>NC_090296.1:112844866-113152366 GCF_039906515.1 Pseudorca crassidens
TTTCTTCTTGGCGTCTAAGTAATTGCATTCTTGTGGGAGGGTCTAGTTTTTTGAGGTAGATTGCTGGTTCTTGTGTTTGACGATAGACTGCTATAGATTGGTTTCTGGATAGTAACAGTACCTCCTGTTTCTTACATGTACACTTGATGTCAGATTCACACTCCGAAAGGCCATTCTCATTAACCAATTGCTGTTATAATCTCTGTGGGTTAGAAACCCCCGAGAGGTTGCTCCCAGCCCTCCTGTAACTTTTAAGTAGATTTCCTTCTACCCAAAGATGGATTAAAGCTCTAGTCTTCCTGAAGTGGCATTCCTAGGATCTGGATATTTCTCCCTTTCTTTAATCCCACCTGTATTCTTGGATTTTATACCTGATTAATGTATTATTTGTTGAATGATAGATGGGAGGGAAGCAAAGTGGTAGCAATAGAACATGCCTCAGAAGCTGAGCCTTTTCTTTCTCATCAATCTGTGTGCTCCCTTGCTGTTGAAGTCTGGCCCTGATTCTCTTTCACTAGAGATTTTTAAATGAGACAAGTTTTTTAATACACTTTTAGCCAAGCACAGTTTATGAGGAGGGTTGTTAATAAGAAATAGAGCTTCTCCTAGTCCAGGGTGCACTCATCTAAACCACTTAGATTTGTAATGGTGTCATGAGCTAGAACTTGGAAGTGAGGACCAAAGTCTTACATTTAAAGCCCTCTGCACTCTGGCAGGAAAGGATGTAGGACTAGATTAAATACAGAGAAGTTATTTCCTATAAATATCCTCCTTGTAACTCAGCTACTACTTTCTCTTCCCCCACAGATGGAGTCCCCTGTCTCCACACCAGCAGTGCTGCCACTGCACCTTTTGGTGCCAGTGGTCAATAATGACATCGCATCCCCCTGTGAGCAGATCATGGTTCGTACCCGATCAGTTGGGGTCAACACATGTGATGTGGCTCTGGCCACAGAGCCCGAGTGCCTGGGCCCCTGCGAACCTGGGACAAGCGTCAACCTTGAGGGCATCGTGTGGCAGGAAACAGAAGATGGTAAGTGCTATGTGTGGCTTTTCCATCCCTTCTCAACCTGCTTCTGTCAACAGGGGGCTTATTGTTATAAATAATACCTAGTATTTATTAGGAGTCTCAAATGACCATAGTTTGCTGGTGATACCTACCCAGAGGATTACAGCAAACTTGTCTGTAAAATTGCCTAGCTTCTAGAGATTGCCAGTTTTTTAAATTAATTATCTCCCCTTCATAGCTATTCAATGGTGTCGGCCCTGGTACTTAAGCAGTCATTTGATAGGTGCTGGCCATGCGGTAATTCAAACTGTGTCTATACTCTCCATTTCCCTTTCATTTTATATGGGAGAATATGAATATAAATGAACTTTTGGGTCAGGCTTGAAGAGAAAAATTAATAAAAGGGCAGCCGTGGGAGTCAAGGAAATGGAAAACGGTCACCCCTAAGTTGACTTAGTGTTGGCTCATTGGATTTGCAACTCTTGCCTTTTTTAGCACCTGGAAGTGCAGCCAGCTCCTTCCCACTGGTTGCCTCGTTGCCCAGCCACCCACGCCACTTTACGCATCTGTCACTTAGTACAGATTTTATAGGCCTAGGCAACAGGGAACTGTTTACATGGTCTTGTTTTCAGGCATCCACTCAGCAGTTGGCTCACTGTAGGGCGCTGCTGCCCAAGGCTACCATCCAGACTTCTTGTATGTTCTACTTGCCCCTGAGAACAGAATCTCTTCTGCTTTGAAAGTTTGTAAACCTGAAAAATTAGGGGTGCAAAGGGACTTAACCAGGTATTTCAGATCCCTTGGTACCATCCGCGGCAATTTGATTTCAGTATACCTTCTTTTTATAAAGAATCCAAGTCCTTGTGAAAGAATGTGTGGTTAGAGAGGCTGGCCCTCAGAGTCGCATCATGTCTCTGCATTAGTAACCAGGCTTTCAAAGCATCCCCACTCTGAGGAGTTTAGAGGCCCAGAGGAGCACAGCTAATTATCTCTGATGATCATAAGCAATCTTATCAGCCTGCCTGTGGAAATTCAGGCATTTCATTCTAGTCATTTCAATAAAAACCAGTCTGCCTCTCTGAATATTTTGCTGTGATCCAGTATTTATTTAAGGTTTTCCATGCAGTAGGTGCTGATGTGATACAGGGTGATACAGGTTAAGAACTCTGTGTTCTTGGCTCTCTCGTTGTTAGCAATATAGTAAAGTTTCAGCCTTCAGAATAACGTTGCTGATAAGGTTTTATTGTGTGCCTGAGACCATAATGCAAAAAGAAAAAGAAAATAATCCTATTGTGTTAGAAACTGATGCAGAAGCAGTGAAGAGACAGGTTGACCTAGAGGTTGACTCTGTATGTGTGTATGCAATATACAATCTGGAAATCACAAGTGGCTGTCTCTGATTTTAAAAATGTCATCTGCCTATGGCCAAATATCTAAACAGCCAGAGTCTGTTGGAATGACAAACATATCCAGATCACAGCTCTGTGCCACCAAGCAAACTTCAGGGCCTCTTGCTTCAATATATTGAAGATAGAAAACATCAATTTTCTGCCAATTTACTGTATTCTTCCCATCTTTATGGTAGTGACTCTCTCCAAGGGCAGTATGCTTTTTATGTATGTGAACCTGATAAAAACTCTGAGAGTGAGGCTAATAACCCTTTCACTCTCCTGAGAACAATGGTTACCTTTTTATCTGAGGATTCCTGTTCTCCCTCCCTGCCAGGGGGATGTTAGCACAGATTTTTCTTTTTTTTTTTTTTTTTTAATCGTTTGCTCTGAAAGACTCTCTGGTTGTCACTGGCAGCCTATCACCAAGTTCCCCTGTTACACACTTTCAATGCACCGTGTACTTTATTTCACAGCACTTAGCACAATTTGCAATTGTGTATATAATTGTATTTTTCTGTTAATGTCTATTTCTTCCACTGTTCCAAAAGTTCTATGAGCTCAGAGACTGTGTTTTGCTCACCATTATATCCCCAGTACTTAATGGTTGGCATCTATAGTAGGCCCTCACAAATATTTATTTGAATGAATGGATGCTTACACCATCTCATTGTCATTTCTGGATCTATGTTAATATATATCTAATAGATACTATAAAATCAGATACTTTCCAGAATTCTATACCTTCTCTGAAACTCAGAATAAATATTACTTTCACCAAGTTTAAGATCACTCTAACTTATTTAAACCTGTAAGATGTTAGTCCTCTACGTTTAATACCATATTTTCTCCCACTTATCATGTTGTATTTCAGGGCTTATTACCTCTCTTTTCTTTTTCTTTCATCCCAAGGGAAAGAGAACTGTTCTGCAGTGATATATACTCTGCTTTCTGGCCGTCCCAGAGGGCCTTCACCTGAACTGTCTGTGGGCAAAGGTCTGAATTAGGATCAGAACTGGTTCACATTCCTTTTCATCTTTAAAGAGAGATTTCCTGCAAAGATCATCCTCTGCAGATCTATAAGATCTAGTGTACTGAGTCAATTTTCAAGTTAATGATAAGAACTATATACAGATACTTTTTTAAAAAATTCTTCCAGCTTTCTAGGTTTTTTTGTCTGCTACCCCAACTTTTTATACTTTCTTGTCTCTTTGCCTGGCAAACTACTGTCTTCAAACTGAAAAACCCTTACGGCTTAGAGAGAAGCTATGAATGCTTGGCCTCTCAGGGGAATGGAGGATCCTGCGGTTCCTATAGAACTGAGACACCTTGCTGAGAACAGGTGTAGGGGTCATGACCTCAATTCTTCCTGATTTCTGTGCTTACCTGTCCTGCGTTGTTGCTTTCTTTCCTATCTCTCACTGTAAACCTTGCCTTGGAGGCATTTTGAAAGTCCTGCAGATCCCATCTCCTTTTTAGGCTGTTTGTGATTCAGCCAGCACTACAAAGATCCTCCTTAACTAGGCTCAACCTTAGGACTATTAAGAAGACCCAAGTATAACCTGGAGTGTCTTCCTTGGCTTTTTTAAGACGTATTCTTATTATGCAGAGGTCTGATTCCCCTGATTTCACTTTGTCCCACCTCACTTCAAATCAAAATAACAGGTTCCAAGTCTATTTCTGGTTCACAGATCTTACCTTAACCCATGGTCCTGGAAACACATACTTTTGTTGAGGCAAAATTGCTTACTGGCTTCCACGGCATTTTAAAGAAAGGCAAAGCTGACTTATTAGATAAGAATTCCAGGAAATGCTACAGGTTCTCCTTTCTAGACTACAGCACTAAGTCGAAGGCCATCACTAGTGATATATTTTACTTCAGCAAATGTGCTTTCTAGACAGAATTTGTGGTATAGTGGAAAGAGCCCTAGAGTGAAAATCAGGAGACCTCTATATCTCTGCCACTATTGTTGTGTGACCTTGGGCAAATTCCTTAACTTTTTTGGACTGTAGTTACCTCATCTCTTAAGTATAGTTGAACTAGATGACCAATAAGGACATATCCAGCTTTTAAGTTAATAGAATCTATGGCTTAAATCTTGGAGTCAGCGTGGATCCAATACTAGTTGACTATGGCATCTTGAAAATGAATCGTTTCAGAGCTTCCCTGGTGGTGCAGTGGTTAAGAATCCGCCTGCCAGTGCAGGCGACACGGGTTCGAGCCCTGGTCCGGGAAGATCCCACATGCCGTGGAGCAACTAAGCCCGTGCACCACAACTACTGAGCCCATGTGCCACAGCTACTGAAGCCTGCATCTCTGCTACCCAACCAGATGCAACCCAGAGCAGTTCTACTTTTGGGTGATTTATATGTTAAGCTCCTTTGTAAAACTATATTTGAAGAGGATTCTGCTGTTAAAAAAAAAAAAGCTTTGATAATCATTTATCTAGGTTCACCATCCCACTCCATGTAGAAATCCCTCTTACAACATCTCTAAAATTCTTCTTCTCTGGTCTTCTTTACCAAAATATTAGAAAGACAGAAGTTGTAGTGCTATAAGACCACATTTTTGAAGCTGAAATGAGTGCAACTACGTTGTATTCCAGAGGGTATGAAAAGCTCTGTGATAAGCTTGGCCTTATCCTCCACAGCTGAATTATAGCTTAATGATTTGGTGAGGAGGAGAAAGTTTTCAGTTTTTGCACTTGGTAAAGGTTTTGTCATATATGTGCACAAAAAAACATGGAAAGGCTATGCGTCCCCATCTCCACATCAGGGTATACATTTTTAGTCCAACAACTAGGAGTGTCTGCAGCTGTTTGAGATGAATTGTTTTAAGGAATAATAGTGCCCTAAAGCCATAGTAGTACAGAACAAATATCTCTGAACTAGAGTCTGGAGAGTTGAATTCCAGAACAGATTGTGCATTAAGCTACCCATGTGATCTTGGATAAGTCTCTGAACTTCTCCTGGCCTTAGATTTCTAATTTATGGGGGCTTGGGTTAGATCTGTCCTGTCCAGTAGAACGTTTTGTGGTGGAAATATACTCTCCAAAATGATAGTCTAGTGACACATGATATTGAGCGCCTGAAATGTGGCACGTGGAACTGAGGGACTGAATTTTAAATTTTATTAAATTTAAATATTCATATATAGCTAGTGGTTTACCATATTGAATATCATAGGGGCTAGGTGGTATTGAAATTACATATACTCTAAAAGTGTATATTTGCTCTGAGATGGAAAGAGTAATCTATGGGAGAAGGATGAGGGTGGTAAATAGCTGACATCTACACAGAGCCAGGGTGACTTCTGTGTACTCTGGCCCCTGTTACCTAGCAGAACAGTTGGCCCTGCTTCAAACTCTGTGGTTGAGCCCTGTACTTTTGGTCTGTGGGACAAAGTTTTCTCATTATCGGAGTAATAGGCAGTGGTTTTGCTTAGCAGGAAGTTAGTTAGCCTGTGGTAGCTCCGCGAGAACCTGCCTCAGCGGTTCTTATCCTCATCTGATTACAGATCCCGACTGTGGGTGTCTTTGTCCTTCTCACTAACAGGAAGAGGCTATCCATTAATCTTTCATGGAAATGGTAACCTTGATAGTTACCCTTGGTTTATTCTGTGTGGTTCTGATGTAGGAAAGTACTTGTGTGAACTATGAAATATCTAATTTTAGGTATTTGTACTGGAAAGCTAAGATGGTTCTCAGCTACTGATTTTTCTTTTTCCTTGGCTATAATTAACACTCCTTCACCTTCAGTCTTGCCTCAGGCAGCACTTACCTGGAGAGGGATGATGCACAGTGACCAGGGTTTCTCCACTGCGTAGCCAATTGCTTACTAGTCTGACTCCTGCAGAAACAGCTCAACCTAATAGCACAGTCATAGAGAGCCAGCAGCCATTGTCTGGCACCACAAATCTCATAGCAACAGACCACCACATGGCAACGGCAGCCACACAAAGGAAACATTGGGGAAATCAACACTTACTTTCTCCTAGCCCCTCCTCTACACAGAACAACAGCCAACACATTCTTTCCACCTAGCAGTTTACTCCCAGGGGGTGCTTTAGGGCAGTTACATGTCTGAACACCCCTGTGGATTACGTTACCTGTCCACTGTCATAGATTTAAATCCCGAAGCCCTAAAGAAAAAGTTCAGTTACAGCCTTTTTTGAGTTTCATTTTGCAAATTGCAAAATAAACTAAGAGATTCTTCTGTGCACTCTTACCCACGTCCTCCCTGCCTGCCAGCAAAGGACTGTCCGGCAGTTAAGTTGGCCAGGCTGCAGGCTTGCCAGATAGGTAAGGGATGTTTCAAATGAGATTCTTTTGGTATTTCAGTAACAAAACCCTCTCATATGGGCTCAAAGACAGACCTATGTTGTTATTAATGCCATCCTCTAACAAATAATTTAGTTCCTGATACTTATGTATGAACCCCGGAAGTGATACCTAGGCAATAAATATAGTTCTGGTATAAACTGGATCTAATCACTAGCCCCGGCTGATTGAGCTTTGGCACATGATTCCAAGGGGAAAAGGCTCCATTAGAGACCTTCGAATTTCCTTGACCTGTCGATAAGGGTATTTAACTGGTCTGATATTTAGTTTGCTCATTTGTAAAATGAGGAGATTGGACTGCATATCTCTGTGGTCCTTCCAGCTCTGATATTTGTGATTCTGTGATCATTTGTGTGGGACAGAAGAGGGAACTGTCTTTGTTAATCATTGGTTGTGGCGAGATCTGCTGGAAGATGTTGTACCCTCCCATTTCAGTGCTTACACTGCTAAGAACAGGTCCTGGGGCTTCTCACAGTGGTTAAGAATCCGCCTGCCAATGCAGGGGACACGGGTTCGAGCCCTGGTCCGGGAAAATCCCACATGCGGTGGAGCAACTAAGCCCGTGCGCCACAACTACTGAGCCTGTGCCCTAGAGCCCGCGAGCCACAACTGCTGAGCCCGCGTGCCACAACTACTGAAGCTCGCGCACCTAGAGCCCGTGCTCCACAAGAGAAGCCACCACAATGAGAAGCCTGCGCACTGCAAAGAAGAGTAGCCTCCGCTCGCCACAACTAGAGAAAGCCCGCACGCAGCAACCAAGACCCAACGCAGCCATAAATAAATTTATTTATTAAAAAAAGAAAACAGGTCCTGGCCCTGCCCTGATGGGTAAAGCTGCTATAACAATGATGGGCAGACGCTGTTAACAAACTTGGCAACTAGCCTTTTTCTCCCACAGCAGGAGTCACAGGCAGAGCTTTGCTTGCAGGTTGCTGCTGCTGCCTCTTGATACCAGTGAGATTTTCTCTCTCGCTCGCTCTCTCTCTTTCTCTCTTTCTCTCTCTCTTTCTCTTTCTCTCTCTCTTTCTCTTTCTCTTTCTCTCTCTCTTTCTCTCTCTCCACACCCCCTCTGTGTCTCTGACTATTCTGTGAAACGAGAGGCTGTTCTCTACCTCTTCTGCTACTTCATTATCCCATCTCCCTTAGGCTTTACAGAACAAAGAAATCATAGGGCATCAACTTTATAATTTAGGCAGCTGGAGATAATTTCCTCAGGATAGGATAGGTAGGTAGCTGATTCCCCCTGGCATGAGGCAGCAGTGCTAAATGGCCATGTGTTTTGTCTGCCAGCCTTAGGCTTTGTTAGGCCCTTTTAGGCTTCTCTGTATTTGAGTTAAATTATAGTGGCAAACCAGGCCCATGTACTTTTAGAGGGTTAGGGGTTAGGAAAAAATGGGAAGTGGGTGATTTATAGGCCCTGCTACTTGCTAATTACATAAGGAATTTTTGTTTAAACCGCTGTCCCTATGCTTACTCCTGCCAGAGCCTTTATTTCCCTTAGTTGCTGCCTTCATGGCCTTCTCCATAGCAACAAGGTCTATGACAAAAAAGCTGCGGGGAGAAATTGAGTAGCTCCCCTCCCACAAATTGTACTCTATTTTCTTTTTAGGATGTCTAAAAAAAGCCTGAAAGACTGCTATCAAATAATTTTCTACCCCCATTGAACTCATAATCAAATGAAACTTTTAACCCTTAACTAATTTAATGAACAACCTGCTTTCTTCTTATTTGACTCTGATTATTCCAATCTTTTGAAAAATTTCCCATATCATTCAGTACACTTGAAATACAGTGCATCTTCCCATTAAGCAATCTCCCCTCTGCTTTTTAGTTTTTACCCTGCTCCTTAGAATTGTTATATTTTAAAAATCTCCCAGAATTGAGTATCAATATGGAGAAAGAATGGATGAAGAAAGTAGGAACGCCCCCCCCGCCACCCCCAGATGCTGTTGCATTAGATATTAGACTGGTCTGCCACCCTGGAGGTAGCACAGACTGCCTAAAGTATAGAACTAGTCTGCATTTCAGCTGCTCCTGGCACTGTGACAGGAGTCACAAACCCAAAGTTTTTCTTTTTCGTTACTAGGTCTTATTTAACAATAATATAAATATAAGTATGTGCACAAATCATAGGTATACAGGTCCTTGAATTTTCAAGCGTGGTGTTACACATTTTGAACATAAATAGTGTATGTACTTGCTTATGTGTTTGTATACCCTTATAGCTATTCAACATTAGGCCAGTGAAATTCATCCGTGTTGTTGCACGTAGTTGTACTTTGTTTATTCTCATTATTTTACAGTATTTCATGAATATAATGTGAATATAACACTACTTACTTTCAGTTGTTGATGGACATTTGGGTTGTTTTTAGTTTGGGGCTGTTGTGAAAAATGTCGCTGTGAGAAAATTTTTTTTATTATTATTTATTTATTTACTTTTGGCTGCATTGGGTCTTCATTGCTGCACATGGGCTTTCTCTAGTTGCAGGGAGCAGGGGGTACTCTTCATTGCGGTGCGCGGGCTTCTCATTGCAGTGGCTCCTCTGGCTGCGGAGCACGGGCTCTAGGCCCGCGGGCTTCAGTAGTTGTGCCTCACAGGCTCTAGAGCGCAGGCTCAGTAGTTGTGGCACACGGGCTTAGTTGCTCTGCAGCATGTGGGATCTTCCTGGACCAGGGCTCGAACCCGTGTCCCCTGCATTGGCAGGCAGATTCTTAACCACTGCGCCACCAGGGAAGTCCCTCCGTGAAAATTTTTGTACACATCTTTTGGGGAAATATATTCTTTTCTGTGTATTTCTATTATAGAAATATAAATATATTTCTATTTTGTGTATACTTAGGAATGGAATTCCTAGATCATAAGGTAGGTATATGATCAGCTTTAATAGATGTTGCCAGTTTCCCAAAGTATCTGAACCAATTTATACTCCTACTTCCAATTAGAATCCTGGTTGCTCTGCATCCTTGTCAACACTTGACCTTATGTCTTTTTCATTTTAGCCTTTCTGGTTGGTGTGTAGTGGTATCTCATTGTGGTGTTGGTTTGCATTTCCATGATAAGTCATGAAACTAAGCATCTTTTCATGTACTTATTGGACATTTGGAAATCTCATTTTATAAGTACATGTTCAAATCTTTTACCTATTTTTGGACTGGGTTGTATGTTTTCTTCTTACTGATTTGTTAGGAGTTCTTTATATAGTATGGTTAAGAGTCCTTTGTCAGATATATGTATCATAAATATCTTCTGTTTCCTACTTTTTCATGAATGGAAGTTCTTTGTTTTTATAAAGTCTGGTTTATCTTTTTTTTCTTTTATAGTTAGTGCTTTTTTGTGTCCTGTTTAAGAAAACTTTGCCTTTCCCAAAATAATGACGATATTCTCCTATATTTTTTTTCTGAGAACTTTATTGTTTTTCATTTCATATTTAGATCTGTAGTGTATCTGAATTTGATTTTTTTTAGGATGTGAATTTAGAGTCAAGATTCTATTTTTTTTCATATGGATACATAATTGACCCAGCACTTTATTGAAAAGACCATCCTTTCCCTCACTGAAGTTCAGTGTCACATAAGTCATAAATCAAGTGACATATGAATGGGTTTATTTCTGGGCTCTCTCTTCTGTTCCAGTCATCCATCTGTCTAGTCTTGTGTCAATTCTATACTGTCTTAATAACTATAGCTTTATACGTCTTCATATCTCGTAGTGTAAGTCCTCCAACTTTATCATACTTCAAGATTGCCTTGGCTATTCTTGACCTTGTGCATTTCCATATAGATTTTAGGATCAGCTTGTAAATTTTTACTTGGGGAAAAAAGAAAAACCTGCTGAGATTTTGATTACATTGAGTCTACAGATCAATTTGGGAAAACCCTGAAGTTTTATCCTTTTATTTAAGCTTAGGATTACTCAGTTGGGGGGTAGTACAAAATCAGAGCAAGTCAGTGATATCACTTGAGGAGCTTGTTTAAAATACATGTTCGCTATCCCACACTCATACTCTGAATCATCAGGTTCAGGATGGAGCTTGGGCATGTTTATTGTGAAATAGCTCCCCAAGATTTATGATTTGCTTCCATCACCACTGTTTTCCACCCACCCTACTGGTGAACCACTGACCTAGACTGTAATCTCCTTGGCTAGTGGCAGTAATTCACTGAGGCTGAAGTAAAATCTGACTTGTTTAATCATTACCAGTCTGCTTTTGAGGCTGTATTAGTGGGCCGCCATAACAAAGTACCAAAAATTGGATGGCTTAAAACAACAAATTTATCGTCTCATGGCTCTGGAGGCCAGAAGTCAGAAATCGAGGTGTTGGCAGAGCTGTGTTCTCTCTGATGGTTTGAGGGAAGAATTCTTCCTTGCCTCTTCTAGCATCTGGTGTTTGCCAGCAGTCCTTGGTGTCCCTTGGCTTGTAGGTGCCATCACTCCAGTCGCATGACTTTCTTTTTCCTGTGTGCCTTCACATTTTCTTCTCTCTGAGTGAGTCTGTCACTGTGTTCAAATTTATCCTTTTTATTATGACACCAGTCATATTGGATTAGAGCCCACTTAAATGACCTCATTTTAACTTGACTGTCTGTGTAAGGACCCTATTTCAAAGTAAGATCACATTCTGAAGTACTGGGAATTTGGACTTAAATATATCTTTTTGGGGAGGGACACAATTCAACACATAACAGAGGCCATCAAAAATTTTAGAATACTTATTGTCACAAGTTAGAGAAAGGAAGGAAATCAAGAACTGCACAAAATAAAGAGAGGCATTGCTTCCCAAGCCAGTCTGAGCAGAAGAGGATCCACCCTCTGATCCCAGCTGGTCCTCTCCTACATTACTATTTCCCATCTCCTTGGCACCGAGAGCCTCAGTGTGGTTCAGTTCTACTCTGTTAACAAACCCTGAAAATGCCAAGTGGAGATTACCGGAAAGAAAAAGAAGCTTCAGTGTTTACCTACGTCTCTCAGCTTCTAGCTGAAGAAGGCTGAAAGGGAAAGTACCTCTTGTAGGCTAGCCCCTAGCTATATTCTTATCCCGATTCTTCCTGCTAGGTCATAAAGCAGTAAAACTGTGGACAAGTATGATTCCATCTCAACCCCAGGCAAGTATTTCCTCAGAGCTGTCCCATTGAGATGATACCTTCCTTCTTACTCCTGGTTTTCAGACAAGGACTGTAGCTGGACAGGCGAAGGCATGATGGCCTCTGCTGAGCCACCTCTCACTATGGGTATACACTGTGCGGTTACCTTACCAAGAGGAAAGGGAGGATGTGAGATTTCAGGGTGTGGTAAACCAGCCTTTGTTACACTTACACAGTTTCCATGGTGTGAGAACTTGTAGGTGGGAGGAGGAGCTATATCAGATCTTTAGCTTTCCTCCCCAGCCTCCTGGTCCCCTCAGTCTGGGGGTGGAGTGGTTTACATTTGGTGGACGTTCCACTTTGGCCTTACATCTCTAACCTGTACTAGGATATAGCTTTCTTTTCCTGCTTAGAGTTTTAGCAGCATCAGATCTACCTAGCCTACTCCCCAAATTGGTACTTGCCTAATAATGGTTTCAGCTGGGGTCTATTATATTTGTACCTGAATATCTGTGGAGAGAGAAGACAATAGTCATGGGAAAATGGTTCCAGGATGATGGGTGTTGCCTTTGTGCTTTCTTTGGCTCGTTCTGCCCCAAAAGATCCCAGAAATAAGGGTTTAGGATTTTTGTTTCCTGTCATTCCCAGAACGTTTTTGCTGCACATTAGAAAGTGGGGCGGGGATTTAAAAAGCCATGATGCTCAGGTCTCACCTAGCTAAATGAAATCAGAGTGGCTGTAGGTGGGAGCCAGGTGTCAGTAGTTTTTAAAGATCTCCAGGTGCATCCAGTGTGCAGCAAGTTGGGAACCACTGCTCCATAGGTTTCAAACATTTCTGGAGAAGACTTTATCCCAAATTGTTTTATTGGATAACCTCACAGATTTCTACTTAGAATGTTAGTAAAGGGCTCCTGGGAAGCCCTTTACCAGGAGCCCTTTACTAAGATTCTCTTTGGAAGTATTCTCTCTAAAGGAATAATAATTACATTTCTGCCTTTGGGTTTCTGGTTTTGAAAGGTCCATGCATGATTTCATCCTTCCCTACAGTCAAATCCATGACTTGTAGATGAATGGATTGCCAGGGTAAGTGAGATAAAAACCTGGAAATGTTGCTGTTAAGCCGATTTTAGGTTCTGCCTGCATGAGGTTTGTTAAGACATAAGAATTTATAGCATAGCAAAACATTCTCTCTAATAATTGTCACTGAAGTAGGCAGATTTGGGACTAGAGTTTTCCTTGAAATACGGCACTCTTTACCAAAGTTCCTGATATTACTACGTGGCAAACCCATAAAAAAATAGTTTTCAGATAACATCCAATTTAGGGGAAAAAATCTTAGTTGGTAGATGAACCACAGATGGTCCTAATTTTCCCTAGTCTTTTCAAAATCTCTGAATGCTACCCACTCTTGTGAATTTCTGATTATGTTCACCCTCTCCCTGTATCTGTGATTTGAACTTTTGTCCTGGAAGAAACAGTGCTCAGAAATTTGCATAATCTCTAATCACTTGGCAAGATTAAATATTAGACAATAACATACCAGAGATCAGCTATGGGAAGTGAGCAATTCCTGCATTCCCCTAGTTGGGGCTTCCACAGAGGTAGTAGTACCCACAGTTCCAAACCAGCTTTCCTCACAGACATCCTTTTATAACTCCCTCCTCTCTCAGTCCTAGCCAGTTTCCTGCACTGTATTGCTGTAGGCCAAGCTGCAGCTATGCTTACAGGTTTCCAGAAACTGTGACTTATTTATTTTCTTATGATCTCTTCCTCTACCCCTATCTCTAGAGAGGACTAGAAAACCTGAAACTAGTATTGACTGGGAGCTGAGATTCGTTGCAGATGCATCCTCCTCCTTCTTGCCCTCACCCCTAACGTCAGTAAACAAGCATGTCTGTCTTTCCCCTTTAGAAAGAACTTGAAACTACACAGATCGCACTAGCAGGCTCTTGATCATTTAGTGGTGGCTGAAAGGACCTTTGGCCTGTAAAGAGGCTTGGGAAGAGTAAAGAGGACTCTACCAGGAAAGCAAAGAAAAGAGCACGGCTGAAGGTATATTCAGCTTCTATAGAACAGGACTAAATTGAGCAACAATTAGGCACCAGTGTAAAAAGTGTCAGCAAGAACCATTAGTGTTTATTCTTAACCACTCCCATTAGCACTGGACATTAGGCTTAGCTCTTTTTCTAAGGTGACAAGCTTTTTAAAGAAGAAGAGAGGGCTTCCCTGGTGGTGCAGTGGTTAAGAATCCACCTGCCAATGCAGGGGACACACGTTCGAGCCCTGGTCCAGGAAGATCCCACATGCCGTGGAGCAGCTAAGCTCGTGTGCCACAACTACCGAGTCTGCGCTCTAGAGCCCACGTGCCACAACTGCTGAAGCCCACGCACCTAGAGCCCGTACTCCGCAACAAGAGAAGCCACTGCAATGAGAAGCCCACACACTGCAACAAAGAGTAGCCCCGGCTCGCTGCAACTAGAGAAAGCCCGTGTGCAGCAACGAAGACCCAACACAGCCAAAAATAAATGAATAAATAAAGTTTTTTAAAAAAGAGAGAGAATAACAAAGAATAGAAACAGGGGTCTTTTAAAAATAACAGATGGTAGAACTGGTGTTTACACACCCAGGAATAAATCTCTTTACCAGAGCTTCTCTTAAGATGTGAGTCTTAGGGGTCGATTGTAAATTGCATAAAATGTATAAAACTATTTAATACCAAAGGGCTGTTGTCAAGTGTACTAGTTTTTAAATCCAAAGTAGACACTGTACACTGACATGCCATCTGTAGTTGGTGAGCCAAAATGATGAGCTCTTTATCCAGTGGGTAGCTTTGTTTTCATTATGAAAGTTGGTAAGTTGAAAGTTTGAAGTAAAGAAGCTTTTTTTTTTTTAGAAACAGCATATAGATTTATTCTTGTTTCTACAACTTTTCGTTAAACAGATTAATTATATTCTTCATGATCTTAATCTGTTTTTAGTAATCTTTTTTACAAAAGCATAAGTAATCCTTATTATGGTGATTTTCATAGTATTCCCCAGAACATATTTTAATGTTGATTTGAATTATTTTTATTTATTCAGGTATAGTTGATTTATGATGTAGCGAAGCTTTTATACATACCTTTGGACCAAGAGCTCCTCTACCAGGTCATATTCTAGTAAGAGGAGGAATTTGGACACTTAAAACAATCTTTGTTTTAAGCTGTATTATAATGTGCTTTGTATTCAGAATGAGAGGCAATAAACTATACCTCCTCCTACATTTTCTACCCCACTACTAGCAACTACTTTTTCCCCCTGATGTTTTTTAAAAACTGATTTAAAAAGTAATGCTTGGTTCCTTGGATATGACACCAAAAGCACAGGCAACAAAAGAAAAAATAGATAAATTGGATTCCATTAAAATTACAACATTTTGTTCATCAAAAAGACAGTATCAAGAGAATGAAAAAGACAACTCACCGAATGGGAAAAAATGTTTGCAAATCATATATCCAATAATGAATTAATATCCAGAATATATAAAGAACTCCTACCTCTCAACAACAAAAAAACAGAACGACCCAATTCAAAACTGAGCAAAGGACTTGAATAGATATTTTGCCAGAGAAGATATACAGATGATCAATAAGCACATGAAAAGATGCTCAGCATCATTAATCATAAGAGAAATGCAAATCAAAACCACAATGAGAAGAAGACGTGGCACATATATACAATTACTCAGCCATAAAAAGAAATGAAATTGAGTTATTTGTAGTGAGGTGGGTGGACCTAGAGTCTGTCATACAGAGTTAAGTAAGTCAGAAAGAGAAAAACAAATATTGTATGCTAACACATACATATGGAATCTAAAAAAAAAAATGGTTCTGATGAACATAGGGGCAGGACAGGAATAAAGACATAGATGTAGAGAATGGACTTGAGGACACGGGCAGGGGGAAGTGTAAGATGGGACAAAGTGAGAGAGCAACATTGACATATATACACTACCAAATGTAAAATAGATGGCTAGTGGGAAACAGCCGCATAGCACAGGGAGATCAGCTCAGTGCTTTGTGACCACCTAGAGGGGTGGGATAGGGAGGGTGGGAGAGAGACACAAGAGGGAGGGGATATGGGAATATATGTATACGTATAGCTGATTCACTTTGTTATACAGCAGAAACGAACACAACATTGTAAAGCAATTATATGCCAATAAAGATGTTAAAAAAAAAACCACACAATGAGATACCACTTTACACCCCACTAGGGTGACCTTATTTTAAAAATGGAGAAATAAGTGTTGGAGAGGGTGTGGAGAAATTGGAACCTTTGTGGACTGCAGGTGGGAGCGTAAAATGTTGCAGCCATTGTGGAAAACAGTTCGATGGCTCATCAAAAAGTTAAACATAGAATTAACAAACGATCTAGCAATTCTGCTCCTAGGTATGTACCCAAAAGAGTTGAAAACAGGTGTTTAAACAAAACTTGTACACGAATATTCATAGCAGCATTATTCATAATAGCCAAAAGATGGAAACAACCCAGTGTCCATCAACAGATGAATGCATAAACAAAATGTGGTACATACTTACAGTGGAATAGCAATAGAAGGGAATGAAATTCTGATACATGCTACAATGTGGATAAACCTTGAAAATATTTTGCTAAGTGAAATAAGCCAGACACAAAAGAACAAATATTGTATGATTTCATTTATATCAAGTTATCTAGAATAGACAAATTTATAGAAACTGAAAGGAGAGAATAGAGTTACTAGGTGCTATGGGGCAGAGGGAATAGTTAGAGAGTTTCTGTTTCAGGTGATGAAAAAGTTTTGGAAACAGTAGTGATGGTTCCCCAAAAAAGTAACAGCTTTTTATTGTTGGAAATTTGGGAATAGAATAAAAAGGAGAAATCCTAAATCACAAAGAAGAAAATCATAAATAACCCAGAGATAAAACTCCTATTGTGATTTCGTTATGTTATACATACACTTTTTCTTTTTTTTTTCTTTCCTGGTACGCGGGCCTCTCACTGCTGCGGCCGCTTCCGCCGCGGAGCACAGGCTCCGGACGCGCAGGCCCAGCGGCCATGGCTCACGGGCCCAGCCGCTCCGCGGCACACGGGATCCTCCCGAACCAGGGCACGAACCCGCGTCCCCCGCATCGGCAGGCAGACCCCCAACCACTGCGCCACCAGGGAAGCCCCACTTTTTCTTTTTTTTAACAAATTGGTACCTGTCTCTGTATATTTGTAATCTTCTCTGTTTATAGAGGAAAATACCATGAACATTCTACCATGACATTAAATGGTCTCCTATAATATTTTAAATAACTACACATTATTCCATGTTAAGGATGTATCATG
Organism: Pseudorca crassidens; assembly: GCF_039906515.1. Lineage (NCBI taxonomy): Eukaryota > Metazoa > Chordata > Mammalia > Artiodactyla > Delphinidae > Pseudorca > Pseudorca crassidens. The sequence continues at coordinate 112,862,044 of NC_090296.1, forward strand.
ATTGATTTAGGTTAAGTTATATTCTTTTTTTTAATGGCTTATAAAAAGATACTTATGAAATTTTGCAGCTCTTTAAGAACCAAGCTTTGTTTCTCATATCATCAACAAAATACTCACAAAGGAAACACATTACAGATGGCCCTCCATATCCATGGGTTCTGAATCCACAGATTCAACCAAGCATGGAACAAAAATATTCAGGAAAATAAATTCCAGGAAATTCCAAAAAGCAAAACTTGAATTTGCCACTCACTGGCAACTGTGAACATTTTATTTACAACTATTTATATAGCTTTTACATTGTATTAGGTATTATAAGTAATCTAGGGGTGATTTAAGGTATGTGGAAGGATGTACATAGGTTATATGCAAATACTATGCCATTTTATAAAAGGGACTTGAGCATCCTTGGATTTTAGTATTGGGCGGGCGGTGGGTGGGGATGTGTTTTAGAACCAAGCCCCTGAAGATACTGAGGGATGACTGTATGTGTTTCATAATAGCCTTGAAGCTTTGGACTTTTGAGTTTCTGTCCCCTACTCTTGTTCTGTTTCTATCCTCTTGGTGCCTTTTGCTTACTTTGACATTTTCTTTTTGCTTCTTGCCTCTTCTGCTCCATATATTTTCCCCTTTGCCACCAGCATGCAGTTTTATTGCTGCTTCTGTTTCTTCTCTGGTAGAGAGAGGGCAAACATAAAATCAATAACCTGCTTCTCAGCCAGAAATAAACCTACAGGTGTTGATATCTTTCACTCTAGTCCACAATTTTATTCTCAAGTACAGTACATGGACTATTTAGTGTTTTACACCTGGAAATATGAGCTGCTGAGAACCAAGAAAGTGTATCCTCATCTTGCGAGACAGCACAGTTAAAAATACAGGCTTTAGTTTAGAGCCAGACTGATTTGGATTCAGATCCTGGCTTTGCATCTTATTTAGCTATGTAACATTGGAACAAATTGCTCTAAGTTTCCATTTCTTCATCTGTACAATGGGAATGATAATACTTTGGGGGTTGTTCAGAGGATTAAATATGAAATAATATATGGAAGACTCTTAAACACAGTAAATGGAAACTATTATCTTAAAAGCCATCAAGGCTTCACCGAAATAATGTACACCCCACTCCCCCCGCCGAAAGAAAAATATATCAGAGAAAGCAACAAAGGATTTAACCCATTGTGTGTGGGACTAAGCATCTTTTTGTATCATTAGGATTTGGGAAACCTCTTCAACAACTTTAGTGAGATTATATTGGAGTCTGGGCATATTCAGTGTGTCATGATGGTTAAGGTCTAGGGTGCTGCTGATGGTTCATCTCATACGTGGAAGGGGAAGATGGTTACTTATTGCAAAACCTACAACAAATTTTGTCTGACAGCAGGACATAAAAGGCAAGAGTTTGAACTGACTGCAGCTTTGGTTGGACAAATTCAGATATTTGCTTCTAAATATGAGCCCAATGTAATAAAACGTGTCGGATTTTTACAGTCAATGTTTAACCCTTAGATGATTTTGAAAAAGTAGAATTTTAACTTGAAATGAAGCATCAGAAATATAAGACCCCCTTTTGTTGTATTTGTTGTTCAAAAAAAATCTAAATCTTTACACTACATTTTAATACCATAAACTCATTATTGCTATATAGGATGTTGTCACTTAGGCTTCCCAACACTCCTTCCCTGAACCCTAACCTGCATGTGCATGCACACGTACCCATGCTGCTGGAAATTTGGTGAACCACACTGGGTAGATAATCAGGAAGTGAAATTTTTAAGTAAGTAGTTGAGGAGTTCCTATTCTGCTGTCATCTCATCAGCCGGAGGTGAGATCTGATGCCTATCCAAACCCTGCCTTGATGGGTTGAACCAGTATTGGGGTTATTTATTCTGTTCAGTAGTTACCAAGTACCTGCTAAGTATTTATGTAGGGAAAAGGAAAAGATGTAGATGTTATTACCTCTTCTAATACAGCATCATTGGGGTTTGAGGGGGGAACACGGGTTACTTTTCATTTTTTACATGCATATATAGCGGCTCAGTAGAACCAATTTGACAGTCCAGAAACAGGCCCTAATTTATAATCAAACTAAGGGAAATGGAAAGGATTTTTTAGTAATAGCTATTGGCAAAACCCTATGTGAGGGAAAAAAGTTGATTTACAGACCCATCTTACACTATCTAACATAAATTTATATAAAACTATACATATCCTGAATCATCACGTTGTAAACTTTAAATATCTGACAATTTTATTTGTCAATTATATGTTAATTTAAAAAAGAATTTAAAAATAAAAATAAATAATTTCCAAAGTAGAAAAAATAAGTTTTTATGTGCGTACATGTGTGTGTATATAAACACACACACACATATATTCAGGATTCTTAGGTATGTGGTTTTTTTAAAATTTTTGTAAAGCCATTCAGTTAAAATAATACGTAAGTAAATATCCAAATTTCTAGATAAAAAGGCTTAGCATAAAAGTAATGGAAGAAATCACAAAGAAGATTGATGGATTTTGGTTACTTCAGAAATGTAAACCTTCACTAAGTCAAAGAACATCTTAAACAACTTGGCCTAACGCTAGTCCTGTTTACTTTCAATGGGCTGGAATGAAAAGAAATTTATACCTTGACACATTTTTGCCATATAATGCCAAAAAGACAGCTTTGGTTCTTAAGTTTGTGGAGTTGTTTTTTCACATTTGCTTTGTATATGGGAGCTCGTTTTCAGGAAATCTTGTAGCTGAAGTATCTTCAAATAAATAATATGCAAATAACTAGCCCACCAAATAGCATGTACTAAGAGGTCTGCAGACCACAGCAGCTCTTCTTCAGCCTAGTTATTTTTAACTAGGAGACCAGGTAACTACTATAGGTGCCTGTTATTATGAAGGATTAGTTAGGAGCAGTGAGCCGTTGCTCAGCTTCTTTTCAGTTTGGGGGAGGGGGTGCCCAGCCAGTTAATCACTAACATTGGAGGGGAAAGAATGTAACACGAGCTTTTAATCTTGGACTATATGAGGAGAAAGCATCATTGACACATCAAGGACATAAGATGACCTAAAGGTTTGTGAGCTGGTTTGGCAGTGATAACTGATAGAGAGGGCCTGGTTAGAAGTTTGTCACAAGTGTTCTCCAGACACCAACACTGTAGTTTTGTACAGATGCTGCCCTCACAAGGAGGAAGTAGAAACTGTTCCACTTCTATTCACATGTTACATATTAGCTTTCTCACCTTACTCTCTGATTAACCACTGCCATCACCACCATCCCAAGCTCTCTGTATACTAGAAGTACGGTTATTCAAACAATTTTTTAAAAACAAACAAAAAATCCTTATAACATGAAATCTTGGAGCTCAGTTCACATCTCTCTATCATTATAGCCCATATTACATGAGATACTGAAAGTCTGTACGGAATGCACACTATGGCTGTTCCTAGACAGGGCTTCGATCTGGATATATCAGATGCCTGATGTAACAGTTTTGGGGAACTACGATATGTATATCCAACAATAACTTTATTTTAAGCCAATTTTTAAAAACTTATTACTAATCTTTAAAGAACCCATTATTTCCTTAGGCAAGTTAGAATATTCATTACCTACCCTTGTTATTTCTGTGATCTTTCAGATTAGTAGTGGGTAAACATTGCTGGTGATAATGTCTTCTGCTTTATATTAGGAATTCTGTCCCTTCATTCTAAATTATAAGTTTTCTGGAAGCAGAGGCTGAAAATTACTCAACCCTACTTCTCCACCCCAAACACACACAAATAGTACATTGCTTTGAATTAATAGTTCTTTGTAGATTGGATGAGAAACCATTGGGGTTTAAGTTGTCTGTGATTTAAATTTCTCAGCAGTGTCCAGGATTTCCCACTATCCAAGATGTAAGCCAAAAGGCAGTAAAATTAGTAGAGGAGCCATCAAGTTGTTAATGAGTCATAAATTACCTCTTACTCTTTATAATGTAAAAGGAAACTTGAGTTATAAAAGACAATGTGGTTGTTCTAGCACCATCTAGAGGAAAGCGTAAAAATGATTAACAACATTTTACAACTGCACCATATCAGTTCATTTAAATCCAAATACCACATCCTTCCTATCTCTCCTTTTTCACTAAATATGTCATATTTTCACTAAATATATAGTAAGATATAGTTCATTTGGCCATTCAACCAAACTTTATTCTGTCTTTATCAGCTGCTGCCTGTTATCTTTTTGTGTGTTTATCTGTTCCACCTGGATTGGTAAGACAGGATAGGGACCATGGCTTTTATTTCTGTATATTTCCATAGCTCCTAACTACTGATAAGAACTCATTAAATATTGATTATCAAATGATAGGTATGGATATTACAAATAACCTTATGGGTTAGATACAGTATAGCAAAATATAGATGATTCTTTTTTATTTTTTTACATCTTTATTGGAGTATAATTGCTCTACAATGGTGTGCCAGTTTCTGCTTTATAACAAAGTGAATCAGCCATACACACACACATGTTCCCATATCTCTTCCCTCTTGCGTCTCCCTCCCTCCCACCCTCCCTATCCCACCCCTCTAGGTGGTCACAAAGCACTGAGCTGATCTCCCTGTGCTATGTGGCTACTTCCCACTAGCTACCTATTTTACGTCCGGTAGTGTATACATGTCCATGCCACTCTCTCGCTTTGTCACAGCTTACCCTTCCCCCTCCCCATATCCTCAAGTCCATTCTCTAGTAGGTCTGTGTCTTTATTCCTGTCTTACTCCTAGGTTCTTCATGACATTTTTTTTCTTACATTCCATATATATGTGCTAGCATACGGTATTTGTCTTTCTCTTTCTGACTTACTTCACTCTGTATGACAGACTCTAGGTCCATCCACCTCATTACAAATAGCTCAATTTCATTTCTTTTTATGGCTGAATAATATTCCATTGTATATATGTGCCACATCTTCTTTATCCATTCATCCGATGATGGACACTTAGGTTGTTTCCATCTCCTGGCTATTGTAAATAGAGCTGCAATGAACATTTTGGTACATGACTCTTTTTGAATTATGGTTTTCTCAGGGTATGTGCCCAGTAGTGGGATTGCTGGGTCATATGGTAGTTCTATTTGTAGTTTTTTAAGGAACCTCCATACTGTTCTCCATAGTGGCTGTATCAATTCTACATTCCCACCAGCAGTGCAAGAGTGTTCCCTTTTCTCCACACCCTCTCCAGCATTTATTGTTTCTAGATTTTTTGATGATGGCCATTCTGACTGGTGTGAGATGATACCTCATTGTAGTTTTGATTTGCATTTCTCTAATGATTAATGATGTTGAGCATTCTTTCATGTGTTTGTTGGCAGTCTGTATATCTTCTTTGGAGAAATGTCTATTTAGGTCTTCTGCCCATTATTGGATTGGGTTGTTTGTTTTTTTGTTATTGAGCTGCATGAGCTGCTTGTAAATTTTGGAAATTAATCCTTTGTCAGTTGCTTCATTTGCAAATATTTTCTCCCATTCTGAGGGTTGTCTTTTGGTCTTGTTTATGGTTTCCTTTGCTGTGCAAAAGCTTTGAAGTTTCATTAGGTCCCATTTGTTTATTTTTGTTTTAATTTCCATTTCTCTAGGAGGTGGGTCAAAAAGGACCTTGCTGTGATTTATGTCATAGAGTGTTCTGCCTGTGTTTTCCTCTAAGAGTTTGATAGTTTCTGGCCTTACATTTAGGTCTTTAATCCATTTTGAGCTTATTTTTGTGTATGGTGTTAGGGAGTGATCTAATCTCATACTTTTACATGTGCCTGTCCAGTTTTCCCAGCACCACTTATTGAAGAGGCTGTCCTTTCTCCACTGTACATTCCTACCTCCTTTATCAAAGATAAGGTGACCATATGTGCGTGGGTTTATCTCTGGGCTTTCTATCCTGTTCCATTGATCTATCTTTCTGTTTTTGTGCCAGTACCATACTGTCTTGATTACTGTAGCTTTGTAGTATAGTCTGAAGTCAGGGAGCCTGATTCCTCCAGCTCCATTTTTCGTTCTCAAGATTGCTTTGGCTATTCGGGGTCTTTTGTGTTTCCATACAGATTGTGAAATTTTTTGTTGTAGTTCTGTGAAAAATGCCAGTGGTAGTTTGATAGGGATTGCATTAAGTCTGTAGATTGCTTTGGGTAGTAGAGTCATTTTCACAATGTTGATTCTTCCAATCCAAGAACATGGTATGTCTCTCCATCTATTTGTATCATCTTTACTTTCTTTCATCAGTGTCTTATAATTTTCTGCATACAGGTCTTTTGTCTCCTTAGGTAGGTTTATTCCTAGATATTTTATTCTTTTTGTTGCAATGGTAAATGGGAGTGTTTTCTTGATTTCACTTTCAGATTTTTCATCATTAATGTATAGGAATGCCAGAGATTTCTGTGCATTAATTTTGTATCCTGCTACTTTACCAAATTCATTGATTAGCTCTAGTAGTTTTCTGGTAGCATCTTTAGGATTCTCTATGTATAGTATCATGTCATCTGCAAACAGTGACAGCTTTACTTCTTCTTTTCTGATTTGGATTCCTTTTGTTTCCTTTTCTTCTCTGATTGCTGTGGCTAAAACTTCCAAAACTATGTTGAATAAGAGTGGTGAGAGTGGGCAACCTTGTCTTGTTCCTGATCTTGGTGGAAATGCTTTCAGTTTTTCACCATTGAAGACGATGTTGGCTGTGGGTTTGTCATATATGGCCTTTATTATGTTGAGGAAATGTCCCTCTATGCCTCCTTTCTGGAGGGTTTTTATCATAAATGGGTGTTGAATTTTGTCAAAAGCTTTCTCTGCATCTATTGAGATGATCATACGGTTTTTCTCCTTCAATTTGTTAATATGGTGTATCACGTTGATTGATTTGCATATATTGAAGAATCCTTGCATTCCTGGAATAAACCCCCCTTGACCATGGTGTATGATCCTTTTAATGTGCTGTTGGATTCTGTTTGCTAGTATTTTGTTGAGGATTTTTGCATCTATGTTCATCAGTGATATTGGCCTGTGGTTTTCTTTCTTTGTGACATCCTTGTCTGGTTTTGGTATCAGGGTGATGGTGGCCTCGTAGAATGAGTTTGGGAGTGTTCCTCCCTCTGCTATATTTTGGAAGAGTTTGAGAGGGATAGGTGTTAGCTCTTCTCTAAATGTTTGATAGAATTCACCTGTGAAGCCATCTGGTCCTGGGCTTTTGTTTGTTGGAAGATTTTTAGTCACAGTTTCAATTTCAGTGCTTGTGATTGGTCTGTTCATATTTTCTATTTCTTCCTGATTCAGTCTTGGCAGGTTGTGCCTTTCTAAGAATGTGTCCATTTCTTCCAGGTTGTCCATTTTATTGGCATAGAGTTGCTTGTAGTAAGTTGTAGTAACTCTAACAAAGAGTAGCCCCCGCTCGCCACAACTAGGGAAAGCCTGTGCACAGCAACCAAGACCCAATAAATAAATAAATAAATTTATTTATTTATTTTAAAAAACCTGAAAACCATAACCTTCATTCTTAACCATATTTAGAAAACAGAGTGGTGAGCAGCAGCTGATGGGGGAGGGCAAATTAAGCCACCCAGCACACCAATCAAAAGTTTTTATCTTGTTTTCTATCTATAATTTAATTAACTAATTTTTGTTTTTTGCGGGGGCTGCATTGGGTCTTCATTGCTGTGCACAGGCTTTCTCTAGTTGCAGCGAGCAGGGGCTACTCTTCATTGCAGTGCACGGGCTTCTCATTGCAGTGGCTTCTCTTATTGTGGAGCACGGGCTCTAGGCACGCGGGAGTCAGTAGTTGCAGCACGCGGGCTCAGTAGTTGTGGCTCTCAGGCTCTAGAGCGCAGGCTCAGTAGTTGTGGCTCACAGGCTTAGTTGCTCCGCGGGATGTGGGATCTTCCCAGACCAGGGCTTGAACCCGTGTCCCCTGCATTGGCAGGCGGATTCTTAACCACTATGCCACCAGGGAAGCCCTATAATTTATTTTAATGCATTAGTGTACCAATCAGTAATTAACAAGTATTTTTTTTAGCATGAAGTATTAGACTGTCTTCTTCAGATCTTCTTCCTGCTCTCCAACACGTAGCCTCAGCTCATTATCACATGGTTTCACTCTTCCTTATGTGTACCAAGCTCATCCCGGATCCTCTTAAGAGTTACCAAAATCCTATTCTTTCTCTGATCTGTCACACTGCATGTCTATACCACAGTATGTGTAGCATATTTTAGTAATGATTTGATACATATTCATTTCCCTCCCCCCAAATAGAATAAGATTTTCAGTTAAGTGAAAGTTTTGAATCTCTACTAGCACTTGGCACAGTGATGGAGTATAATAAGTAAGATATATTTGCTGGCTTATTGCATGAAAGCACTGTTTGAGGTACACTAATCTGACAGTAGTTTACTGGCTGGATTGACAGAAAGAATTAAAGATTGGAGTTAGGAGCATAATTCAAAGTCTGTTAGAATAATCTAGAGGTGAGTTAACGAGGACCTGGATTCTGATGGTTGTGGTTGGGGATGGGGAAGAAGATATTATTCAGAGAGAGTTCAAAGGCAGAACGTACAGGCCGTGGTGACTGGCTCGTATCCAGATGCCACAGAAAGCCAGCTCTGCTTCCTCCTTTTTCAGCCCATGATCCCTTTTCGTTATGCCCCAAATTCCCTGCTTCCTTTAGAGATCATCAGTTGCCTCTCTTCAGGGTCCCAAATTCTCATAACTTAGGAGAATTCCAACTGGGCAAGTGGATCCCCACAAGGCAGAACTGACAGCAGTGGTAGAACTGGCTGGTCCCCAACTTTCTGTCTTCCAGCATGAAGATAGCAGCAGCTTAGTTAACATCTTTATAAAAAGGCAGAAGTAAAATAATGCTTGGGTTGTACCCCTTAAGTCAGCAGTTTTAAAACTTTTTAAACTCAGGACTCCTTTCCATCCTTAAAAATTATTAAGGACCTCTAAGAGCTTTTGTTTATATCTATTGATATTATAGTTATTGATATTTGCCCTAACAGAAATTAAAACTGAGAACCTATTAAAAATAGAATAGACTTGAGGACATGGAGAGGGGGAAGGGTAAGCTGGGACAAAGTGAGAGAGTGGCACGGACTTATATATACTGCCAAATGGAAAATAGATAGCTAGTGCGAAGCAGCCGCATAGCACAGGGAGATCAGCTTGGTGCTTTGTGACCGCCTAGAGGGGTGGGATAGGGAGGGTGGGAGGGAGACGCAAGAGGGAGGGAATATGGGGATATATGTATACGTATAGCTGATTCACTTTCTTATACAGCAGAAACTAACACAACATTGTAAAGCAATTATACTCCAATAAAGATTAAAAAATACATGTATTTATTAATCTATTTAAAAATAACAATAATAAACGTTTTACATGTTACCATATTTATGAAAATAACTACAGTTTCTAAAACAAAAATATTTAGTAAGAAGAGTAGCATTATTTTACATTTTTACAAATCTTTTTAGTGTTCGGCTTAATAGGAGACACTGGATTCTCATGTGTACTTCTATATCCAATTTGTCGAAATATCACGTCATGCCTCTGGAAAACTCTTATGTACACTCATGAGAGAATGAAAATAAAAAGCCAAATTTGTCTTAGTATTATTATGAAAATAGTTTTGACTTTGCAAAACCCCTTGAAACTGTCTTTGGGACTGCCAGACATCCCTGAACCATACTTTGAGAATCACTGCCTTAAGCAATGTTTTTTAGTTTCTCTGTCTAAGAGAGTCTTAAAGATGTATGTTTCATTTTATTGCCATGTCTTAGCATTCTTGGCACCTATACTGAGACCCTCATTACCTGTTGGTAGAAATAACACACTTAAAAGAGGAATAAAAACAAGTCTTCAGTTTTTAAAAATTTGTTTATTGGACATTGATCACATACACCCCACACTGCATTCAAAGCTCACTGACAAATTAGTTGTAGGGAGTTACCAAAAATGGTTTTGTCTGACTAACTGATTCCTTTGGCTAATATCTATAGAATTTTTCCCCATGGACTTTGTATTCCAAATATAACAGACTCTTAAGAGAATCGTGGAATTAATGCACGTGGAATGTATATGGCCGTGAAGTCAGATAAGAGGACCTATAGGGCCTGATGATAGACCTACGTTAGTATTGACTCCCTGATTTCCTCATCTAAAGTAGATTATAAGAAGCAAGTTGGATGTGATACAGAGGTTGGGAATATGGAAATGACTATTACTGCAAAAGGTAGACATGTTAATGACAAAAAGTGACTGCTGACAACCAGGTAGGAGACCGAAAAGCAAAACACAAAAACTCAACAGAGAAGTCTGATCACAGTTAATGGAGTCATTAACCCTTAAGGCCTCGGTAACCTTTGAAAGGACATTCGTTTACCACACCACAGGAGAATCATATCTAGAATAATGCCCCTGAGTCATGAAGAAAAATTAAAATATCCTCTGTATATTGAGTCCTCAATTTATGAATGGCTTGTGTTCCAAAGTTAATTTTATTGTCAGAACATTTATTGGGCTTCCCTGGTGGCACAGTGGTTAAGAATCCGCCTGCCAACTCCGGGAACACAGGTTCAAGCCCTGGTCCGAGAAGATCCCACATTCCGTGGAGCAACTAAGCCCATGCACCACACCTACTGAGCCCTAGTGCCTAGAGCCCACGAGCCACAGCTACTGAAGCCCGAGCGCCTAGAGCCCGTGCTCTGTGACAAGAGAAGCCACTGCGATGAGAAGCCCACGCACCGCAACGAAGAGTAGCCCCCGCTCGCCACAACTAGAGAGAGCCCGCGCATGGCAACGAAGACCCAACGCAGCCAAAAATAAATAAAACAAATTTTAAAAAAAACATTTGTTTATAGAAACAGATAAATAATTGTTATTTTGGGTTGCAGACAATCTGCTTTTTCAGTTTATGTATTCAACAAACAACCTTTGAGTGCTTAATGTCAATAGAAGTGTTTCAGTTAACTCTCATTTATAGCTTTGTTTCAGTGAAGGCTACATTCTGAGGCCAAAGCCTGGGCATACATATACTGTTCCCCTCTGGCCTCCATTATTTGTCTTATAAGGTGCTACACTGTTGATATCAGGGGCCTGCAAATTACAGTCAAAGTACCAAATCCAGTCCACTGCCTGTTTTTGTAATTTCATTGGTACACAGCCATAACCCATTCATCTATGTATTGTCTGTGACTCTTTGTGCTGCAAGGGTTGAGAAGTTACCACAGAGATTGTGTGGCCTGCAAAGGCTAAAATATTTACAATGGGTTCCTTACATTAAAAGTGTGTAAACCCCTGGTCTACATGATCTGGGCTGCCCTCATCTCTGACCTCGTCTCTTCCTACTCTTCCTCTCACTTACTCCACCATAGTCTCACTCCACTTTGCGCTTCCTGAGAACATGCCAAGCACATTCCCACTACAGCGCCTTTGTACCTGGTTTTTCCTCTGCCTCAAATATTCTTCCTTCTAATTTCCTCATGGCTCACGCAGGTTTCTCTGCTTAAATGTCACCTGCTCAATAAGGCTTCTCTTGACTGCCCTTTATAAAATAGCAACATCCCATCCCTCACATTCTTTATTCATTTGCTCCTGCTTCGTTTATCTCCATAGGGCTTACCACTGTCTTGACATATATTTACTTGTTGTCTGTCTCCCACCACTTGAGTATAAGTTGTATAAGAGCAAGAGCTGTCAGTTTTGTGCATTGCTATATCTCAGATACTCTGAGCCAAAGTAGGTATTCATTTGTTGAAGGGAGGGAGGGAGGGAGAAAGGTATGAGGGAGGGAGGAAGGGAAAGAGGGCAAGGGAGACTTGCATGCTAACCTGCCCTTTATTCAGGGGGTAGTTGTCAGCATCAACCAGGATTGGCAGTTGGGATTGAAACAAGATTTAAAAGCAGCATGTAGGTAAATACTGACGTTTCCATTTTAAAACTCAAAGCTACTGGCATATTCAGTCACATGTGACCTCTTGCCCCTAACCTATTTTTCAGTCCCTTATGTTGAGAGCAAGCAGCTGGCCTTGTTTATCTTTGTTCTCCAGTACCTAGTCCAGCGTAGGCTCTTAATAAATATTTGCTCCCAGCCCAGAAATGGACCTTGGTATCTTCTTAGTTGTTTTTTATAACTTCAATACTTACCATAATGCCTGGCAAATAATAGAGGCTCAGTAAATATTTGCTCCAGGAAGGAATAAGTTGAATGAATTCTTTGTCGGCTTAGGATAAAACGCTATTCTAGGTTATCTGTTGTTGTATAACAAATTATTCCCAAAATATAGCATTCTAAAACTTATAGTTTCTGGGGGTCAGCAATTCAAGAGTGGCTTAAGTAGCTGATTCTGTCTCAAGATTGCTCATGAAGTTGCAGTCAAAATGTCAACTGGGCTGCTATCATCTGAAAGCTTATTTGAGGATCACTTCCAAGTTGGCTCACTTACGTGTCTGTTAGCAGGAGGCCTCAGTCTCTGGCCTTATGCACCTCTCCATAGGGTAGGCTACTTCAGTGTCCTCATAACACAGCAGCTAACTTCCCCAAGAGAAGTAATCCAAGAGGAAAAACTAGGAGGAACCCATGTTGCCTTTTATCACCTAGTCTGAGAAGGCTACTTTCACCACATTCTGTTTATTAGAACCAAGTTGCTAATTGTAACCCACAGTCAGGGTGCGGGGAATTAGCCCTCTCCATTTTGAGGGAAGAATATCGAAGAATCTGTGGACATATTTTAAAACTGCCACAATCACCTTGATACTCTGAACTGAATAAAGAGAAATTACCCATTTACAAGAAGTGAGACAGGGTTTCAGAGATGGTATTCATCCTGCCACTTATTTGCCCTCTTCAATTATAATATTTTCCTTTCCTAAAAGGAAAAACAATTAGCATTTTGTCCTACCAAAATTAACTACTATTTTTACCTTTTTTTTTGAATAGGTAACACATGTATATGGTGTAAAAATTCAACAGTAAAATGAATATACAATGAAAAACAAGTTTCCTTGCACTGAATTCCAGCCACCCAGTTTCCCTCCCTAGGGAAGACCACTAATACTAGTTTATTTATCCTTTCAGAGACCTTCTGTGCACTTATAAGTAGACACTTATAAGGTTATTTTTACACCGATGGTAGCATACTGTAATTACTGTTCTGTACCTTGCGCTTTTTTTCCATTTGCCTGTATATGTCAGAATTTGTTCCATATCAGTTTATTTATAGTTGTTTTTTTAACAGCTGCATAGTATTCCATCGTGCAGATATGCAGAAATGTATTTGATTGCTTCTTCATTGAAGGACATTTAGTTTCCCATCTTTTTCTGTAATAAACACTGCTGCAGTAGGTACCTTGTTCATTTTGTACACTGAGAATATTTGTGGATAAATACCTTCAAGTGGATTTGTTGGGTCAAAGAGAATGTGCTTTTTGAAAGATAATGCCCGATTGCCACCAGAGGTTGGACCAGCTTTATACACCCACCAGCAATATATGAATTTCCTGTGCCCTCTCTAGGCATAGTAGCAGTAGAAACATTTAGAAGTGTTGCCAGTAAATAAAGAATTATTATATGTATTTTACACTATGCCCAACACAATCCCCTGATACATGTTGATACCAAAAAGTTGTTCATTTTTGTTTGTTTGTTTTTGGGGTTTTTTAACTGAAGTATAGTTGATTTGCAATGTTGTGTTAGTTTCTGGTGTTAAAAAATTGTTGGTTAACCTCAGGGGAGATAGACTTTCTCTGTGAAAGTTTACTGAGTTGGTCACTATATTCCAGAGAGTTTTTTAACTCTTTGATAGAGTAGAATGCTACTGAGAGAGAACCTACTGCCTGCTGTAGATTGCTTTAATGTTTTATTATTTTTTTTAATTTATTCATTTATTTTTGGCTGTGTTGGGTCTTCGTTGGCTGCGTGCGGGCTTTGTCTAGTTGTGGCGAGCAGGGGCTACTCTTCGTTGCGGTGCTCGGGCTTCTCATTGCGGTGGCTTCTCTTGTTGTGGAGTGCAGGCTCTAGGTGCACAGGCTTCAGCAGTTGTGGCACGAGGGCTCAGTAGTTGTGGCACACGGGCTTAGTTGCTCCACAGCATGTGGGATCTTCCTGGACCAGGGATCGAACCCGTGTCCCCTGCATTGGCAGGTGGATTCTCAACCACTGTGCCACCAGGGAAGTCCCTGCTTCAATGTTTTATTGAAGTATAACATAAATAAAATGAACAAATACTAAGTACGTGGTTTGATGAATTTTTATATATGTATATAACTGTGTGACTACTACCTACATCCAGAACTAGAACATTACCAGTACCCCTAGAAGATTCTCTCATGCCCTCTGCAGTCAATACCACCCCAAAAGGTAACCACTGTTCTGATTTGTATCATTATAGATGAGTTTTCCTACCTTGAAATGTGATCACATGGTATGTACTCTTGTTTGGCTTCTTTCACTTAACATTATGTCTGTGAGATTCATCCATTTTGTAATGTATAGCAGTAGTTCATTCTTCAGAGCATTATAATATTACATTATGAATATACCACAATTTATCCATTCTACTTTTTACAGACATTTTGAGTTGTTTCTGGTTTGGGACTGTTATGAGTGAAGCTGCTATAAACATTCTTTTACATGTCTTTTGTTGGATGTAAGTTCTTGTTTCTGAGAATTGCTGGGTCATAGGGTAGATGTATGTTTAGCTTTAGAAGATCTGCTTAGAAATACATGAGTTTGGTAGAAACAAAATAGTTTTCCAGAGTGCTTTTACCAATTTATACTCCCACTCAGATAAAATTTTTTTCTACCAGGTAAACAATATCTGAAATGACATGCCTTATATTTCATGCCTTGTATTTTGTTTAGCTTAAGCCTTTGATCATTGTTAAAACTCCATGGGAAATAGCATTTTATTAGTCATTTATACGTTTAAGTGCTTGAGTTTCATGGCCTTTCATAGAATCACAGAATTCTAGAGGTCTAGTCCAACAAAGGAGGATAAAGTAGCTTGCCCAGAATCATACAGCAGGTTACTGACTCAGTTGGGCAAAGTAGATGCCTATTCAACTCACAAAATAAACTATATTACTGTATTCAGACACTAGTAAGAGTCCCATGATGTATAAGCCCCATTATGTATAAGAATGGAACTACTTGGAAATTTTTCTTTGATTGACTTAAATAAAACTGCCAAATATTTCTCCAGCAGAGATGGGTTTATTCAGGATAGGCAGAGAATTGCAATTTGGGGTCTGCAACCATGGTAAGCCACATGCAAGTCCCTACATGGCAAGGGAAGGAGAACACTTTTATAGATGGGAAAGGGAAGCTGGGAGTGCTAAAGTAAACAAAGAAACCACGATTGAGTCCTTGCCAGGAAAGAAGAGGAGTCATTCTTCTTCCTGTTGGGCTCTGCTGTTATCACAGGGCATGAGAGCTCCTTCTTCTGGTCTCCCAGCTCTATTTAATTGAGGTTTCTGTTTATTTATTTTTTACATTTCCCCCTTTTAATCAAGATCTTTCTCTGAAAACGTCACTGACCAAAAGTTAGTTTTTCTAGTTTCAGCAGCTTTTTGTCCCTCAGTGCCAAGAAGGACCTTTCCTAGGTGTAATGTCTCAAGGCAGAGGAAAAGTGCATAGATTAGAAACCTATTGAGGTCACGTTCGAGTGAAAAGGGAGGGTAGAAGGCAGAATTCTCAAGCACTTTTTATCTGAAGTCCGTATGTTATCAAGATCATAAACATTTGAGATCATCTGAAGTGTTATATCATCATCAGAGGCTTGGCAACAAACTTCCAACAGGGCTGGTCTAGATACGTTCGGAAAGGTGTCTCATCAGATGTTGCTGCTTCTCTTCTGGGAAATCTTCACTTTCAGGTAACCCAGATAATGTGCAGGTCCAGTCAGGGTTTGGTGCTTTCTTTACTTGTATCACATGACTCGCCAAGAATCTGTTTCTTGGAGTTTGGTGGTACAAGGGTTGGCTAGCAGTACCCGATAGGGGCCTTTCCAGTGAGGTATAAGAGAATTCTTTCCCAATAGATGAAATCTCCAGGTTACAAGGTGTGATGCTTAAGGTCTTCGTCTCCCAAGGGTATACTGTGAAAAGACTGCTTTACCAAAGCATGGTTATTTTTTTTTTAACATCTTTATTGGAGTATAACTGCTTTACAGTGTTGTTAGTTTCTGCTGTATAACAAAGTGAATCAGCTATATGCGTACGTATATCCCCATATCCCCTCCCTCTGCGTCTCCCTCCCACCATCCTTATTCCACCCCTCTAGGTGGTTGCAAAGCACCGAGCTGATCTCCCTGTGCTCTGCGGCTGCTTCCCACTAGCTATCTATTTTACATTTGGTAGTGTATATATGTCAATGCTACTCTCTCACTTCATCCCAGCTTACCCTTCCCCCTCCCCTTGTCCTCAAGTCCATTCTCTACGTCTGTGTCTTTATTCCTGTCCTTCCCCTAGGTTAATCAGAACCTTTTTTTTTTTTTTAGATTCCATATATATGTATTAGTGTATGGTATTTGTTTTTCTCTTCCTGACTTACTTCACTCTGTATGACAGACTAGGTCCATCCGCCTCACTACGAACAACTCAATTTCATTTCTTTTTATGGCTGAGTAATATTCCATTGTACATATGTGCCACATCTTCTTTATCCATTCATCTCTTGATGGACACTTAGGTGCTTCCATGTCCTGGCTATTGTAAATAGAGCTGCAATGAACATTGTGGTACATGACTCTTCTTGAATTATGGTTTTCTCAGGGTATATGCCCAGTAGTGGGATTGCTGGGTCATATGGTAGTTCTGTTTTTAGTTTTTCAAGGAACTTCCATACTGTTCTCCATAGTGGCTGAAAGCATGGTTATTTTTAATAGAAGCAGTTAGGCCTTTGCAGTATTAGAGTATCTCTCCTTTTATCACTTGTGGGTCAAAAGAAGCAGAAGCCAAGTGCATTGGACATCTTATGACTATCTCAAAGGGGAGAGTTTATGAGTTCTAAAAGGAGTAGATCTGAGATTTGGAAGGACCAACAGCAATGCTTTTGGCCAGGGTATTTGGAGGGCCTCTACCAGTTTTGCCAATTCAGTCTTAAAAACACAGTTGGTGTGTTCCACAAGGAAACCAGAGGATTGAGGGTGGTAAGCACAGTGAAACTTGTAAAACTGGATAAACAGCACAGGCTCGTTGAAGTACCTGGCCAGTAAAATGGGTTCCTCGATCACTGTAAAGTTTGAGAGGAGTTCCCCAGGTAGGGTTAATCTTTTCTAAAAAGACCTTAGCCACAGAAGAGGCAGTAGCCTGTCTGCAAGAGAAGGCTTCAGTTCATTGAGAAAACATACAGACCGTGACTAAAATATATTCACATCCATGAGATGGAGGAAGTTGTATGACATCCATTTGCCAAACCTCAAATTAATCAGTTTAGTAGCATTTTTTAAATTTTATTTATTTATTTGGCTGCATCGGGTCTTCGTTGCGGCATGCGGGATCTAGTTGTGGCATGCAGGTTTTCTCTTCTCTAGTTGTGGCTTGGGCTCTGTAGTTGTAGTGCGTGGGCTCTGTAGTTGTGGTATGCAGGCTCAGTAGTTGTGGCACGTGGGCTTTGTTGCCCTGCGGCATGTGGGATCTTAGTTCCCCAACCAGGGATTGAACCAGTGTCCCCTGCATTGGAAGGCAGATTCTCTACCACCGGACCACCAGGGAAGTCCCAAATTAAGTAGTTTAAAATGTCCAGGAGCAGTACAAACAGGCTTCCCTGGGTTGTACTTTGGACAAGTGGGACAAGTGAGGTAGTCACTTTTTGTAGCTTTCTTAATGTTTCCCCACTCATATTGATTCATGAATGCGATCATTTTGTCAGTACACCAGTAGTTTAATGCATGGACAGTGGTGGGGAGTGGGAATTTTAGAGTCCTCTGTAAGACTGCGTTGTTATTTGGTCCAAACCAGAGCTTTCTCTTTTTATCAAACCAAAAATGGTTGCATTTCCAACCTTGCTTTTCCTTTTCTTAGGCCACTTGTTGGGCTTCTCTAGCCAGTTTCTCTAAGTCATCATTTGGGGAAATACCCCTTTGAGCCATGACAGAGATTTGGCTGCTTTCGTTTGGCATTGAGTGTGATGAGAATTCAGGAGAACTTCTACTGCGTCAGGTATAAAAATGGCTAAAGGGCATCCCATAGTGATTTTCCTGGTTGCTTTAACTAAAATGGCAGTGGCTGTAATGGCTCTAAGGCAAGGACGGGAGGTGTTCCCATGCCACAGAGTCCAGTTACTGGCTATAATATCCTATGGGTTGTTGGTGGTCCCTTGTTTTTGGGTAAGTACCCCAAGGGCATTCCCTTCCTTTTCATAAACAAAAAGGGAAAAGGGGAATTTGATAATTGTGATGCCCAAGAGCAGGTGGATTCATAAAACTCCCCTTTAAGGCCTTAAAGGCCGTGTTGTCCAGTTCTTCCCATAAAATTGGGTCAGGATTGTTACTGTTGAGTAAGACATACAGAGGTTTGGCCATAGAGAGAAATTTAGAATGCAATTTAAGCAATAACCAGTAGCTCAGGAATACCTCTCGGCACCTAGTTTTGGGTTTGGGGAAACTTAGGACAACATGAAGTCTATCTGGATCTGATTGTAGCCCTTATTTTGAGATCAGATGCTCTAAATATTGAAACTAGGTTTGGGCAAACTGCAGTTTTTGTTTGGTGACCTTGTGTCCCTTTAAGCCTAAATGTTTGTTTGTTTTTTAATTTTATTGAAGTATAGTTGATTTACGGTGTTGCCTTTAATTTCTGTTGTACAACAAAGTGACTCAGTTATGCATATATATATTCTTTTCCATTGTGGTTTTTCACAGGATATTGAATATAGTTCCCTGTGCTATACAGTAGGACCTTGTTGTTTATCCATCCTATATATGATAGTTTTAAACCTGAAAGTTTTAGCAAGTGGTTGCTGTCTTCCTGTGAAGAGAAAAGGAGAGCAAAGAAGCAAATCATCTACTTACTGCAACAAAGTAGAACCCCTGAACTTTATATCATCCAGATCAGCCTTCAGGGTTGGTGAGAAATGAAGGGCTCTCAATAAAGCCCTTGAGACATTACTGTCCTGGTGAATTGTTTTTCTTCCCAAATGAAGGCAAACAGGTGTTGGCTAGCTTCGTCAACTGGAATACTAAAGAGTGAACTCATAAATCAGTTACAGTAAAGAATTTACTTCTGATAGGAATAGATGTTAGTAACCTATGAAAGTTAGGAACAACAAGATATTGAGGGATAACAATGTTTTTTTTGTTTGTTTTTGGCCGTGCTGCGCAGCTTACGGGATCTTATTTCCCCAGCCAGGGATTGAACTTGGGCCACAACAGTGAAAGTGCCAAATCCTAACCACTGGACCACCAGGGAACTCCCAACAGTGTTGTTTTTTTTGCTCAGAGGTCCTGGGCCTCCACCCTTGGCCCTTAGGTTTTCTCACTGGGAAAATGGAAGTGTTACAGGGCTAGTACAAGGGGTAAAGAGGCCTCAAGCCTTGTAATCTTCTATTATGGGCTTTGTGCCTTGAAGGGCTGCTTTACTTTATATGATATTGATTAATTCCGGGATGAGGTTTTGAGGAATCTATGTGAAACTTGATGGGAGATGCACTATTAATTTTGCCAGTATCAGTTGGAGATTTTGCCCATAAGGAAAGTGGTAGCTGATTCAATAGGGGCAAATGATCAGTGTTTCCAGAATCAGCTCTAGAACAAAAAAAAGATGTCAAAGGATCATTTAATTCACCTGGCTGGTTACTTTGATGACTACTGTCAAATTCTATAATTAACTCCTCCTTTTGGGAGAAAGAAATTTTGGCATGATACTTCTCTAAGAAGTCTCGGCCTAATAAATGAGTAGGGACAGAGAAACTAAGGAGAAAAGGGTGTATGTATCTGAAAGGGCCTAAACAAAAGGGAATTGGTCAGAGATAGGAACCTTTTGAGGTTCATTAGAGATCCCCACTATTTGAACTGGGGTATTTTGGAGGTTTTTTTGGCCACGTCTCGTGGCATGTTGGGATCTTAGTTCCCTGACCAGGAATTGAACCCGAGCCCCCTGCATTGGAAGCTCAGAGTCTTAACCACTGGACTGCCAGGGCAGTCCTGAAATGTTTTAATATTCCCAGGCAGGGGCTGCTTTATATTAGTTGGGTTGAGCACTGAGAGTTTAGCTCCAGCATCATTTAGGACTGGAAGAGATCCATTCCCAATCTGGAGAAATGTTTCTCCAAGTTGATTAAGAGGGAGAATTGGGAAAATCCCTGGTAGTTCCTCAGAGCCCCATAATTGAGAGTTGGGAGGACGTTGGAAAGGCTGGTTAGAGAGCTGAAGATGCCTAAAGTACTTAAATTTGTAGCAGTCTCTTTTCCAATGTCCTAGCTCTTTGCAATAATAGCAGAAACTAGGAGGGTTTGGGTTTTGTTTAGGAGCCTTCATTTGCTGGATTTGAAGATTAAGAATTTTGGTGGTCTCCCATTTAGGTGACTCATGTAGAGTGCAAGAGAGCTGGTTTGTCAGATTAATTAAGTCTGGGATGGACATAGTTTCCCATTCCATCCTGGTCTTTTTTACTAGATGGGAAAGATCCCAGTTCAGCCCATTAATAAAAATAGAGTTAAAAACTACCAGGTAGAATCAACACATGAAGGAAGACCAGAATTTTTTTTTTAATCTGAAGTCGATTATAATAGTTATGAACAGTTTCATCAGATTTTTGTATGCAAGCCTGAAGTTTGTTCCAATCAACAGGCTTTGGAAAATTGCTCCATGAAGTCGCTTAGCCATATCTCTAACCTGATCATGTAGTAAGTTAGTGGGCTGGTCTCCCAGTTGTAATTCTAGAGACATTTCAGGATTTTCCCAATTAGCAGTTTTCATCAAATGCTGTGCCTGGCCTTCACGGAACTAGATCCCACACGCATGCCGCGACTAAGAGTTCACATGTAGCAACTAAGGAGCCCATGAGGGTGGGATAGGGAGGGTGGGAGGGAGGCTCAAGAGGGAGGGGATGTGGGGATATATGTATACTTATAGCTGATTCACTTTGTTGTACAACAGAAACTAACACAACATTGTAAAGCAATTATACTCCGATAAAGATATTAAAAAAGAAGAGCCCACAAGCCACAACTGAGACCCTGTGCAACCAAGTAAAAGTCAATCAATCAATTAATCAATAAAAGTTTAACAAATAAACACCTCAGAAAATCTGTGAGGATCTTCAGTTACTTTGGGAAAATATTTGACAGTGGCTCACAGTTCAATATAAGGGAATATAAGAAATTAAGGGTTTAACCTCTGGATCCTCAGAAAGCTTAATTTTTTTTTTTTTAGGATTTTTTTTGAGGTTTTTTTTTGGCTGCATTGGCTCTTCGTCGTTGCACGCAGGCTTTCTCTAGTTGTGGCGAGCGGGGGTTACTCTTGGTTGCGGTGCACAGGCTTCTCATTGCAGTGTCTTCTCTTGTGGAGCATGGGCTCTAGGTGCGTGTGCTTCAGTAGTTGTAGCACGCAGGCTCAGTAGTTGTGACTCGCAGGCTCTAGAGCACAGGCTCAGTAGTTGTGGCACACTGGCTTAGTTGCTCCGTGGCATGTGGGATCTTCCCAGACCAGGGCTCGAACCCGTGTCCCCTGCATTGGCCAGCGGATTCTTAACCACTGTGCCACCAGGGAAGCCCAGAAGGCTTAATTTTTAAGGGACAGGCTCTAACAAGTTCCGGGAGAGAATTTGTATGAGGGAATTGAGGGTAAAGAGGAGGCATAGGCAGTATAGAAGGAAGGATTGAAATGGTGCTGGAGGCAGAGTCTGGCCACAAGAAGCCAAGGGAGAGAAAGGTGGTGCCAGAGGTGGAGCCTGAGACAAAGAAGCCAAGAAGAAGAGCCTGAGACTTCAGGAGCCATTTTATCTTCCTTTAATCATTTATTTGCCTCAGTTATTCTTAAAATCTTATTTTGCAGAGAAGCAGTTTTAGGTTCCTGATAATGTTTGGAAGCCTTAAAATGCCAGTTGAAATAGGCATACCATTCAGCTCTGTTTCTGAGCTATTGTAGTCCAGTTCAGTTTTAAGGAAATTAAGTTTGGGGATTTTAAAAGTTCCCCAAAATGGCCATTGAGGGCTTCCCTGGTGGCGCAGTGGTTGAGAGCCCGCCTGCCGATGCAGGGGACACGGGTTCGTGCCCCTGTCAGGGAAGATCCCACATGCCACGGAGCGGCTGGGCCCGTGAGCCATGGCCGCTGCCTGCGCGTCCGGAGCCTGTGCTCCGCGATGGGAGAGGCCACAACAGTGAGAGGCCCGCGTACCACAAAAAAAAAAAAAAAAAATGGCCATTGATATTCTAAATTGCCTTTGGACAGGTGGGTCCATTTAGTTAGAAATGTGCATGAGGAAGGACCACAGTTTTTAAACATAAAATTGGCCAAAGTCCCAGGGTGTGGGGGCCACAGATAACTGGGATCCCATTTCTCAGAGGATTTCCTCTAGAGTAAAAGAACAATTTTCAAACAGCTCGAACAGCTTACAGTTCAAACAGCTCAATTCAAACAGCCTGCAAGCTAACACCAGCCATTTCTTCATACACAAAGAGGGCATGAGCTTGGATCCAGGAGAAAGACCCTCCAAATTCCACGGTCAGCAAGAAAAGCAGTGAGCTCAGTGGGCTCAATTATGGGTACCTCACCTGTTTGCTCACCAGTCCTGGAGTCTTCAGGGGTCTCCTCTGGTCCCCGTATGGGCCACCAAAATGTTGACCTAAATCAAATAGATGACCAGACATTTCTCCAGCAAAGATGGGCTTATTTGAGATCAGCAGAGAATTGCAATTCAGCGTCTGCAACCATGGTGAGCCACATGCGAGTTCCTGCACAGCAAGGGAAGAACACTTTTATAGAGGGGAGAGGGAAATTGGGAACACTATAGTAAACAGAGTCCATAGCTTCTCATTGGCTGAGTCCTTGCCAGGAAAGAAGAGGAGTCTTTCTTCCTCCTGTTTGGGCTCTGCTACCATCACAGGGCATGAGAGCTCCTTCTTGTGGTCCTTCAACACTATTTAATTGAGGTTTCTGTTTATCAGTTTTTTATACCTTACTTGAACAGAGTTTCTGGAGAGAAACAAGGAGCATTCATTCATTCAACATATACTTATTGAGCATCTACTATATGCCAAAAATGTTTCTAGTTCTTATAGATACAGCAGTCCAAAAAAACTGACAAAAATCTTGCTCTTCATAGAGCTTACATTCTAATAGGACTGAACAGACAATAAGCAAGATGAATAAATAAAATTTCTGCTATGTTACATACTGATAAATATTATGGGGAGGAAGGTAGGAAAGGGAACTAGAAAGTATATAAGTGGGGAGTGCGAATGAGGGATGGCCTCACTGAGATGACTTTTGAGAAAATATTTGAAAGAAATGAAGGGAAAGTACCTTTGAGAATATGGGGGATGGGGGGAAGGGATGTTACTGATAGATGGAATGGCAAGTTCAAGGCCCTAAGATGAGAACATGCCTGTTGTGTTCAAGGAACAAGTAGCTCACATGCCAGAACAGAGTGTGAGGGGCAGAGTAGTAGATGATGTTGATCAGAGAGGTAATGAGGGCCGAGATCACATGAATCCTTTAAGATCACAATAAGAATTTTGCCCTTTAATCTGGGTGAAATGGAAAGAAGCCTTTGGAAGGTTTTGAGTAGAGGAATGATAGGATATGACTTGGATTTTAACAGGATCTCTCTGGCTCCTGTGTTGAGAATGGGTCAGAGAGGGATAGGATGGCTGTTGCAATAATTAGAGGAGTACCTGGAGCCAGAGAAGTGGAGATAGTGAGATATGATCAAAATCTGGATATATTTTGAAGGTTGAGCCAACAAGATTTGCTGACTGTCAGATGTGGGGTGGTGTGAGAGTAAGAGAGGAGTCAAGCAGAACTCCCAAGGTTTTTGACCTGAACACCTGAAAGGATGGAAATGCCATTACCTGAAATAGGGAAAACTCAGAGCCACGTTGTTATTGGGAGCAGGGGGCAAGGGAGTGGTCAAGGGACAGGTGGGTATCAGGAGCTCAGTTTGAGTCATGTTAAGTTTGAAATCTCTTTTGAGACATCAAATGGAAATGTCAAATTTGCAATTAGATATATGAATCTGGAGTTCAGGGAAAAGGTAGGTGCTGGAGATAGAAGTTTGAGTCATTAGTTAGATATGAAGAAGTAACAGCAAAAGGTGCTGAGAAGGAGCGAGCAGAACAATAAGAAGAAAATCAGGCCTGTGTGGTGTCCTTGTCCTGGAAGCCAAATGAAGGAAGTGTTTTCAAGAAGGAAAGTGGAAGCTAGGAAGCAAGGAAGCACATGGCATACAAGAAGGAAAGTGGTCAACTGAGCATTAGTTTATTAGATCCCTGAGAGAAAGCATGTACTAAGTGGAAATGGTAAAAATGAGGGCTCTGGAGGTCAAATTTACTCTTTCCATTATTGTGCTTGTATCAGTCTTGACTGCATGACTTTTTTTTTTTTTCCAATATTTATTTATTTGGCTGCATCGGGTCTTAGTCACGGCACACAGGTTCTTTTTTATTTTTTTAATGTTTATTTATTTATTTATTTTCTTATTAGTCATCCATTTTATACACATCAGTGTATACATGTCAATCCCAATTGCCCAATTCATCACACCCCCACCCCCACCCCCAGCCGCTTTCCCGCCTTGGTGTCCATACGTTTGTTCTCTACTTCTGTGTCTCAATTTCTCCTCTGCAAACCGGTTCATCTGTACCATTTTCTAGGTTCCACATATATGAGTACGCAGGTTCTTCGTTGCAGCACGTGGGCTTCTCATTGTGGCAGCAGAGTGCATGGGCTCAGTAGTTGCGGCATGCAGGCTCTCTTAGTTGTGGCCCACAGGCTGTAGAGCACGTGGGCTCAATAGTTGCGGTGCGTGGGCTTAGCTGCCCCACTGCACGTGGGATCTTAGTTCCCCATCCAGGGGTCAAACCCGCGTCCCCTGCATTGGAAGGCAGATTCTTACCACTGGACCACCAGGGAAGTCCCTGCACAACTGTTTTGAATTGTCCTTGAAACAAAGCAGTGCTGCTTTGGGACTGGGTTTTGTCTTAACACGGCACTCCTCCTGTTACCTGGGGGAACCTGATTGCTGCCTCATACCTAAGTCATTTCCCCTTTACCATGTTCTGGTGTTGATCGCCTTTAAGAAGGGAGAATACTTAACTCAGCACTCTAAAATTTAGTAATGTTTAATGAGATTATGTCTGTGATGCCCTTGGTAAATATGAAAATAACCACCTAGAGAAACACAAAGCACTACTTTTACTACTACTTTTAGCATATTATTATTTTTATTATCTTCAAACATGCCAACCCTTTCCTTATTTTGTGAACACTTATTCAAAATAGAAAGCTTTCTAAAATGAAAACTAACTTTTCTCTTTCTCTTCAGCCTACTTGCTGCCTTAAAGCTAGCCCTTAATAGAGAAACTAGGTCTGTTAAGTGTTATTTTCTGCTTTTTCCTTCCTGTCTTCTTAATCTCCCAGCTGTCTCAACTCAGAACCTTGTAGGAAGAGAGTTATACTTCAGAAAACTGTTTGCTTTGACATTTAAACAAGCCTCCATTTTGTTTTTCCATATTAGAATTTTTCCTCTTCCCCTCTCCCATCTCCAGCACTCTGAACTGTCATCTTTTCAGCTCATTCATTATTGTTAACGTTTGCAGATTATACCAGAGGAGGGAGACAGATTTATAAACACGTGTTCCTACCCAGCTGTTTCAAGAGTAGGAATAACATTCCTCTTTGAATTGTATACCTGCTGTCTATATACAGCTATGCTCATCTGCCCTTGTAAATGAGGTGCCTACTTCTAAGTCTTACCTTGTCTAGAAATAAATGTACCCTGTTCCTATTCAAATTGGTTATACAGTAATCAGAGCAGCCCATCACTGGGAGGAGACATCCATGTGAATTCACTTTGCTAACAGCCGGAGAGAATTTAGCCCAATTGCTTTCTTAGGAGGTTTGTCATTTCCCTTAAGATGCCAGGGCTCTAGAAAGGGATAGAAATCCTGTCCTCTTTCCCCCTGGATGCCTCCCTACAGTCCTTTATGTATCTTTTATGTAAGATGAAGATAAGGGGACATATTAAGGAAGTTGTGTAAAAAGAATCAGAACCCATTAAGAGATAGCTGTGTAATGCCTTGAAGATCTGACCACTCATCAATAATGAGTAATGAGTGAATTACTTAACCTTTCTGGGCTTCCATTTCCTTATTTACAAAGTAACTTTTTTTTTTATGTATTTATTTATTTATTTTTGGCTGCGTTGGGTCTTAGTTGTGGCATGCAGGCTCTTAGTTTGTGGCATGTGGGATCCAGTTCCCTGACCAGGGATCGAACCTGGGCCCCCTGCATTGCGAGCGCTGAGTCTTAACCACTGGACCACCAGGGAAGTCCCAGAGCAAGGATTTGGACTAAGGTTTTCTGACTGCAAGTTCAGTGGTCTTTAGACAGCATTCTACATCAAAGAAGAATATAGTTGAGTTATTACAGATAGGCCCTGGGAGTGCTTAATCAAATAGTATTTTATTAGTCTATGACCAAAGACAAACAAAAGACTAATTTTGGAGCCTTTTATGTTGTTTTTTTTTTCTTTTCTGCTCAGTTCTTTTCTTTTTTTTTTTTGTCATATTTTATTTTTGGCTGTGTTGGGTCTTCGTTGCTGCACACGGGCTTTCTCCAGTTGTGGCAGGAAGGGGCCACTCTTCATTGTGGTGCATGGGTTTCTCATTGCAGTGGCTTCTCTTGTTGCGGAGCATGGGCTGTAGGCTTCAGTAGTTGTGGCTCGCAGGCGCTAGAGTGCAGGCTCAGCAGTTGTGGCACAGAGGCCTAGTTGCTCTGTGGCATGTGGGATCCACCCAGACCAGGGCTCGAACCCGTGTCCCCTGCATTGGCAGGCAGATTCTTAACCACGGCGCCACCAGGGAAGTCCAACTTCTAGAGTCTTATTCTCTAGATACATTACATAGAAAATGTGCCTTTGGGCACATTGAATTACTGTATTCAAACTTTCGACACATCCCTTTTGTTCTGAACACATAGCAAGAAGTAAAATATATAAAGTGAAAATCAGAGAACATGTTTGGGCTCACAAACAAAATAATCTTATCCATGGACCAAAAACAGAAGAGATGCAAGTCACTGAGTGAGGCTGAAACTGTGGGCCTGCTGGCCTCCAGGTATGGGACCAGAGAACGGTGCCTGAGAGGTGAGTTCCTGGTACTGAAAATATCTATAGAGATAGTTCATAAATAGAGAGAACTTGAGGCCAGGGGAGTAGGATGCCACGCCCCCAACCAGTCTCATGGAAGGAGACTTTTAAAAAGTTAATTGAACTTAGCAACAAAAAGAAATGAACTACTTACTGATACATGCAACAACATGGTGAATCTCAAAAGCATTATGTTAAGTAAGTGAAAGAAGCCAGATGTGGAAGACTACAAGCTGTCTGATTCATTTTATATGAAATTCTGGAAAAGGCAAAGCTATAGGAATATAAACCAGATTAGTCATTGTCTGGGGCTGGGGATGGTGAAATGAGATTGATTGCACAAGGGCTGAGTACTTTTTGACTAATGGAAATGTTCTATAAATTGATCATGGTAGTAATTATACAACTGTAAATATTAATCACACTCATCAAATTATATATTTTAAAATGAATGGATGTTATTGTATATAAATTATAACTATAAAGCAGATTTTTTTTTAAAGGGTATATAGGTATAGGGCTTCACAACAGAGTGACAAGTGGCAAGTTAGTTGCATGGGAAATTGTGTAGATTCAGACAAAGGTGAAGAATTGGAGCAACTAATGAAATCAATCTACTGTATTAGGTTTGATTATAATAGAACCTACCTGTTGTTGGAGCTTTAAAAAAAATTGCCCTTGATAAAGAATTTGTTACTTAAAAAAGAAAAAAAGTTAATTGAGTGGAGGAGGAGGGAAGCCTAAGGAGTTGTGAAGAAGCTGCCTTCTGGTTCAATGATTAGAACTGTGATATCTTCTAATGGCTCAGGCCATTAGAAGACCTCTTCAGACTAGGTCCTTAGGGGGCTAGATGGAAGAAATTGCAAAACTATTAAACAGAGAAGGGGGGAAATTAGTAACAAAAACATCTCTTTCAAAAAAGAGACTGCAAACCAAAATTATATATAATAGAAATCTAATGCTAAGAAAGATAACCACCAAAAATTAACCAGGACTTCCATTTTCAGGAAGATGGAGTAGACATACCTTTCCTGATTTCTCCCACTAAATACAACTAAAACACCTTTACATTATATATATATGATATATATATATATCATATATATATATATATAATATATAGAAATATCCAACAGAGGACTAGTATCTGAATACATAAAGAGCTCTCAAAACTCAACAGTAGAAAACAATCCAGTCAGAAAATGAGCTAAAATATGAACAGATATTTCACCAAAGAGGATATACAGATGGCAGATAAGCACATGAAAAAGATGTTTAACATCATTAGCATGAGGGAAATGCAAATTAAAAATCACAATATGAGATATTACTATACAACTATTAGAATGGTTAAGATTAAAAAGAGAGAGAGAGGACTTCCCTGGTGGTGCAGTGGTTAAGAATCCGCCTGCCAATGCAGGGGACATGGGTTCAATCTGTGGTCTGGGAAGATCCCATATTGCAGCAGAGCAACTAAGCCCATGAGCCACAACTATTGAGCCCATGCACCTAGAGCCCGTGCTCCGCAACAAGAGAAGCCACAAAATGAGAAGCCCGCTCACCGCAACAAAGACTAGCCCCCACTCACTACAACTAGAGAAAGCCCGCGTGCAGCAACAAAGACCCAGCGCAGCCAAAAATAAATAAATAAATAATTTTTTTTTTTTAAGTTAAAAAAAAACTAAATGCAGCTACAATATGACCCAGTAAATGCATTCTTGGGTATTTATTTGGGAGAGATGAAAAACTTAAGTTCAGGGGACTTCCTTTGTGGTCCACTGGTGAAGACTTCACCCTTCCACTGCAGGGGGTGGAGGTTTGATCCCTGATCAGGAAACTAAGATCCCACATGCCATGCTATGCAACACAGCCAAAACAAAACCAATAAATAAATCTTATTTTTAAAAAACAAAAGAACTTAAGTTCACACAAAAACCTGTACACCAGTGTGTATAGCAGCTTATTCATAATAGCCAAATACTGGAAACAACCCAGATGTCCTTCAGCAGGTGAGTGGTAGGACAAACTATGGTATCTCCATACCAAACCACCAATAAAAAGGACTATTATAAACTTTTTTTATAGTTTATAGACCGGGGCACGAACCTGTGTCCCCTGCATCGGCAGGCGGACTCTCAACCACCGCGCCACCAGGGAAGCCCAGGACTAAACTATTGATACATACAACAACCTGGATAAATCTCCAGAGAACTATATGCTGGTAGAAAAAAAAAAACAGCCCCAGAAGGTTATATACTATATGATTCCATTTATATAATATTTTTGAAATGACAAAATTATAGAAATGAGAAACAGATTACTAGTTGCCAGGAATTGAGGAGGAGTGGGGATGGGAGGGAAATGAGTGTAGCTAGGAAAGGACAACATGAGGTACCCTTGTGTTGATGGAAATATTTTGTTTCTTCATTATATTAATGGCAGAATCTCGGTTGGGATATTATACTATAGTTTTGTTGCAAAATGTTACCATTAAAGGGCATGTGGGATCTCTTTATTATTTCTTACAACTGTATGTGAATCTATAATTATCTCAAAAATTTTAAATTAGTTTTAAAAATTTAACCATCAGGAATTGAACGCACACCTAATGAAATTAACATATGGTACAAAGACTGTAATAAGTATGTTCAGAATTCTTAAAGAGAAACAGAATAATAAACTCTTTTAAAAATAAAACTGAAAAAAATAAAACTGTGAACCAAACAGCCAGTAATTAAATAATGTCATGTAGATATGAAAAATTAACCAGTTTAAAATTTTGGAAATGAGAAAAAGTCATTTAAATATAATTATATATTATAGTCATTGAAATTTTTTAAAAACCTCAATACAGGGCTTCCCTGGTGGCACAGTGGTTGAGAGTCCGCCTGCCGATGCAGGGGACACGGGTTCGTGCCCCAGTCTGGGAAGATCCCACATGCCACGGAGCAGCTGGGCCCGTGAGCCATGGCTGCTAGGCCTGTGCGTCCGGAGCCTGTGCTCTGCAATGGGAGAGGTCACATCAGTGAGAGGCCCGCGTACCGGAAAAACAAAAAACAAAAAAAAAACCTCAATACATTGGATAAATTCTAGGCTGCATGTAGTCAAAGAAAAGATTATAAATTGAAAGAATCAAGCACAAAGAAAAAATATATGAGAGATCAACGTGAGTCCTAGAAAAAAAAAGAATGGCAGAAAGACAGTAAATTAATATACAACAGGTAATGACTTTCCTGAATTAGAGAAATTCTAATTAGAAACTTAACTAGGTAGGTTGTACACTCCAAGTACTGTATACCAAACAGATAAATAAAAGTAAATTCAGGGAGACTTCCCCGGTGGCACAGTGGTTAAGAATCCGCTTGGCAATGCAGGGGACACGGGTTCCACCTCTGGTCCAGGAATATCCCACATGCCGCGGAGCAACTAAGCCCGTGCACCACAACTACTGAGCCTGCGCTTTAGAGCCCACGAGCCACAACTACTGAACCCGCACGCCACAACTACTGAAGCCCGCACGCCTAGAGCCCGTGCTTTGCAACAAGAGAAGCCACTGCAATGAGAAGCCTGCAACGAAGAGCAGCCCCCGCTCATCGCCAACTAGAGAAAGCCCTCATGCAGCAACGAAGACCCAACACAGCCAAAAATAAATAATTTATTTATCTTTTTAAAAAGTAAATTCAGTATTCTGGTTAAATATGGTAGATTGAAAGTACATGTTTACCTCCTACCTTCCCCCTAAAACCCATTCAAATGTCAGTAAAGGGATTTTGTTTTTAAGATATAAACTCACAAGGTAAAGAAGACAGACAGGTATAAATCAGTAAAACTTGGGACACTAGAAAGCAGATGCACAATGCTGATTTAAGAGACCTGAAAAAACAGAAGCTTGTTTGTTTCTTTGTTTACCTGAGGTTGGGAGGAAGGAGAGCCAAGAATAAGGAGTTTGCACCACAGATTTCTAGAAATATTCAGAAATTGGAAATATCAGTACCTTTGAACACAGGGAATATGGGGTGAAGCTGAAAACAGAAGACTGGCTGAAGGTCTAGAGAAGAAGCAAAGGCTGTGCATTATTATCCCCATCCTACACAGCCCCTCTGCCATTACAGAAAACTGATGTTCACTCTTCGGAGAGTTTCAACCAGAGCAGGGACACTGGGCATAAAGGAAGGCAGGGTGCTGTACCAAGGACCAAGTGAAAATCCATATAACATAGAGAAACTGGCAGGCAGGTAAGAAATTAAAGAGTTCTTCTCTGGGGGAATCTGACAAGTCCTGGAAAGGAGGAAAAATCTCTACCAGTATTCATGGCTTAATGGAAAGGCCCACACATAGTGCTT
This sequence comes from Pseudorca crassidens, assembly GCF_039906515.1. NCBI lineage: Eukaryota > Metazoa > Chordata > Mammalia > Artiodactyla > Delphinidae > Pseudorca > Pseudorca crassidens. The sequence continues at coordinate 112,893,706 of NC_090296.1, forward strand.
CCAGTCCAATTTTTATTACCTTTCATTTAAATATGAACAAGATCCGAAGATCACCAAACTTTTTGAGGAAAACCTGAAAAACAAGAGAATGTAGGACAAAACAAACAAAAAAAGGAGTTAGAGGGAAAAAACTACTGAGAGAGCAAAAGACTATTCAGAGAAAAAAATATATAATGAAATATCTTCAGAGATAAAATACTGTATCCCATGAAACAAGGATACTTTTTTTTTATTAAAAATGGTAAAAATGACAATTTCAGTATGTAGTCTAGAAGATGAAGGAAATCCCTTATAATATACAACCAGAAGACAAAGAAATGGGAAATAGGCTAGAAAGATAAGAGGATTAGTCTAGAAGGTCCAAATAGGAGTTCCATTAAGCAAGAACAAGTGGCAAGTGTAATTGATAAGAAGATAGAAAATTAATAAGGATATAGAAGATTTGAAAAACATTATCAATCAACTTGATCTATCATTTATAGGCTACCCAACAACTGCAGAGTATACATTTTGAAATATTCTTTTCAGGTGCACATGGGATGTTCTTCAAGATAGACCATATTTTATACCATAAATTAATTCTCAATAAATTTAAAAGAATTGAAATCATATATAGTATGTTTTCTAATCACAATAGAATTATATTAGAAATCAGGAACAAAAAGATAGTTGGAAAATTCCCAGGTATTTGAAAATTTGACAACACTCTTCTAAATAAATCCAGAATCAAAAAAAAAAAAAAAAAGCCAGGAAAACTAAATGTTTTGACCTGAATGATAATGAAAACATATCAAAACTTGTGGACTGCAACTAAAGTGGGCTATGAGGGAAATTTATACCTTAAATGCTTATATTAGAAAAAAAGATCTAAAACAGGGGTTGGTGAACCTTTTCTGTAAAGGGCCAAATAGTAAACATTTTAGGCTTTGAGGGCCATATAGCCTCTATTACACATACTCAACTCTGTCTGCCTTGAGGCGTGTAATTGGGCATAGGCAATGGGCAAATGAATAAATGTGGCTATATTCCAATAAAACTTTATTTCTGAGCAGTATTTGAATTTCATATAATTTCACATGACAAAATATTATTCTCCTTTTCATTTTTTTCTACCACTAAAAATGTAAAAAACATTCTTAGCTTGTTAAAGATACCTATAAAATATTTCATGGTAGAATGTTTATGACCTTGTGATTAGACATAAAAAGCACAAACAATAAAGGAAAAGCTGGGCTTCCCTGGTGGCGCAGTGGTTGAGAGTCCGCCTGCCGATGCAGGGGACACGGGTTCGTGCCCCGGTCCGGGAAGATCCCACATGCCACGGAGCGGCTAGGCCCATGAGCCATGGCCACTGAGCCTGTGCGTCCAGAGCCTGTGCTCCGCAACGGGAGAGGCCACAACAGTGAGAGGCCCGCGTACCGCAAAAAAAAATAAATAAAGGAAAAGCTTAATATATTTGACTTCATTCAATGTAAAACTAGCCAAAAATAATTTAGAATTAAGGCAAAAAAAAAAAACAAAATTAAAAAGTCCATGTCAGGGAATTCCCTGGAGTTCCAGTGGTTAGGACTCTGTGCTCTCACTGCCTAGGGCCAGATTCAATCCCTAGTCGGGGAATTAAGATCCCACAAGCTGTGCGGCGCCTCCAAAAAAAAAAAAAGTCCATGTCAGACATTTTATACCATATTAAATTCCAGGTGCATCAAAGATTAAAATATTAAAAAATCAAACCATAAAAATACTAGAAGAAACCATAAGAAAAAAAACTATTAATAAAGTGATGGAATGGGGAAAGCCTTTTGAAATATGATAAAAATTCTGAAGCCATAAAAGATTGATAAATGTAACAACCTAAAAGTAAGTAATTTCTGCATAGCATTAACCACCGTTGGCAAATGACAAACTGAGGGAAATATCTGATTTGTAGTACAGTCAAAAGGCTTACTGTGGTATATAAACAGTCACAAATAAGAAAAAGACTATAATTCAGTAGAAAAATGAGAAAAGGATATGAACAGACAGTTCATTAGAAGGTAAATACAAATGTCTCATAATGGTATCTTGTAATGAAATGCTATACGAACTCATAATAAGAAACCTGACATTAAAACTACATAAAACACCATTTTTCTTCAGTCAGATTGGCAAAACCAGAAAGTTTGAGAATACTATGTTGCCACAGGGAAGGGACAACAGGTGTTCTCATGAACTACTGGTGGGTTTATAAATTAGTACATCCTCTCTGAGGGCAAATTGGCAGTATTTATGAAAAATCCAAATACAAATGCTCTGTGATTAGCAGTTTTACTTATAGGAATTTATCTTACAGATATATTCTGTGATATGTAAGATAAGACATTTGTACTAGGTTATTTATTCAGCGTTATTTGTAACAGCAGAAGAATGAAGCAACCTAAATGTTCATCAACAGGGGACTGGATAAATAAATGTTGGTACGGTTTGAAATCATTCATATGCAGCCATTGAAAAGAATGAAGTAGTTCTATGTTTACTCATGTGGAATGATCCAAAATATATGGTTATGTGGAAAATGTGCAGAACATTGGTGTACATTGCTACCATTTGAGGAAGAATGTATAAACATATTTGCTTATAAATATATAAAATACCTCTGGAGGAGTACATGGATATCCATGGGTGTTTCTGAGTATGGGACCTGCAAAGCTGAAGAACAGTGACAGGAGGGACACTTCATTTTATTTTGGGGTTTGTCTGCATTTTTTTTTTTTTTTTTTGCTACCTTTTAAATTTTGGAGTGTGACTATGGTATCTGTTCAAAACCATTTTTAAATAAAATGAACATGTCAGGAATGTTCACTGTGATGTCATTTAAGAGTGAAAATGTGCAAGAAACATCTAAATTTCCATCAACAGTATGTATAAATTGTGGTCAAATCATGCAATGACATACTTGAGCACCATTAAAATAAATGGGTTAAGCTCTTCATGTCAACATTGATAAATCTCAAATTTGTAATGTTAAGTGAGAAAGGTAAGTTATATACCCAGCATGATCCTATCAATGGCAAGTTTGAAAATATAGTAAACAATGGTTTTCAACTATGATGTTTTATTCTTTAAAAAATAAATCTGTTGCAAGTATAGCACAAAATTTTATAAATCCATTGAGCTGGGTGGTGGGTACATGAGTTTTTGTTTAGTTATCCTTTGTATTTTTTTAGTGTATTTGAAATACTGTGTAATTTTTTAAAAGTTAGGAAAATGTGCCTTAACTGGACCATGGAATCTTTGCAACCATTGCCCATCCTAAGGGGCCCTGTTAGTGTTGTAGGCAGTTCCCGTGGAACTATTCCAGCCTAATGCTGTTAGGCCCACTGGGACCTAGAGCACCCCCTAAACCCTCCTACTGGAGCCAGAATGCTACTCAGATGGAAAATACTCTTCTCAGTGGCCAACAGCATTTCTCTTGTCTATATCTGAGTCTTCTTGTCTTTCAGGGATGTTGGTGGTGAATGTAACATGGAGGAACAAGACTTACGTAGGTACACTTCTTGACTGCACACGACATGACTGGGCACCCCCCAGGTAAGCACTCTACAGCTTTTTAGCTTATGTTAATCTGAACCACCCTCATCAGTGATCCCTTATACCTTTATCCTGTTAGAACTGGACAGCTTTTAAAAGACACCCAGCTTTTAAAGGACAGTTATGTTATAGAAACAAGGGAAGGCATTATATTCATCTGGCATTCAAGAAGAATAAATCAATGGGTAGGAATGGTGAGAAGATCCTATTTAAGCCTTTATCTGGAATGACTGAATTCTGGCTTCTACCTACAGTCACCTTGAGACCAAGGCCAGAATCTGACTACAGGTGAATAAGCATTCATTGATGATGTTTTTTGATAGTAGCTATCTCTCAGAAGTTTAAACTCGAAAACATTTTCAGTTTCATAAACTCCACTAGACAGTCTGGGTTTCACAAGGACCTTTTCAAAGTTGCAGTTGGCCGTAAGACTGATATTTCAGGGAATAGCACTTTACGGCTGGTTCCTAATATTAATTTCCAGTTTGTCAGGGTTAGGGGAACCCAAATCTTGGGGAATAATTTATAGTTAGTATGCAGATAACATTCTAGGAGCTCACCAGTTAATGCAGTTACCATGCTTTCAGAAGTTCCTTTAACAAATCATATTCACTGAAAATGATAGTTACCATATGGACAGTTCTTCTGGAGGCTGCAGCTAAACTGGTTTGAAGATAGCTTTTTTTCTTAATAATATCCTGTTGTGTTTGTCATTTGCCAAGGTTCTGTGACTCTCCCACCAGTGACTTGGAAATGCGCAATGGTCGGGGTAGAGGCAAACGCATGCGTCCCAACAGTAACACACCTGTCAATGAGACAGCCACAGCCTCGGACAGCAAAGGGACCAGCAGTAGCAGCAAAACCCGAGCAGGAGCCAATAGCAAAGGCCGTCGGGGCAGCCAGAATTCTTCGGAACATCGCCCAGCTGCCAGCAGCACCTCTGAGGATGTCAAGGCCAGCCCTTCCTCAGCTACTAAGCGGAAAAACAAACCCCTTTCAGACATGGAGCTGAATTCTAGCTCAGAGGACTCCAAAGGGAGCAAGCGTGTCCGTACTAATTCCATGGGCTCAGCCACTGGCCCCCTCCCTGGGACGAAAGTGGAACCCACTGTTCTAGACAGAAATTGTCCTTCCCCAGTCCTGATTGACTGTCCCCACCCAAACTGCAACAAAAAGTACAAGCACATCAATGGACTTAAGTACCACCAAGCTCATGCCCATACAGATGACGACAGCAAGCCAGAAGCAGATGGAGACAGTGAGTACGGAGAGGAGCCCACCCTACATGCAGACCTCGGGAGCTGCAATGGTGCATCTGTCTCACAAAAAGGTTCCTTGTCCCCTGCCCGCTCCGCTACCCCCAAAGTTCGGCTCATAGAGCCCCATAGCCCTTCTCCTTCAAGCAAATTCAGCACAAAAGGCCTCTGTAAGAAAAAGCTGAGTGGGGAAGGGGACCCAGATCTCGGGGCCTTATCCAATGATGGCTCTGATGATGGACCCTCAGTAATGGATGAAACAAGCAATGACGCCTTTGAGTCTTTGGAAAGGAAGTGTATGGAAAAAGAAAAATGTAAAAAGCCCTCTAGTTTGAAACCTGAAAAGATTCCTTCCAAAAGTTTAAAGTCAGCCCGGCCCATTGCCCCTGCCATCCCCCCACAGCAGATTTACACCTTCCAGACAGCCACCTTCACAGCAGCAAGCCCAGGCTCCTCCTCAGGCTTGACCACCACAGTGGTCCAGGCCATGCCCAACAGCCCCCAGCTGAAGCCCATTCAGCCCAAGCCCACTGTGATGGGAGAACCTTTCACAGTCAACCCTGCCTTGACTCCAGCCAAGGACAAGAAAAAGAAAGACAAAAAAAAGAAGGAATCTTCAAAGGAACTTGAAAGTCCTCTGACCCCTGGGAAGGTGTGTCGAGCAGAAGAAGGCAAAAGCCCATTCAGGGAATCATCAGGAGATGGGATGAAGATGGAGGTGCTCCTAAATGGCTCCTCAGACCCCCACCAGAGCCGACTGGCTAGCATCAAGGCGGAAGCTGACAAGATCTACAGCTTCACGGACAATGCTCCCAGCCCTTCAATTGGAGGCTGTAGCCGCCTAGATAGCACTACCCCTACCCAGCCCATGACCCCCTTACATGTAGTGACCCAGAATGGGGCTGAAGCCAGCTCAGTCAAAACCAACAGCCCTGCATACTCCGACATCTCTGATGCGGGGGAGGATGGGGAGGGCAAAGTGGAAAGCGTCAAATCAAAGGACCCTGAACAGTTGGCTAAGGACGGGGCCAAGAAAACCCTTTTCCCCCCTCAGCCACAGAGCAAAGACTCACCATATTACCAAGGCTTTGAGAGTTACTACTCTCCAAGTTACACACAATCCAGCCCAGGGGCTCTGAACCCCAGCAGCCAGGCAGGAGTGGAGAGCCAGGCCCTGAAGACAAAAAAGGATGAGGAGCCTGAGAGCATAGAGGGAAAAGTGAAGAACGATGCCTGTGAGGAAAAGAAACCAGATCTGAGCAGTTCCAGTCAGCAGCCCTCCGTCATCCAGCAACGTCCCAACATGTACATGCAGTCCCTGTACTACAACCAGTATGCCTATGTGCCCCCCTACGGCTACAGCGACCAGAGCTACCACACCCACCTCCTGAGCACTAACACAGCCTACCGGCAGCAGTATGAAGAACAGCAGAAACGGCAGAGCTTGGAGCAGCAGCAGCGGGGACTGGATAAGAAGGCAGAGATGGGCCTGAAGGAGCGGGAGGCAGCACTCAAGGAAGAATGGAAGCAAAAGCCGTCAGTTCCACCAAGTCTCACCAAGGCCCCCAGCCTGACAGACCTGGTGAAGTCAGGACCCGGGAAGGCCAAGGAGCAAGGGGCTGACCCTGCCAAATCAGTCATTATTCCCAAGTTGGATGACTCTTCCAAGCTCCCCAGCCAGGCCCCGGAAGGACTTAAAGTAAAGCTGAGTGAGGCCAGCCACCTAGGCAAGGAGGCCTCTGAGGCGAAGACAGGTGCCGAGTGTGGCCGACAGGCAGAGGTGGATCCAATACTCTGGTACCGACAGGTAACTGTTCTGGAAGGAAATAGAAATACCGTTTGATAGTTTTTCTGTCTTACAAATCAGGGCTGTCCTTTTGTAGGGAATCAACAGAATACAGATTTGCAGAATAAATCTATAATTTTACAGATTCTTTACTTTGGTAAATCATTTTAACTTTTTTTGTTTGTTTCTTATTTATCTTTGGCTGTGTTGGGTCTTCGTTGCTGTACGCAGGCTTTCTCTAGTTGCATCGAGTGGGGTCTACTCTTCGTTGCAGTGCGCGGGCTTCTCATTGCGGTCGCTTCTCTTGTTGCGGAGCACGGGCTCTAGGTGCGCGGGCTTCAGTAGTTGTGGCGCGTGGGCTGTAGAGCGCAGGCTCAGTAGTTGTGGCGCACGGGCTTAGTTGCTTCATGGCATGTGGGATCTTCCCGGACCAGGGCTCGAACCTGTGTCCTCTGTGTTGGCAGGCGGAGTCTTAACCACTGTGCCACCAGGGAAGCCCTAACATTTTTTTTAAAAAAAGCACTTTTTACACCAGTAAAAGGTGTTTTTCGCATTTGACAAGAGAGGCCCAGGCAAGTTAGCTTGATTTGTCTGGAATTACTTGAGGCTTAACTGGCAGAGCCAGAACTGGAACCCAGGTATCTAGTGACTCCTAGTTCAGGTTTCTTCCACTGTGTGGTTCCTATGGAATGAGTTAATGGTGGTCTCTCCATTTTTTAAAGTAGGCCAGAAGTACACAACTCACAGTGATTTACTCTCAAAAAGGTTTTCTAGGCAGAGTTAGAACTAAGAACTTGGTCTTACATTTTGCTCTGTTCCTCAGACTTAGAAAGTCTCCCCTTCCCTCTTTGTGCCACAGTTAGACCACCCTCCTCTGAGCGGGGCAGCACCTGTAGCTCTCTGCCCCTGAGTTTGCTCTGAAGAAGGGAAACCACCTAAATATCCTTGGAAAGGGAACGGCTTCTTCTAGTCAAGGAGTCCTTTCCCCAGAATGCTTGTTCTCGCCTAGAGAAGACCCACTGGTGGATTTTCCCTTTCTTTCACCACATCTTATTTCCTTTTATGGGGGGAGGAGACAGGCATTTAAGCAGGAGGGAGCAGAGGTGATTTTAAACAAAGGTCAGTAGAGGCCAAGATCCTGCTGTGCCCCAGATGTCTAGTATTATCTGCTCTGGTGTTTCTACGGGGACATTGGGCTTGAAATCTGTAAAACGCTCAGAGCCCATTCTGTGATTGTTGTAGGAAGCAGAGCCCCGGATGTGGACATATGTTTATCCTGCTAAGTACTCAGACATCAAGTCAGAGGATGAGCGGTGGAAGGAGGAGCGGGACCGCAAACTGAAGGAGGAAAGGAGTCGGAGTAAGGACTCTGTGCCCAAGGAGGACGGGAAGGAAAGCACAAGTAGTGACTGCAAGCTGCCCACGTCTGAGGAATCCCGCCTCGGGAGCAAGGAGCCCCGACCAGGTGTCCACGTGCCTGTGTCCTCTCCCCTCACCCAGCACCAGTCCTACATCCCCTACATGCACGGCTACTCCTACAGCCAGTCCTATGACCCCAACCACCCCAGCTACCGGGGTATGCCTGCCGTGATGATGCAGAACTACCCAGGTACGGCACCGAATTCCAGCTGCTGTTCCATTCAGTGGGAAGGTAAATGAGGCACAGATTTCGAATCCAGAGTTTTCTTGCTCAGCTCTAAGTCTTACTGAGGCTCAGGTAGATGACAGCTCTGATTTGAATGTGGCCTTCTGTGAAGTGGGCACTAATCCTGAGCTCCTTGAATGACCCCTACTTACAGTCTGTGGGACCACTTCTCCCTCCCTTGCACCAGCTAGAGGGTTGACTCTACAGTCAATTTTTATGGATAACTAAAGGCAAAACCCCCTCTCTACCAGAGCCGTCTTCCCTCAGCTGGGATTTTCTAAACATATACTCTAGGGACTCCCCTGGTGGTCCCAGCCGGTACAGGTTCAATCCTTGGTCAGGGAACTAAGATCCCACATGCCTCCGGGCATGGCCAGAAAAACAAACAAACAAAAACACAGACTCTACATTTTGCAATGTGCTAGGCACTGTGGGGAATACAAAAGAAATAGCGGAAGACTAGCTCAATCCCCTCAAGGAGCTTACAACTTAATTGGAGCAGGAGAGAACCGGTGGAACAAATAAAATTCAACCCAGGAGAGTGCATGTATTCATTTGCAAAATTGTGTTTAGCTGTAAGGTCAGGAGGCAGTTGGTGAGGGGAAGAGCAGTTTGAAGTCATACTGGGGGTAAGTCCAGCTAGAAAGATTCAGTCTGGGAAAGATAAACTCTTTATACTGCCATCCATGAGTTCTTGGGGAGGGAGGCACAAGGTAGGAGTTAAAGTGTTTTTTAACTTGTTAGAAGAAAAGGCTCACTTTACTCACTGATCTCTGTTGCCTGAAGAGCCACGTGGGATGCTTCTGGGGTGGAAGACTCTTTCTTTCACTTCTTGGAGCTCCCACATCCCTATAGGAGAGCAGCTGAAATAGGCTTGATATTGACATTATAAGGCAAATACTAAGTAGGACACTTAAGCTTTTCAAACTGAGATAGGAAATTGTCTCATCCTGTAGTATTCCCTTCTCCTGTTACCCCAGTCCTTCTATATAAAAACAGTTGTTCTATTTGATGAGTACCTGCTCTGTGCCAGGCACTGGACTAGGTGATTTATGTACATTATCTTATTTAATCTTCTCTGTCATCCTATGAAATAAGTATTGGTATCTTCATTTTGATGGTCAAGAAACTGAAGCTCAGAAGGTTAATTTGAGCTAATTAATTTGTTAATTTTGTTCAGGGTTACCTAACTGGTAAGTAGAGGAAGGATTTGAGCCCAAGGACATCTCCATATCCAATATCTTTCAAATCCTATGACTGTATCACCTCTCCAAGATGAATCTGAGATTGGGGCTCTAAGGAAGTTGGTTCCCCAGAAACTGAGGGCCATGTTCCTAATATCCCTTAGCTGTTTGCCTCTAGAGCTCAGTAAAGGAAGTACACACTGAGTCTCAGCCCGAAGACACTGCAGTAGAAAATATCTCAGCCTGAGCCTCACCAGGCTCACTGAAGCAGAGTTTCTTCTCCCTCTCCCATTTCTTTGACTGCTTTATTTCTCTTCCCCAGGTTCCTACCTGCCTTCCAGCTACTCTTTCTCCCCGTATGGCAGCAAGGTCTCAGGGGGTGAAGATGCTGACAAGGCACGAGCCAGCCCCAGTGTCAGTTGTAAATCCAGCTCAGAGTCCAAAGCCCTGGACCTCTTGCAGCAGCATGCCAGTCATTACAAGAGCAAGTCTCCCACGGTGAGGGAAGTGCAGTGACACTGACTGTTGTCAGGGACAAATAAGGCCAGATCCAGGGTCTGGGAGAGGATGGACTAGTTCAAGTCCTACCTAACCACAGTGTGGTTTGGCTGACTTGACAATAGCTCTGCCAGGCACCTCCTTGATTCTTAGGTGACCTGCATCTTTAAGGAGCTGTAATGTGGGCTCTGGGCATCTTGCTTTCATGTATGTGTCTCACAGTAGAGCTTTTGTGTCTGCTTTCCTTTCCAGATAAGTGATAAAACTTCTCAGGAGAGAGATCGGGGAGGCTGTGGGGCGGTTGGGGGTGGTGGCAGCTGTAGCAGCGTCGGGGGAGCAGGCGGGGGTGAAAGGAGTGTTGACCGGCCCCGAACCTCCCCTTCTCAGCGCCTGATGTCCACACACCACCACCACCACCACTTGGGGTACTCACTGCTCCCAGCACAGTACAACTTACCCTATGCAGCAGGTAAGCCTCACTTCCCCACTTCCTATCCTTTCTAGTCCATCCCAGTAGCACTGCCCATAGCAGGGGGCCCCTGGCAAGAACCGCCTCCCCCCTTTTTTCCCTTGAGCGTCTCATCTGTCCATAGTCCTAGCCTCCTGCAGACAATCAGTAAAATCATGACATTTGTTTCATCCCTTGGAGCTTGGGGATTCTCAAACTCCTCCGGAAAATTGGCTTTGATATTCAGAAGAATAAGGAGCAGGTGTTCCCACAGCCAAAGAGTAACAAGCAACTGAAAAACAGAGCCTGACTATCTATCCCGAGCCGCTGTATCTATCCAAGTATCAGATTTTCTTCTGTCAGCACCCCAGAACTCAGTGGAGCTAGGAATTTAAGGAGAAGCTCTTCCCAATACCCACTCAGCTGGCAAAAAGGGAGAGTGCTTAAGGGGAGGGTCTGGGAGTCCCACACTAACACATCCTCCTTCTCACTCAGGGCTTTCTTCTACAGCCATTGTTGCCAGCCAGCAAGGCTCCACTCCTTCACTCTACCCACCCCCCCGGAGGTGAGAATGGTAAGTAACTTTTTAATTTGGGGCAACACCTAGAGAGCAGGGATAGGTGATACCTGGATCACAGAATCCCTGCAGAGCCACAGTGAAGGATAGCTCTGTGGGCTGTGGTCTGGAAATGGCGGAACCCTGGGCAAGCCTCTTGTATAAGTCTCCCATGAAGCCATCTGCCTCTGAGAGGAGCTGTGGAACACGTCTTCCCTAGCGACCAGGACTGGCCTCCTCTGCAGTTCATTTTCTTGGAGCACCACCCTGTGGTTCTTTTTACCAGCGGGCTGAATGCCTGGTTATCTGTCCATGTTTCCCTTGCAGAAAGAACACCAAGTGCCCGGATAAAGTCAGCTTCACGGGCCCAGACTGGCTCACCCAAGGAGGTGCTGGAGGTGCCATTTAGACATCAGTTAAATGGTATTGATCATCCTGTTTGCCGCTCCCACCATGACTGAAGGCAGACCCTTGGTTATCTCGCCTCCACCAGACCCCCGGACTCCCTGACCCTCCCTCTTCCTCAGGAGCTGGAGAGCCGGTACTTAGCAAAAATATTTATTCTCTTGGCCACAGTAGTGACTCTTGTGGCCTCTGTGGAGGTGAAGGCACGGGGAGCAACCAGGGGAACAGGGCCTCAGCCCAGAGAAGTCACTGGTCTGTTCCCCAAGCCCCTGGTCAGCTGCCGGAGCAGTACCAAGCCCCCCAGGGAGGGACCCCCGAGCACTGGGTAAGGTCTGAAGACAGCACAGCAGCCATACCCCTCTCACCATCATTACCACCATCACCAGACCCTGCATCTCCCCAGTGGTTTGGGCCCTGGGAACTGGCAGCACATGGAGGGATTAGAATCTCAGGAAAGAAATTGGGGGCTGTTTTCTCTGCAGTTGTGAAAACAAGGTCTTCAAACATGAAGACTTCTCCCGTCTCACATGCGCACATGTAAACGCTCAGAGCCCAGCCTGGAAAGGGAGACCAAGGCATTTGCCCCACCATGGCCTTGGGCTGCCTGTCAGGCAGAGGGCCAGGGGTCCCAACACCAGCACAGAGCTCCCCGGGGATTCCGGGCGAGAGCTTGAGCTGGAGCACGAATTGGAGTCTGTGAACCAGAAGCTGCAACCCCACTAAGCCCTGCTGCTGCTTAGCCCCCACTCCTTGCCCTTTTCTCACCTCCCTCCCGACCCCTTGGTGCCTTTCCCAGGGGGATCCCCACACTGATCTCTCCTCTTCTTTTCCACTGCTTGGCTCTTAAGGCTCAGGCAGGTAAAATAGTCTCCCCCAGCATGGGGAGCTTTGGAGTCTGCCAGGTCACCTGAGCGCAAGCCAGGAGGCAGGCCCTGGGAGCACCCAGCCCTTCTAGGAGATGTCCTGTCCAAGCAGCCATCTGAGTATCCTCCTCATCTAGGGCCACAAGTCTATACAGCCCAATTTCTCTGTACACAACTACAAAACTTTATGTAGCTCAACCTGTAACCCCATGTGTGCCAATATAAGCCGTGTTTTTTTGTAACACACTTTTTTGTTTTAGGGGCTACTGACCATGGGAGATTACCTATTCCTTAGACCCTGGGATAACACATGCGAGCCATTACTCCTTGGAGCCACAGAGTGTAGTCAGTGGAGCTGTGCTCTGAGGCAGAGACATTTCTCTGCTTTCCTTAGAAATGCAGTCCCAGTCCAGGCTCTATGCTGTGTCACTGGGAAAGTGACAGTGATTTGGTAGCTTTATTGGAGTCACTTCTTCCCCAAGGTGTGGGGAGCTTTAGCTCTTAGTTTTTGACGTATCATCCCTTTGTCTTCTTCCTCTCCTGTCTTTCGTTGACCTTGTGGATTGAGAGAGAGTTGAAGACTGACAGACACCAACCTAGGTTAGAGATGGGTGTTTGTGACCAGAGTGCCAAAAATGACCATTTAAGAGCAGGGACTTGGCTCTGACAGTTTGGGGCATGGAGATGAAAGACAGTAAGCACAATGCCCAGTGGAAGCTGCGTTCCAAGATCCCCAGAGCCCTGTTCTAGAGAGGCTTAGGGTCTTTTGCCCAAGAGGAGCCCCTCTGACCTATAGACCTTTCCTCTAGGTTTCCATGTCCTTGTTTTTGTTCAAGTTGGGTTCTGAGCCCTCCCCAAAACCCCACTGATGTAGACCTCTTAACAGGCCCCAGGCAGCCTCCCTTCCCCATTCAGTCCTTCTGCCTCCTGATGCCCCAGCAGGCAGTGCTCTGAGCAGTGACTTCCCTTTTACCCATGGAGGTCGTTGGTGTGGACACCTTAATCCCACCTGAATTTCAGCCTGATTTTGCCCTCCCAGACTCTGTCGGGTGGAGCCAAGGCCCATCTCTGTTCCTGTTTGTTTTTAAATATTGTTGTGTGTTTTGTATCTGGCGCTGGCTTTTACAGCGTGCTCTGTACATATTGTGAAGAAACGGTTTGGAGTCATTTTCTTTCCTGTTGGGCAGGCATGGCCCCTTTCCACTTTGTTCTGTAACAGAGAAGAAGAGCTTCTGTATTAGCAGGGCATCCTTGGGTTCTGCAGAAGGGAACAGTTTTTTCTTTTTTTTCCTTGAAAAACATTTGGCTCTTTGATCCTTATATCCAAGTCTCCCTTGAAAGGCAGGAGCTGAGCTGCCCAGAAGAGCAGGTAAAAGGAGCAGTGGCAGAATGGCACTGCCTTCGCCTGATCCCTGATCCTCCTGGTCCCCGATCCTTGCCAGGTCCAGTCTTCCCTCCCTGAAGTAACACAGAACAGCAGCACTGATGGATGAAATAGAGACCCTTAACGAGTACTGAGTGAAGGGTTTGCTGTCCGCCCCTAACCTCTCTCCGTGGGGAGAAAGAACACAGAGGGGGAAACTGTGGCACCCATGACCTGGTCATAGGGATGAGACACTCAAGGATTCCCACCCACCTTACCCCAGCAAAGGCTGGAAGTGTTGGCTGCTAAGGGCCGAGACCACCAGGCCAAGGCTCTCTCTGAGCTACCCCTGCCCAGTTCTTTTGACAGACGTTGCTCCTCCAGGCCCCACAGAGAAGCTGGAGGGAAGAAGCCTTGTCCCCAGGTAGGACAGCCATGGCCTGGAGAGCTGCTCTTTAGGATTCACATCTGCTTCTTCCTCATTTAAGCTGTGCCAGTTCCCCTCATCCCCTTTCCCTGCCTGTACATGTATGTATACATGTGTATTTCCTTCTCTTACCTCACCCTCTCCACACATCTCAAGGTCAAAGGACCACATGCAGAAGGGTTAAGACGGCACCCCATGAAGTGAAATGATGCTTCTTGAACCTCTTCTCTCCAGGCTCCAAGGTGGGGGTGGAAGGGCTTGGTCTCGGGAGTGGGAGGGTAAGACTACAGAAGGGCTAGAGTGTTACTGTATACGGGCTTTGAGGTCACCCACGCCACTTATTATCCCATGTACCCTACCACCATCTCAGTGTCTACTCTGATGCCCCCAAGATTCAACTGGGCAGCTAGCTGGCCCCATAATTCTGGGCCTTTGTTATCTGTTTTATTATTAGGGCATCCCAGGAAGCTTTCCGATGATCCTCTGCCATGGGCCCCTCCTGGGATCAAGCCCCTCCCAGGCCCCGTCCCCAGCCCCTCCTGCCCCAGCCCACCCGCTTGCCTTGGTGCTCAGCCCCCCCATTGGGAGCAGGTTGGGGCGAGCTGGAGGCCCGGGCTGGAGGGGCAGTGTTGCTGTTCATAGCTTTTGTTCCACTGGCATTGCTCTGTTGGATTTAATTTTAGTCTTCCTGATTCTTCCCTTCTGTAAAGTGTACATTACCAAGTTCCTTGTTTTTTTATATATATATATATATAAATATATATATATACATACAAACTGTACTCTTTTTGCCTTTGTACATTCAGGCAAGAAGAGAAAATAAATCTTTTTAAGAGACAATCACAAACCTGTGAGGGCTGCTGGTTATTTCTCCTGGAGTTTGCTGCTGAGCTGCCTCCTCTTTCCTCCTCACTTTTCTCCCTCAGCTTTCCTGATCTTCCTGGTCCTGCTCCATATGCATCCTCAGCTCCACCTTCCCTGGCTGATGGCAAGCTGTTGAATCAGTGTCCAGACTACCTGCCCTGCAGCTCTTTCCTGCCCAGCAGTATTTTCCAGCTTGGCCGCGGGCTTGCCCAGGAGCTTTATCCTGTGCCCTGGCCTCTCCTGTCTTCTCCCATAGATCCCATTCACCAAAGTGGCTTTGGACCCCTGGGTACTCTGGGACCTGTCTCCCAGAGGCCCTGGCTTTGGACACTCACCTGTGAAACTATGCAGCTGGGAGCTCTCTGCCTAAGAGTTTGCACTACTTCTTAAACCTGCCTGGGCATTAGATCAGATGGTTTTTAGGACTGAGTGGGAAACTAGCCTCTAACACTCCCCCAGATGCCAGCCTCCAGAGTTGCTCTGATCCACAGCCCAGAGAATCATTCCTGGCCGCTGAACTCCTGTGGCTACCCCATCAGAACAAGGGCTAAGGGCTTATGGGTCAAGAGCATTTGATCAAATTTCAAAGGGTGGTACATTCGGAAACACAGCCCAACCAAAACCATTGTTCCACCTCTTGAACTTTCTCCTTTTCCTCTGACTTCCTCCTCCCCCCTTTTTTTCCCCCTATCTCTCTACTTCCTTTTCTTAATTGGCTTTGGACTTGAAGTATATTTTTAAATTATTATTTGTTGTATTTATTGAATAAAGTTTTTAATGTCCCTGTTCTTAAATTTAGACTTAGTTTGCCTTTCACATACCTCCCCTATCCTACTCCACCCTCCCACTCCCAAAATATTTCCCCTTCTAAGTTGCTTTTTTAATTGCAGATTTTGGGTACCATACTTCTTTCCTGACAGTGGTCTTACCCTAGCAGAAGTTTTTTCTTTTTGAAAGAGAAATCTTAGCTGAGTGCCTGGGTTTCCAATTCAGCCTTTCTAACTCTGGCTGTGTTAAAGAGGAGCCACCAGCAGATGGCAGCAAAGTCTCAGGCACGTTTGCTGTCCACTCGCTAGCTTTGCAGATGAGAACTGTTTTTCTTGGTTCCTTATCCCTCCCTGCCTTATAGATTCCTTGGGTTTGAATTTAACATCAGAATCCTAAAGTGCCTACATTAACTTGGCCATTGTCAGCATTCATGTGGACCTCTGTTGTAAACATCTCACTGTAATGACCACTTTTCAGTCACGGACTTTATAATACCTCTAAGGATTATGTGCTCAGTGGAAGACATCTTCAAAGCCCTTCATATTTCAGTTGAATCATCTCTAGGCCCAAAGTTTTTGTTTTGTTTTTTTTGGCCGCAATGCACGGCATGTGGGATCAGATCTCCGACCAGACATCGAACCTGTGCTGCCTGCAGTGGAAGCATGGATTGATTCCTAACCACTGGACCGTCAGGGACGTCCCCAGGCCCAGACTTTCTACTAATACCGTGTGGGGTAGAGGTGCTGAACTCCTTTTCATGAGTATTAGGTAGAGTCCAAGATTAATGACCTGTCCAGGGTGAAAACACAGGTAAGCTCCACACAGAACAATGTGAAAATAGGCCAAAGACTCAGAGGATGTAAAGACAGCCACAGCTCAAAAGTAAGTAAACAGTTCTAAAGCTGTAGGAGGTGGAAAAACATGCCCAGCACTTCATTTGGGAAAACAGAAAAGCAAAAGGGAAAAACAATACTGGCGAGAAATTAAAAAACAAAACATAGGTGAAGAGGATTCTAGCCCCCTCCAATGCCACTGAGAGCTTATCCATCAGGCTGGTGGTACAGGGGAAGGGCAGCCATGCCTTACGGCACTGGGCTCCAAAAGGAGAAAACTACCTTCCTAGGGAAGGTGTGTTCCGCTTCCTTCAGACACCCCCAGGAATGGGAATGTCGGGCAGCTCCACGTGAAAGCCAAAACCCAGTTTCAGGACCCAGCCTTCTACACAAAAACTAAGAAGGGCTTGGATCCTGGTATGTATAACCCCTATTCTGGATGAAGCTCTGTGTACATACCTGTCTCTAGGGGGCTCCAGCATTCTGTCCCAGACTCCTAGCAACCCCGAGTTTTGCGTTGTAAGGTGGCCCCAGAGACCTCAGCCGTTCATCTGTCCTGATGCACTGCTGCTTTTTTCCTGAGAAGCATGTATCACACCCCTGCTGGGCTGGGCTCTAGACTCAAAAGACAGCAGTAGAGGAAGCTGGCCCTGGTACAGGAATAAAGGACAGACCAACCACAACTTTTAATCAGTTTATTGACACAGTAACACAACACACTTGCCTCCCTGACACCCCCACCCCCTCACCCAGTCTAGACCTCTCCCCCTTCCTCCCCCCTTAGAACAAGCTGTTCAGTAAAAACAGAAAAGGGCAGGCCACTTCTACACCCTCAGTGCCACTGCCAAGCCCTGGGGAGCAGGGTCTCAGGCACTACTCAGAACCTGTCAGGGAGGGGCGCCGTTAGCACTAGACTTAGCCAGGCAGAGGCATCCCGTCCCTCGGAGCAGATTCTCCCACAACCCCCAGGCCCTGAGCTGCTCTTCCTCTTGCCCTCTGCTGTCTGTGACCCTAGGAAGGACATACCTTGGGCCTGCGGCCAAGAGCGAGAACTCCTGGCCGTAATTTGAGAATTGGAATTTGGCTAGTGTTTTTTAAGGCCCAGGCACCCCAAAAAAAGCCCTGGTGGTGGGTGTGAACTTCAATGCCCCTATTTTAAATGCACTGATAACATGAAACAGATTAAGCCAGCTTAACCAAATGCCAGAATAACACGAAGCTGTAAAGGAGGGGTCAGACCTGCTTTCTCCAGGCCAGACACAAATGCACAGAGAGAAGCCCAGGTGGAGTGTCAAAAACAACTGAAGGACACTGCCTAGGGGCTGAAAAGCCTATACTCCGGAGTCCCCAGGGTGACAGGAAGCAAGGAAAGAAAATACACAGGTCTTAAAAACCAAAAAAGAAAGCCCAACAGCAGGGGAACCTCAGCCTGACAGTGCTGTCCACCAGCTCTCCAGGCCTTGCCCCTGGACCCAGACAGTCCCTCCCCCTCTAGGCAATGTCCTCCCCTAGGCTAGATAGAGCACATCACACAGCGCAGTTTAAAAAGCTTCTAATGCCAGTTCATAAACATCTTCATTTACTATTGGTGATTACATGTGAATAATATGTTTATACTGTTCTTTATGGAAAACAATTTCAATGAGTCAACTCTGAGAACACAACAGGCAACCCTCACCCTGAGCCCCTCAGCGTCCTTCCCTAGACAGCAAGAAGCTCCCTCCTCTGTCCCAGGGCTGCCTATCTTCCCCTCTTCCCTCACTGTGGCTCTTGGGCAAAGCATCCTCTATGACCATTAGTCCTCATCGGACAAGTTCTGGTCCAGGGGGTAAACCATGAACATCACATCTGGTCGAGAGGGGACACAGGGATGGCCTGGACGCACAATCTCAAAGCCCAAGAAGCTGAAGGTCTTCAGGAGTGGAGCTGCAGAGAAGAGTGTAAAAAAGGATTCTGGTAAGAAACAAGGGTAGGCTCAAATCAAGGGAAAACCCAGAACAAAGATGGAATAAGTAAGCACTAGGCCTTTCCTAAATTTGGACACTCTCAATCCCATGATCTCCCAGGGTTTGTATGTCAAACTCAGGAGCCCCACCTTACTAAGAGCCCCCTTTTCCCCTCCCCAGCCTGGGCAGTAGGTCTCAAGCTGCTCTGCCCCGTCACCTCTGTCTTCCCGGCCCTTCCTGAAGCAGATGAAGACGTAGTTCACTTTCATCTTCTCTTCAGCAAACTCTAGCAGTGCTAACAATCTGCAAGAAGCAAGGAAAACAACTCAGGCCCACCGCCCCCTCTAAACTTCGGCCTCACCCCTCTACACCCCACCCAAGGCTTTCCTGAGGCTTACAGCCAGCACTGTAAATAGGGAAGCTTCAGGAAGAGGGTTCCTATTTCAAGACCTCAGGAGCCCTGAGTTCAGAAAAAAATAAACCACAATCCCTAAGAAAAATGTCACTGAATTCTCTCTTCCTGGAATAAAGGTTCTTCATCTGAAATTAATACCAACCAACTTAACTAATGCAGTTCACAAGAAAGTATGGGACCTAGGAAGAGAACCCAGTTTCTCAGAGGTCCTCCAAAGTTGCCAAGTTTAATGGTGACCACCTGCTGCTGAGAGGGACTTTGGGCCCTAACACTTCCTAAGAGGATTTGCTCAAGAGGCTGGAGCCACTCAAGAGAACTCCATTCTCAGGACTGTTTCTTCCACAGCTGGGTGCTTGGAGGGCCTTGCCCAATCCGGTGAAATCCCACTGTATCTCTGAGCTCCTGGCCTTTGAACTGCACCATTATACGATGGCTCAAGGGGAATTTGATGTCCACTGGGGTGATTAAATGACAGGAATTTGGTTAATGTGATAATGATCTGCTTTCATTATAACAGGCCTGTTTTACTGGCTGAAACTAACCTGTTACAAAATGGTATCTGCTTGGGCAGCCGAGAGCTAGGGGGAAGGCTAGCCATCTGTTGTCTCTAGTAAGCATACGCCCTTCTCTAGAGCAGGCTTCCTGCCCTTCCCCAGCACTTGCTCCTTACCCTTCTTTGCTCCCATCAGCTAATAATCCATCTGGGATTTCTACAAACAGGCTCTGGCTGGACAGGACTGCATCCCAGGAAGAGACCTTCACCTCGGTGACCTCATACTGGAAGTGGACGATGTGAGGTTTTCCATCATTCACAGGGAGGTCCTGGGTCACAGTGAGCTTCTCGTCCTGGGAGGAGATCAGGTCAGAGGACCAGGTCACTACTGCTTCTGGCCACATCAGAGGCTCCCTAACCTAGGTGGTGTAAGGAGTCCTCTTGGGCCAACCTCAGGGTAGCACGGGATAGAGGGCACGCTGAAGATGTAGAGCAGCATGCTGGCTAAATGGAGCCATCGGGCACTGAGACCACTTGGTGTCACAGCTAAAAGCCAGCATGATGGGAAGGGAATATTTACCAAGAATCCACCAGATGCCGAGTCCTGTACAAAGTACTTTCCCATTTTTCAATCACCACAACAAGCACTTGAGGTAGGCATCAGTATCCCCACTTTAAACGTAAGATACTGGGGGCCCAGAACAATTAAGCAACTGACTCAAGGCACCACAGTGAGTAAATGGCAGAGTTCAGATTCAAATCAGGTCTCCCTGACTAAAAGCCCACGCTTATCCCACCAACACCATGTTCTTTCCCTTCCTTCTCTGAAAGAGAAACATTAGAAACAAATGAGGATGTTCATGAGGGCTTAGCTGGAGCACAGGTCAACCCAAGCTGGCTTCCAGGTGGCTGCAGAGTCCATGTTGTCTCCCCTGCCACAGTCTCAAGAGACCAGGACTCAGCTGCCCTGCTACCCTTCAATGCCAGTCTTAGAAGTTAAACCACTTCTGGCCTCACAGGAGATTAAAAGGCAGCAAAGGGCTAGCTGCCCCAGCCCAGATCACTCTCGGGACAGACTCCCAGGGTTCTCTATAGCTCCTGTGCTGTGCCCTATGCTGCCAGGGTGATGGATGACTGAGATGCAAGGTGCCCTCTCCTTACCACCCACCCCCGCCACTGCCCTGCCCCATGCCCCCCAGACTGGTAAGGGACAGAAGTCAGAATGCCCGAGAGTCGAGGCCAATGGGAAAACTCCTCCTGGCCCTTGGTACTCCTCAAGAGAAAACTGAGGAGCAGCACCAGGCGAGAGCTCTTGCATTCTTCCTCTCACTGTTCCCCCCCCCCTTTTTCTTCCGCCTCCCACTCAGGGCCCAGAACCAGCACTAAAGTGCTGACCTAAGCTGAGAAGATGGCAGGGTGTTTGCTTGGTGCTGATATCCTCCTGGTACTCCCCAAAAGCCTCATAGCAGCCTCAGTTGAAAAAGTCCTCCCCAGTCCCCCTACTGGCCTGGCCTAAGACTAAAGACTAAGGAGAGTGATCACTGCCCTTAAGCAGATGCTCAGCAGTGTCTGAGAAGCGCTGCTCCAAGCCTTCCACCCCACAGTCCTTACCTTATATATTAGAGCTGAGAGAGAAGGATCCCTGCCGCCCCCTCGCCCACCGGGGATCTTCGACAGTGGGTGAGGGGCATCAGGAGCACCACAGAGGCCCCGGAACAATGTGCCTGCAGCACTGGAGCTGGGGACAGTTACTCAAAGGCAAAATACTACTGCAAGAGATAAAGTGAGACAGTAAACACAAAGTCTTGAAGATTTAACTCAGCATCCTGCCCCACCCCTGCCCTGGCTCTCCCTAAACAAGTACTCCCTCAACAACTGCCCCAGTCCTTCCAGCTACAGCTCTCAGAACTACTTCTCTCTCAAAGGGCAGGAACCCACCATCCTACAGAGGCACAGAGAGTCCCAGAAGGGCTCAGGGTCAAGGGGATAGGTCTGACCAAAGGAGCCCCTGTCAAACATCAAACAAATCTCTGTGGTACCGGCAGACCTTGGGAAGAACCAGATGCTGGCTTGCCTAGTAGGCCTAGAGGCCCAGACCCCCACCAGCCCCTTTCCTTACCCTAACAATGTCTCAACAACCTCTGTGGAAGAATCACAAAGCCTACACAATCACTTCGGGCTGGAGAGGCGTATGGGCCTCAGGAAGTCACATGGGCTGGATACGGAGTCCCTGAGGAACTCCCAAGGCCACTTTTCCAATGATGGCCTCCCTGATCTGAACAATGGAACTAAACAAGAAATCACTTACCCAAATCCCTCTAGGGTCAAGAACTGAATCAAATCCAGGGATTTGGCTCCCGGAGAGGAGATGCACTATAGTACAGAGTATTATGATGGCATCTTAGTCCCTGGTGTGCCACCAGACACAAGGTTGCCCTTCTTTGCTGGAATCTGACCTGGGCGTGGGAGTTCAGGTAATCCTGATGCGATTAGAATGGACACTCAACACGTATATATTGCCAGCATGGTGGTTGCTAGGAGGAAGTATACATGCCAGGACCTGAGTAAGGAAGCCAGTTATCAGATGGATCACAGAGGGTGAAAAGCTCCTAAAGGAGCTCCCTGTCACCTTCAGGTGTGTCCCCTTTACTGGCCACCAGGATTTTCAGGTGGACCAAACAGGGCTCCAAATCTACTCCACTCCTTCTTTGAATCCAATTTACTGGCTCTTTAGGCTGAGATGTAGCTCACTCCAGAGGCGAAGAGCAAGTGAAGCAAGGAAAGAGGAAAACTGCATTTAACACCATGACTCAGCAGCAAGGCCTGGCCCCAGCACACCAGCCTCAGGGCAGATGGAATGCAGTGGGTAACATATATGGGAGGGCGCTACAGTGGGGTGCTGGGGCCAGCTCACCTAATTGTGCACATCTCTTCCCAGCTATAGTTGCATTTAGTGATGGCATGTTGGTTAGCTTGAATCAGCCATAGGGGGAATATTTAAACCACAGAAAACAGCAAATGCTATAAATCAAGACCTTTTTCCCCTGAAAACCCTTTGTAAAATGTTGAGAGGCACCATTCTGCACACTGTCCTTTGCTTTATGTGGCATGGCGTGCCAGATTTGGATTTTTCGCTTAGGCTCAGAACAACAGAACTAAACTCACACCTAACGTGGCAATGGTACAGTAACCAGAGGCGCAGCCCACTGAGACCCTCCGTACTAAGAGACCTACATGAGCATTCCACCTGAGACAGGAAGTCCAAACCCATCACTGCTATAGCTCAGCTCCTCTGTTCTCTCAAGGACTTCAACCAGGGGCCTGAAATCACACTTGGAAATTTCACTTGGAGATGGAATTCCCAGGCAGTGTCAGTGGGCCCGGAGAAGCACCAGCACCTGGGGATTAACCATGTGCCCCGCCTTAGGCCTCCTCTGGAAAGCCTCAGGGCATCCCATCTCCCCTACTGGGCCTCGCCTCACCAACAGCTAGAGCATTAGGAGCATGAGAGAGGACTGTAATACAGACTGTTCTTAAGAACAGGACTTATTTTCTGCTGGGGGAAATGAGCTGTTAACCCCTTCCAAGGGGTGGGGTGGGAGGAACTGGGAGACTGGGATTGACACATACACATTATTGATACTATGTATAAAACAGACAACTGATGGGAACATACTGTATAACACAGGGAACTCTACCTAATGCACTCTGGTAACCTAAATGGGAGGGGCAGCCCAAAAGGGAGGGGATATGTGTATGGCTGATTCATTTTGTTGTGCACTGGAGGTTATTAACACAACATTGTAAAGCAACCATACTCCAATAAAAATTTTTTAAAAAAAAGAAGAAGAAGAAGAAGGGCTTTCCTGGTGGCGCAGTGGATAAGAATCCGCCTGCCAATGCAGGGGACACGGGTTCGATCCCTGGTCCGGGAACAGCGCACAGGCCACGGAGCATCTAAGCCTGTGCACCACAACTACTGAGCCTGCGCTCTAGAGCCCGCGAGCCACAACTACTGGAGCCTGCACACCTAGAGCCCGTGCTCCACAAGAGAAGCCACCGCAATGAGAAGCCCGAGCACCACAATGAAGAGTAGCTCCCGCTCACCGCAACTAGAGAAAGCCCACCTGCAGCAACGAAGACCCAACACAGCCAAAAATAAAGATTAAAAAATTTTAAAAAAAATCCCCCCTTCCAGTGTGCTAAGGGACAGAATAATAAGACTGTCCAGGCCAGAAAAAAAGGAAAACGAAAGTGGGAGTTTCCCCAAGTAAAGGCACCCACACACACCCCACATGGGACAGTTCCCTTCCCATTCCCTAGTGACCACCTTCTTCAGGCCTCTGTTGAGGTTGCTGCAGGAGCACCAGGAAGGCTGCGCTGCTGGAGAAAGCTGCCTTGCTTGTATTGGTCAGTGGAGCTACCCAAGGACTGGGCAAACCTCTGGGGTAGATAGATGAGATGTAGCCTTGTATACCAGGAGAATTGCATGGGTTCACAAAACAACCAGATCACCAAGGCCCTAGCAGTTCTAAAATTCTGGTGCTAACTCACTTCCAAAGAAATTACTCCTCAATGGTCTCTAGATGGGAGAGCTACATTCAACTCCTGAACTGCATTCCAACCACCATCTTGATTCTGAACTAATTTTCCCTTGCAAATAGCAGAAGCAATGGGGCCAACCCACTGAAAAGATCAGAATGAGGTGGAGTTTTGTGGGTTTTTTTGATCCAGAATCCCCTTTGTCTTCCTAGAAATAATCCCTAGGGCCTGCCCGGCGTCTAGCACTAATCTATGAGGTCATGATATTTCTGATGTCATGATCTCACTCCTCCTTCAAATAAAAATGCAAGTAGTCTATCCCACGGTAACAAATTATTTACTTCCCCACTCACACAAGGATCCTGGAAGCTCTTTCCTCCCCCACAAAGTCTGCACAGAAAGCAAGTGTGTGTGTGTTTGTGTGCGTGTGTGTGAGAGAGTGGGGGGTGGAAGGGTGTTTCAGGTCCCCAACCTGGCATCCAGTTCCAGTTCCCCAAGAGAAACAGCTGGTGTTTGGGATAAGCTTAGTAGACAGTAGATCACAATCAATAGTTACTTTAATCATCCATCATAATAAATCTGTTTTTAGTTACTTGCTATGCGAATGGCAAATTGCTCTCTTTCAAAAAAACCTGGCTGTCATTTCTGACATGAAAAGGGAAGGGATATGGGTACATATGTGGTGGTTAAAGTAATTCAGGGGCATAAAATTGCCCAGCAACGGCCTTCTCGTATCAGCTTTAGTGTTCAAAATGGTATTGTGGCAAAATATGCCACCAACCTCAATAGGAATAGTGAATCCTGGAGGAACTTAAGCACAAGAGAAAGTGGCTTTTAAACACAAGTCTCCCTGTCACAAGATCCAAGTCAGGTTAGGTTTCATATTCAGTTCAGTCATGTTTCTACTGGCTCCAATGCCCAGCTTCTTCCATTCCTCCCTCATATCCTGTTCACTCCATTGCGGGGCAGGCATGGTTTAATCTCTACCACCAAAGGATGATTTAAGAAGCTCAGTCTGGAGGCTGAAAAGATCAGGCTGATTAAGGAGAATCAAATGTTATCAGACTGAACTCAAACATCCAGCTGGGCTGGCCTTGCTTCTGGAGAAGAAGAAAAAAAATACCATGCTGGAAATGAGGGTGTCAGGTATCCAAGTCAATTCGGAAGATAGATGGGAGATTAGAGCCGACGTGTTAGTGCCTTTTATTTTCTCAGTTGCTATCAGACATGCCCTTGGAAACACTCCTCAGGATACATATGAATGCTACCAACTTATCACATCCTGCTGCCTCTAATTTAAAGTGTTCTGTGAAACTGCTGTCTGAAATGTCCTTAGCAGGTTATAATTTCATACGCTGGCTACAGACAGGCAGCATATGCCACAGATGTATTCCTGGGGAACGTTGCTGGTAAATCATATTTTTATAATTCAAATCCCATTTTTAAATCTCTAGGTGCTTACTATTTAAAGGAGGTAACCTAAAATCTCTTGAGAAAATAAAAGATCTCCTGTTAAAGAAGCACTTCCAGTTGACTTTATGTCAGTTTTGATTTTTATATTTAGTTTGCTCAAAGCAGAGTACAGCCTGCTACACAGAGCAGAGATTTAATATAAAAGTAATTCTGTGGCTAACTTCCATTCAGCTACATTCAACAAATACTTGAATTCATATTCTCCTTGATATACTTTTGATCATGTTTCACTTGAATAAGTGGCCTGAGCTCATTATTCAAGTCTACACCCTTTCTCTCTGGTTTCCATTACCTGTTAGAGGAGGATCAGGCAGCCTTAGTATTACCTACCTTGTGGTATCAAGTGAAAAGACATAAAAACCACATTCCCAAGCATTCTATATTCATTCCCCTCTTTCAACCTCTTCTGACCCATTCCTGTCTCAGCCCTCCCTCACAGAACACTTTCTAGGGTGCCCTGACTTCCCTCACACGGGCTGCTTTTACTCTGAGACTAGGAAGGTCTCTGATGACTAATCCCTACGCAGCAAAGAGGGACCAATCCAGGGCTGCCATTGCAATTAGCTAAAAAGAAACAGGAAGAAAGGTGGGAGGTGAATGGCCACCTTCAGTCTAGTGTGAGCATACAGGCTGATCTCCAGCTGCCAATTCCCCTTCCATATGAGAAGGGGGCCTTGGTCAGATGCCAGGCATAAGTCATTTCACTAGGGCTGTTTGGTGTGCCAAAGGGTGTCTACTTGCTAAGCACGATTATAAAATTATGATTGTAAAATTATAAAATGACATCACCACTCTGAATCACAGACTGAAAGCGAAATTGGGTTTTGGTTGATTTTCCACAAAAAACACACTTATGGTAGCAGCTAGATAGAATATCTGTGCCTCTGAGATTTGCTTATCTTGTTACACAGCTGATATTGGTAGATCTTCAGCTAAAGGTAGGCACAATCACATATGCTATCAGAGATGGGTAGATACCTAGGTGATCATGCTTTAAAATAGGACCTTGGGACTTCCCTGGTGGCGCAGTGGTTGAGAGTCTGCCTGCCAATGCAGGGGACACGGGTTCGATCCCTGGTCTGGGCGGATCCCACATGCCGCAAAGCAGCTATGCCCGTGCGTCACAACTACCGAGCCTGCGCTCTAGATCCCACGAGCCACAACCGCTGAGGCCCACGTGCCTGTAGTCCGCGCTCCGCAACGGGACAGGCCACCGCAATGAGAGGCCCGTGCACCGCCTCTCATGAGTGGCCCTCGCTCGCTGCAACTGGAGAGAGCCCGCATGCAGCGACGAGGACCCAACACAGCTATAAATAAATTAATTAAAAAATAAAATAAAATAGGACCTTAATTTTTCATTTCTAGTACCTCAATCTAGTTTGTACAGTAAGCTCATCACCCAGTTCCAGCCTCTCTTCCCAGGACAGAATTACTTCATTGTTTATACAATATCAAAGACCTAGAAAATT
The DNA here is from genome assembly GCF_039906515.1 of Pseudorca crassidens. Lineage (NCBI taxonomy): Eukaryota > Metazoa > Chordata > Mammalia > Artiodactyla > Delphinidae > Pseudorca > Pseudorca crassidens. Next base: position 112,920,507 of record NC_090296.1, read on the forward strand.
TTCTTAAGGCTTATCTTATACAAAGCATTTTACTATGCTGCTGCTAACCAGAAACTACCTTGTTTTGTTCACTTCAAGTAACAAAATTCTTGCTCACCTACCTGGCCGTTTCTGGTCTATAGGTTTCAATTAGGCTTCACAGCCTTCCGAATCATGGCGCCAACTTGAATCAACACTGTGTATTGTTGTGTATCCCATTCAAAAAAGGGATGAATTACTCTTTTTTTTCCTAGAAATATACATACATAACATCCCTCTACCCCACTCCTCAGTCCCCTTTTTTTATATTTCTAAGCTGCTCTGGGGCTAAATTTGGATTTCCTGCCAGTGAGGAATTACTATTATTAGTCCACACAGCTTTCTGACGCATACCTCCAATTTGGGGGGATTCCTGACTATGCTAGGAGTGTCTCTCTCTATGGGATGGCCTTGAAGGCACATCAAAGGAAAATCTGTTCTCCCTACCACTCCACAACGACAAACCATAGTGCCAGTAAATAAGGAATAACCAAAACCAAATTCTTAGGGGGAGAGACAGAAATTCCATTACCCAGGGAACCATTCAGTGAAGATGCTCAGAGTAGCTATGATGTGCCATTGTACCCTGGCTTCCCCTCGCCCAGGAAAACCACCTGTGGAACCAAATACTTCTCCTCAAAGCCCATCAGACACAGACTAATTATTATTAAGGGTATCAAGCCAGAGCAAACTCTTCTCCACATACTGTACTGTCACAAGGTACTAAGCAAGCCCTAGACAGAGACTATCTTCCTGACCCTACAAATCCAGGGAGAGAAAAGGCATGAAGCTTGATTTACTTGGATTTAAACCTGTTGTTCAAAAACCATAATAAAAGTTCTGGTACTGTGTCTTCTTCCCTCCCCCACCATTAGTAATTTTGACATTTTGCAAGTACTAATCAGAACAAAACTGGAAAGGAAGACCCTTGTTTTCAAAACATACTGCAGGCTCCTCTGCAACTATTTCTTCCAGGAAACCAAGCTTCCACCTCTTGAGTATTTCACTGGAGCCAGGGAAGCTGGAAAGCCCATCCCCCACCGAATGGGCCCTAAACTCCCAGCCAGCTCACCCCTCTGTGGATACAAAACATCAAGAACACTGACTGGGAAGAACATCCGGCTCTTAATCGAAATCCTTAGTTAGGGCCCTACTAGGATTCCTTTTAGAAAGTTAGGTGCAGGCCAGAGGAGGCTTGGAAACATGCTATGGAAACAAGATTGCCATAACTCAAAGAAACCAGACACCCTGCACACCCCACCCCACCCCCAGGCCAAAGTGGAGGAGACTGATCCCAGGCCTTGCTCCTGCCCAGGCCCTGGCAGGTCAGCTGGCTCCTCCCTTCACCTGCCTTTCATACAGCCAAGCCCCTCAAATTACCAACACACTAAGCAGAAAGAAAAAAAAAAAAAAAAAAGCAAGGGCTCTGGAGACAAGCAAGCCTGTTTTGCCACTTAGGAATCTGGAAGGAATCTTCATAGTTAAGCGAACCCAACTCTCTCTTTTTCACATGTAAGCAAACTGGCAAGGCCAGAACTAGAATTCAGGTCTCACACTCACAGTCAGTGAAAAGACCCTTACGTGTTGGTCCTAAGTGCTCAACTCTCAGGGCTCGGCCTGCAAATGACTTGGCACCTAGACCAGTTCAGTCTGGAGGACTCCAGAGAAGGCCTGCTGAGACCACACCACTTTCCAAACCCCACTGCAGAGACAAAAACATAAGACTAGAAAAGAAAAATCCTTCTCACACTGCCCTGGGATTTCCTGTAGGTTCCTCTGCTTCCCTCCACCCCTGCACTTCATCATGCCCCCCCTCATACCTGCACTCTATCCTCAGCACACCCAGCCTTCTTTACCACAAGTAACACCTTTTGCATCCAGTACCATCCAAGTATCTAGCCACCTCCACCTCCTCAGCTCCAGAGGGACTGGTTTAGAGAAGATGAAATAAGTGGGGACTGCAAAGGGGGATGGACATGGAGAGTCTTGGAAAAGGAAAAGAGAGCAGCAGAATACGGCTGCAGGTAAAGAGGGCTTGGGAGGTGGGGTTAACGGGTCAAACAGGACTATAACAAACCAGGAAATGAGCAGTGAATTTTCTTTCTGCATGTAAGGAAGAAACAGGTGTGGAAGAAACAGGTGTGGGAGCTAGATAAGAGTGTTAAGAAGTAAGAGAAAAAAATGGTTAATGGCTGAGAACAGAGTTACTTGAGGTAGGAGAACTGAAGAGGCTGTTGCAGGTATTTTGGGTATTTCTGGATCGTTCCTGGGAGAGAAAGACTAAGACAACACCCTTTTCCACAGAAAAAGGGCTGACACCCACTAAAGGAATATGATGGGAAGGGTCTTCTGGCAGGAAGGGAGGGGAGGCAGTGTTTCTCAACCCTGGTTGCCCATTAGAGAGAGCTTCGAAAATGTATACTGATAACCGGCCCTACCCTAGGCTAATTACACCAGATCTGTGAAGGGAGGCCCAGGTGATTGATTTTTCACATGTGTACCTAGGGTTGAGAAACAAGAAAAGCTGAGATACAAGAAAAGCTGAAAACCCAGCTGGAATATTTAAGAATGGTGCTGTTAAAGGAATGGGAAATGGCAAGTTAAAAACCATTTTTGTGAGAAGGGAGCCCAAGTTTGAGAGGAACCTTGAGTGGTACTTAGAGCTCTGTGTGAAGAAAAGCAATTAGGAGGGCTATCTTTGTAAGAGGAACCAAAACCCAGTTTTGGATAGGCCATGGCACAATTTAAGGAGGATTTTCAGGGAATGGATCTGCTTGCAAAACAATGTGGCCCAAGTGAGAGGCAGAGGCCATAAGGCCAAATCTGGAGACAAAGGGTCTGGTGTGGGGAACTAATGAGCTTCAGACTCATTTTGGAGGGAGCAGCAACAAGTCTTGGGAAACAACGAGGAAGAGAATTAGAACCCAAATTCCAAATAAAAGCCATTCTGATGTATAAGCAGCAGCTGGGGTTAAAAATTATGGGGAATCAGGAAATTAGGAAACAGTTTCACAGAAGAGTTTGGGGCAGAAATATGGGATATGTTGGAGGGAAAGATGCATGACGAGGACTGCCTCAGAGAAAACGAGGAGAGGTGGAGAGAGGAAAATTGAATCATGAATTCTGCCTAGTTTGGGCAGCGGGGAAGTATATATGAAGCAAGTTTAGAAAACTACTGGTGCTTAGTTTCAGAAAGATGTGCAGCTTTTCTCTCCAATTAATGGGGGAAAGCTGGGGTCAGGTTTTGAGGAAGGACACTTGCAAAGGCCCGGTAAGCCGAGTATGGGGACTAATTTGAAAGCACTGGAGGTTCAGGGAAAGAGGGTAGGTCTTCAACAGAAGCAGAGTGGGCTGAACTCTGTGATCTAATAGTCTAGAGATGGGGCTCAGTTAAGATGGGAGGAGTAGAGTATAGATGAGAGAAAGTGTTTAAAGGGGTAGGAATGTTTAGAAGTGCGTTGGGGGGAACATCATGGAGGGCAGGAATCAAGCCCAAAGTGAGAAATAAAAAGGATGATGTTGGCAGACCGGGAAAATGGGGCCTAATTGGGAAAGGGGTGCCGGGGGTGGGGGAACGGGAGGGAAAAGATGAAGCTGGAGTGAGGGACCAAGGGGAGCACTAAGCGTCACGGCAAAGACTATTAGGCCTGACTGGGGGGGGGCGAGGGTGACAGGTGGGGGTAATGGGTCCAACTGAGAACTGAAGGACGGAGTCTGACCTGGGGCGGGGGGGCGGGAAGTGATAAAAGAATCTTCTGGTTGGAAGGTGCAGTTTAAATTAGAGGAGGGATTCAAAGGGAAGAATTTTAAGTGACTTAAACGAGCAGGAAGAAAGATTCGGGGAAGACGAGAAACAATTTGGGCAATCTGGATGAGAGCGAAAGCACAGTTTCGGGAAGGGGCCACCGTTCGGCGGGGCTGAAAGGAACTGGGGACTGGATTGGAAGACTGGGTCCCGGTCTTTGGGGGCTTCACCGGGCTGCACGCTCGGACGAGGGGGATGGGCCAGGCTGGAGGAAGGGGCGCTAAAGGACGGAGGGAGGCCCAGCTGCGGGGCTGCGGCTCGGACTGGGGTGGCTGAAGTAGGGAAGGGACCCAGTGGGGGCCGGATGGGGCCCCTTAGGAGGGGCGAGAACCGGCTGGGGGATGGGGAGGAGGCCCTCTGGAGCAGAGGAGGGGAGGATGGGGGCGGGGAGCCTAAACCGGGCCGTTACCTGTCCTGGGTGTTTATCATCCTCGGCGGCTCTGCTCAGGGTGGGAAGAGGCGGCGCAGGGAGTGGGTAGGTGGATGAGTGGGCGGGTGTGGGGTCGCGCGCGCACGCGGGGCCGAGCTCTGCGGGCTAAGTCCCTGTCAGGCAGCGGGCCCAGAGCCCTCCTCCTGCCTCAGCGAGCGCCTGCCTCCAACTGACCCTCCCCGGCCGCCGCCGACGCCGCTGCAACCGCCCCGCCCCCGAGTGCCTTATCTGCATAGCCCCACCCCAGCGCCGCGCGGTGTCCTGGGAAACTGGGGCCCACAACAAAGGGCAAAGCACCGCCCCACCGCCGCGCAGGCGCACCAGGGGCGGTAGGGGCCAGGGGCCAGGGGCGGTAGGGGCGAGGGGCCGTAGGGGAGGGGGCCGGGCGGAGGTCCAGATGAAAAGCGGCATGTGGGGGTGGTCGTGGTCGTGGCCCTGGTGGTGTCGTGGCCGTGGCGGCAGCCTAGCGGCCCGAACGATGCGTTGACTTTCAGGTACCGTTTACTAAGCATTGACCTGACAGTCCTGGTCTCTAGCCCTTGTTTGCATGGGGCCGAGTAGGGCTGTGTCATTTGTAGGCCCTGGGAGGATATTTTATTAAACAAATTCGTAAATCTAGAAGTACTACACATATTAAAAAAAAAAAAAGAAGTACTACACGTATTATATTAGCGCCATTCGAGACTAAGCCCAGGCCAACAGATCTGTTACCTTAGCTAATATGCAGATCAGTACCTCAGCTATCAGCTGAGATCAACAATCTCTGCACCTTACAGACATATCTCAGGGCAACAGTCAAGGCCTGCTACTGGCTGGGGTCATCTGAAGCCAAATGGCTGTGAGTGAGGATCACAGTCACCTGACAGCAGTGGTGGACGGCATCAACGCTGACTTGTTTACAAGCACTTAAGATCACAATAATGCAAGGTTACTAGTTAACAGTCACTATCCCTGCTGGTCCTTATCACAGATCAGTGTCAACAGGTCACAATCACTGATGCACAGACCCCTCAGATGACAGGCACTTCAACACAATCATCAGAGCTCTGACCCTGTTCATGGTCAACCCAGACTGCAAAGAAGAGGGCTCATGTTATCTCAGAGCACAATGGGTAGCTGTCATCTCAAATCCCATTCATTCATTTATTCAACAAATACTTATTGAGCAGCTACTTACTCCATGCTCCAGGCATGTGCAAAAGTCCAGGAATACTCAAGGATCAACTAGGCAAAGTTCCTGCCTTGGATGTCACATTCTGATCAGAGGGAGGGACACAGACAGGCCATCATAATATGAGGTAAGTGCTCAATCTGAGGGAGGCCACAGAGAAAGTAACTAGGGAATTAGAGATGGTTTCACAGAAAGGATGATCACAATCACTCCAGATCAAAGGTCACTATGACCCCCAGTGGATAATAGCCACAAGTCACATATGTCCCACATTAAAGCCATCCAGGACACTACAACTCCACAAACATGCTTATGGTTTTTAGATGATGGGAATTCAGGGATGGAAGAAAGCTTGGAGCTGCCAAACTAAGGCTTTTTCAGCAGAAGTTGAAGTGGTAAACGATACCAGAACTGCCCAGATTATCATTAGATATTAAGCACGACTGGTCCCATACTCTGGCTCACTTTAGATCTCTACCTTGTCTCCATGACTATGCCTACCTGCTTTTCCAAGTTCAAGCCAGGTATGTTCTGACCTTAGTGCATAGCAGAATTGAACAATTAAACCCACCCCTGATCTACATCATGTCATAGTCCCAGAGACCTGGGCAATCCTCCTGCTCCCCAAAGGGAGCTGGGGTGGTTCATTTCTGCCAGACAATCAATCCCCTGGATAAGTAACCCCTTGGCCTAAAGGATAGTTTTTGAACAACCAGCAGATATTAACTCACTATGTCAATAATAGCCACCATTTATTGAGCATCATGCTAAAGTGCTAATTTTTACAACAGCTCTCCACTCCTGTTTTACAGATGAAATGAATTGAACCTCAGGGAGCTTTTGCCAGCTAATATTTTTGAGGACCCATATAAACCAGGCAAGTTAATTTATTTGCTCTAATCTGAAGCTAGTAAGTGGTAGCGTTAGAATTTGGGCCCAGAGTTGCCTGATCCTGTGCTTGGTCTGTATTCACATGGTGGAGGAGTGAGGAGGGGTCTCGCACAACTTGCTGCTTGAAGGAGTGACCACCCTGATGGCTGCCTGACCAGCAAGTGAAAAATTCACAAAAACGGGGAGCCACCTTCCTCTAATCTGTACTGTCTGATATGTCAGCCACTAGCCACTAGTGGCTATTTAAACTTAAATTAATTAAAATGAAATAACGTTAGGGACTTCTCTGGTGGCACAGTGGTTAAGAAGCCACCTGCCAATGCAGGGGACATGGGTTCGATCCCTGGTCCGGGAAGATCCCACATGTCACGGAGCAACTAAGCCCGTGTGCCACAACTACTGAGCCCGCGCTCTAGAGCTGGCGAGCCACAACTACTGAGCCCACGCACCATAACTACTGAAGCCCGTACGCTCTAGGGCCCACGTGCCGCAACTACTGAGCCGGCATGCTGCAACTACTGAAGCCCGCATGCCTAGAGCCTGTGTTCCGCAACAAGGGAAGCCACTGCAATGAGAAGCCCATGCACTGCAACAAAGAGTAGCCTCCGCTCGCCACAACGAGAGAAAGCCCGCGCACAGCAACAAAGACCCAGACGCAGCCAAAAAAAAAGACATAAAGTTACAAATTCAGTTCCTCAGTCCCATTAGCCACATTTCATGTGCTTCACAGCCACATATGGCTAGCGCTTACAGTACTGCACAGTGCAGGTTCTCCATCCACACAGAAAGTTCCAGAGGGCGCTGTATCCCATCATTCCCCTATCCCTATTTACCACAGTCACCACCACAGGTTCTAGCTCCCTCTCATCCATTATCACCTCTATCCTTGTCCTCACACTGGCTCCCAGCTTCTTGCCCCCAGCCATATCTTTCCCCGCACCGTGCCTTCGGCAACCTGTGATCAGCAATTCTTCCACATCAGCTTTTCTCAGGATGCTGCCTTCACCTCCTTGCCTTACCTGAAACCTGGCTCTCCCCTGAAGACACTGCTTCTTTAGCAGCCCTCTTAGATGAATGCTATTTTCTTCTCAGTCTTGTGTACCTCAGGGTCAGGAAGTAAGTCTATTCCTCTTCCACCCCCAATGCTATTTCTAAACCCCTCCCTCCTACAGTGCTTCCCCTCCCTCCTACAAAACCCCTGTTCCTTGGAAGCTTCACCATCTGGACATACCATTTTGGTTGATGTCATCAATCAACCTCCCGGTCGATGCCCCTCACTTAGCTCTTAGCTCGCTGCCTCTCTCCCCCCCAATTTTGTTATATTTGGTGAGCTCAACGTCCATGTGATGGCCCCTCCAACATCCTGACCTCCTCGTCTCCAGCACTATTTCCCACACTCCACAGCAGTTGCCCACTCCTGCAGTCACACCCTCAACTTTTTCACCAAACATCATACCACTTGCAAAATACAGACCCTCTGGCCACATTTTCCTTAAGCCTTCCTCAACAATTCATGAGCTCTGATCCCTTGACCTCACTAACTTCTCACTATTCATGAGCCCCAGCTTCCACATTCCTTCTTTTCTAGGTCTGTTTCCATCATCATGATAACCACTCTCTCGCCCTGTCTCCTTTGGTGCTTGCTGGCAACACCCCTACTCTGGATCAATCCACCATTTGCCTTCTCAGTGCTTTTGCTGGAGCAAAATCACACTGCCAGGCAGATTATCTTCTGTTCACAAATCCTAACCTCAAATGGTTCTCAACACTGCCTGGGACTTCCTACTATATTTCCCCAATTTTTCCATTCTCTAAGATGGATTTTATACCTATTCTCTCTCTACAAAACCTCTACGCCTCTCATCTTAGCTGATGACTAGCCTCTTAAGTTTTTTTCCCCAGTTTTGTTGAGCTATAATGGACATATAACATTATATTAGTTTTAGGTGTACAACATGGTGATTGAATATGTATAAATACATACATAGGGACTTCCCTGACGGTCCAGTGGTTAAGACTCCATGCTTCCAATGCAGGGGGCTTGGGTTCGATCCCTGGTTGGCGATCCCACATGCCATGCAGCATGGCCAAAAATAAATAACACCATACGTGTGTATTTTATATATATATATATACACACACACACATCTCCTTAACCTCTTTATTTTTTAATATTTTTATTTTTATTTTTTTTGTCTGCGTTGGGTCTTAGTTGCGGCATGCGGGATTTTCACTGAGGCATGCGAGATCTTTCCTTGAGGCATGTGGGCTCTTCGCAGCGGCACACGGGCTTCTCTCTAGTTGTAGCGTGCGGGTTTTCTCTTCTCTAGTTGTGGCACGTGGGTTCCAGAGCACGTGGGCTCCGTAGTTTGCGGCACGTGGCTCTCCAGTTGAAGCATGCAAGCTCAGTAGTTGTGGCGTGCGAGCTTAGTTGCCTGGAGGCTATGTGGGATCTTAATTCCCCGACCAGGGATCAAACCCACCTCCCCTGCTTTGGAAGGCAGATTCTTTACCACTGGACCACCAGGGAAGTCCCCTTAACCTCTCATGTTACTGAGGAAATAGAAGCAAAGAGAAACTCCCTCTCATTCCTGATACAACCTGCAAAACAATCTGCCTCTCCACCCACCTGTATCCCCTTCTGGTACTCTGAGAAGTGTCCCCTCCCTTACAAAAGACCAGACAACCCCTCCACAGGAGACACGGAGCCCACCCTCTCTCCCCCTTTTTTTAAAAATAAATTTATCTATTTATTTATTCATTCATTTATTTATTTTATTTTTGGCTGCATTGGGTCTTCGTTGCTGCGCACGGTCTTTCTCTAGTTGTAGCGAGTGGGGGCTACTCTTTGTTGCGGTGCACGGCCTTCTCATTGCTGTGGCTTCTCTTGTTGTGGAGCACAAGCTCTAGGCATGCGGGCTTCAGTAGTTGTGGCTCGTGGGCTCTAGAGCGCAGACTCAGTAGTTGTGGCACAGGGGCTTAGTTGCTCTGCAGCATGTGGGATCTTCCCGGACTAGGGCTCAAACCCATGTCTCCTGCATTGGCAGGCGGATTCTTAACCACTGCACCACAAGGGAAGCCCTCCCCTTTTCAAAGACCTGGCTCAAGCAATCTAATCTCCGCCTTCAGCACACAAACATGCTCTCCAATCCTTAAAAAATAACAACACAGCCATTCTGGAAAACAGTTTGGCAGTTCCTTAGAAAACTAGCCATGCAACTATCAGATGACCCAGGAATTGCACTCCTGGGCATTTATTCTGGAGACATGAAAACTTACGTTCACATAAAAACTTGTACATGTATGTTCCTAGCAGCTTTATTCATAATAGCCCAAAACTGGAATCAGCCCATATGTCCTTCAGCAGGTGAATAGTTAAACAAACTGGTACATCCAAACTGTGGAATATAATTCAGCAATAAAAAGGACTGAACTATTGATTGATACATGCAACAACCAGGATGACTCTCCTGGGAATTAGGCTGATTTTAAAAAGGTCACATACTGTACTATTCCATTTATATAACATTTTGAAATGACAAAAATTTTAGAAATAGAAGACAGATTAGTGGTTGCCAGGGGTTTGGGATGGGGTGGAGGAAGGCGGGGAGGGAGTGGGTGTGATTACACAAGGACAACACTGGGGGATCCTGGTGGTGATGGAACTGTTCAGTATCTGACAGTGGTGGTGGAAACATGAACCTACTCAGGTGCTAAAATTGTATAGAACTAAACACACACAGGCACATGCAAATGAGTACAAGAAAAACTGGGATAACCTGCATGAGATAGGTGGATTGCATGAATGTTGATATCCTGATTATGAGGTTACACTATAGTTAGTTTTGCGAAATATTGCCATTGGGACAAACTGGGCAAAGTGTATCAGTGTATACTATTTCTTACAAGTGCATGTGACTCTACAATTATCTGATCAAATTTTTAAAAATTATATATATATTATATTATATATTATATACAATATTAATATATAATATAATAATTATATAATATATATTATATATATAATGTGATAAGTTTGCACTCAGGTAAAATCATATATGTAAATATAACAAAAATGTATTTAACAAGAACAACAAAAGCTATGAACTAGGTTACAGGACAGAGTATTCTAGTCCCTGGAACTGCTCCTGCAAGTATGACAGTGACAAACTCAAGGGAACAAAAACAGGTAAGTAAGGAGAATATAGGACAAGATGTAAGAAGGAGGCTAGAGGGGTAATCAGTGGACCTTAGTGTCTGTAGGATCTCATTCAAGAAAGCTATATGGTTGATATCACTTATATGTGGAATCTAAAAATACGACACAAATGAACATATCTACGAAACAGAAACAGACTCACAGATACAGAGAAGAGACTTGTGGTTGCCAAGGGGGAGCAGGGGTGGGGGGAGGGAAGTACAGGAGTTTGGGATTAGCAGATAAACAACAAGGTCCTACTGTATAGCACAGAGAACTATATTTGATATCCTGTGATAAACCATAATGGAAAATATGGAAAAGAATCACTTTTCTGTACAGCAGAAATTAACACAACATTGTAAATCAATTATACTCCAATAAAATTTTAAATAAAGAAAGAAAGAAAGCTATATGCCATGTGGCTCAGACAAATCTGAGCTTGGCCACTGCCTGGCAATATGATTTCGGACAAGTCACATGGCTACTAAGGCCCACCTCCTCCTCAGTGAAAAACAGGGTCATGGCACTTGCCCTCCAAGACTACCATGGGATTAAATAAAATAGTGTATGTGGAAATACCTAGCCCAGCGTGTAGAAGATATTCCATAAGTGTAAATTCAGTCCTACCTCCCTCTGAATAAACATCTCTCCAGAGGGAATTCCCTGGTGGCGCAGTGGTTAAGACTCTGTGCTCCCAATGCAGGGAGCCCAAGTTCGATCCCTGGCCATGGAACTAGATCCCACACACACGCCACGACTAAGAGTTCACATGCCACAACTAAGGAGCTCACGAGTCACAACTAAGGATCCTGCCTGCCAGAAATAAGACCCAGCACAACCAAATAAATAAATATTTTTTTAAAAACTCTCCAGAAGGGGGCTTCCCTGGTGGCGCAGTGGTTGAGAGTCCGCCTGCCGATGCAGGGGACACGGGTTCGTGTCCGGGAGGATCCGGGAGGATCCCACATGCCGCGGAGCAGCTGGGCCCGTGAGCCATGGCCGCTGAGCCTGCGCGTCCGGAGCCTGTGCTCCGCAACGGGAGAGGCCACAACAGTGAGAGGCCCGCGTACCGCAAAAAAAAAAAAAAAAAACTCTCCAGAAAAGATCTAGTAAAAACTAATTTATAATGATAAAATTCATGAGTGCTTATTGATGCTCAAAAGGAAAGAGAAAGAGAGAAAAAAGAGAAGTTAAAGGAAGAAAACCCATCATTGACCACCTTTAGAGAATTCAAAGGAACCAACTCATTTTCTGAAAACTGGTAAATAAAGGGAGAGAATTCAAGTCAAGCATTTAACTTGCCTTTCTTATCTGAACTATATTTCAGGTTAACAAAATTATTGATGGGAGATGATTCTGAAAACTGGCAAGAGTAAGAAACAAGCATTCAATCTGATTTTCTTTACAAACGTGCCTCAAGACAACCAATTAGATAATAAATGAAGAAGGAATAATAGAACATCACCATTTTGCAAACCCTTAATGAGATCATGATCACCAACAGCTGTTAATATGACAAAGGAGAGAAACACATGAAGGCTATGTGCCTCCTGATGAAAGGATACGTCAGACCTATGAAGTATTTTTGAAAAAGAACTTGAACCTGAATCAGAGCAAGACTTTATATCTAACTACAGTTTACAGTTCTGTAAAAGGAGACAAAGGATGGCATCACAAGAATGTTCAACGCAATCAGCAAAATCCCAAATGCTGGAAGTTTCTAAAGGACAGAAATCTCTATTTCTTCACCAAAAAATAAAGAGGAGAAACCGGTAGATTAAAAGAGATTGAAGAGACTTACCACCAAATGTAACCAGTGGCCCTTTTTAGATAGTGATTCAAACAAACCAACTGTTTAGAATATACATACAGGGACTTCCCTGATGGTACAGTGGTTAAGAATCCACCTGCCAATGCAGGGGACACGAGTTCGTTCCTAGTCCGGGAAGATCCCACATGCTGCGGAGCAACTAAGCCCACACGCCACAACTACTGAGCCTGCGCTCTAGAGCCCGCGAGCCCCGACTACTGAGCCCATGCGCCTAGAGCCCCTGCTCTGCAATGAGACAAGCCACCACAATGAGAAGCCCATGCACTGCAATGAAGAGTAGCCCCCACTCGCTGCAACTAGAGAAAGCCTACGCTCAAAAATGAAGACCCAATGCAGCCAAAAATAATAAATAAAAATTTTTAAAATATATGTTAAAAAAAAGAATATATAAAATAGTGAAAATAAAATAAAATATACATACATACACACACACACCCCTGACAGTGCACCCTGCGGGGAATTCAGGAATGAGAAAAACAGGATACTGGCCCTAGATAGTTGAGATGCGTTATCTAAAGAATAATTTCAATGAGCCCAGACTCTTACATCTTCCCATATGCAGAAAAATACTAAAATAATTAACTTGAGACACCTTTTTTTTTTTTTATGATTAGCAGTAATCCTTTGACATTCAACAACATGGTTCAGGTTTTTTTTTTTAATTAATTAATTTATGTTTGGCTGCGTTGGGTCTTCGTTGCTGTGCACGGGCTTTCTCCAGTTGCGGCGAGCGGGGGCTACTCTTCACTCTTAGTTGCGGTGCACGGGCTTCTCGTTGCGGTGGCTTCTCTTGTTGCAGAGCACGGGCTCTAGGCACGTGGGCTTCAGTAGTCGTAGCTCGCAGGCTTAGTTGCTCCGCAGCATGTGGGATCTTCCCGGACCAGGGCTTGAACCCATGTCCCCTGCACTGGCAGGAGGATTCTTAACCACTGCGCCACCAGGGAAGTCCCTACATGGGTTTTTGTTTTTTTGTCCCTCCCCGCCCCCCACCGCCAGCAAAACTCCTATATATCCTGGCTCCTCCCTCACCCCTTTGGAACAGTTTTTCAGAGCCATCTCAGAGGCTGGCTCCCAGGCTATAGTCCTTAGTAGGCCCCCAAATAAAACATAACTCACAACTTTTAGGTTGTATTTTTTCTTCAGTCAGCAGCAACGGTGACTACAGTTAACAATACTGTATTGTATATTTGAAAGTTGCTAAGAGAGTTCTCATCACAAGAAAAAAAATTTTAACTATGTGTGGTGATAGATGTTAACTTATTCTGGTAATCATTTCCCACTTTATACATATATCAAATCATTATGTTGTACACCTAAAACCAATACAACATTTTATGTCAATTATGTCTCAATTAAAAAGATAATTATTAGATATTTTTTAGATCTGATAATCATATTTTTTTCTTTTTTCTTTCTTCTTTTTTTAAAAAATTTTTTGGCCGTGCTGTGCGGCATGTGGGATCTTAGTTCCCCGACAAGGAATCGAACCCATGCCCCCTGCAGTGGAAGCACAGAGTTTTAACCACTGGACCACCAGGGAAGTCCCAATTGTATTATTTTTAAAAGAATCTGGGTCTTTTAGTCTTTTAGTGAAATACACTGAAATATTTATGGATGAAATGATATGCCTGAGATTAGCTTCAAAAGAATATGAGGGGAGAGGATAGCTATGATAGTTAATCAAGTCATAGCTAACCAATAGCTATGACTTGATAACTGCGGAATTATGCTTTTAACGTGAATGTTTGCCATTTTCCATAATAATTTTTTTTAATTTAAAAAGCAAAACAGGGGGGGAATACCCTGGTGGTCCAGTGGTTAGGACTCCGAGCTTTCACTGCCAGGGCCCGGGTTCAATCACTGGTCGAGGAACTAAGATCGCCGCATGGTGCGGCCAAAAAATAGATAAATAAAAAATTGGGGGCTTCCCTGGTGGTGCAGTGGTTGGGAGTCCGCCTGCCAATGCAGGGGACACGGGTTCGTGCCCCGGTCTGGAAGGATCCCACGTGTCGTGGAGCGGCTCTGTCTGTGAGCCGTGGCCACTGAGCCTGCGCATCCGGAGCCTGTGCTCCAGAACGGGAGAGGCCACAGCAGTGAGAGGCCCGCGTACCGCAAAAAAAAAAAAAAAAAAAAAAATTGAGAAAAAATTAAAAAACAAAACAAATAATAATAATAGCAACAAAAACAATAAATCTCAAACCACACCAATCTGACATCGACCCCACCACTCCGCAAAGACTGCTCATGTGTAGGTCCCCTCTGATCTCTAAGAGGCCAGATCCAGAGTTGGCTTTCTGTCCTGTGGACTTCAGGAATGCTTAAGAGTTGACTTCTCCTTCCCTCGTGGGACACTCTCCTCTCTTCCATGACACTCTCCCAAGTGGCTCTCTGGCTGATTCGTCTAAATGTCCTTTTCAGTTTCACCAACTCTACCTGTCCTCTAAAGGTTGAATTTCCCCAGGATCCAGTTCTGGACCCTCTTCCCTATATCCCTAGGTAATCTCATTCATTCCCATGGATTTCAATATCATCCTAGTCTGCTGGCTCCCAAATCCGTGTCTCTAGCCTACAATCCTCCTTTAAGTTACAGACATATGGTCATATGACATGACATGACAAGACTAGCCTGACATCTCTTTTAAATGGCTTTAACCTTACATGCCCAAACCCTTAATTCTACCTGCCACCTCAAACCTGGTCCTTCCCAGGGCTTCCCCATCTTTTCCATCTACTTTTTTTTTTTTTTTTGGCCACACAGCACAGCATGTGGGATCATAGTTCCCTGACCAGGGATTGAACCCGCACCCCCTGCAGTGGAAGCGTGGAGTCTTAACCACCAGACCACCAGGGAAGCCTCATTTCCATCTCCTTAAATGACCCCACTACCATCCAATTACTCAGGCAGGTACCAAGGTGTTGTTACAAGTCCTCTCTTTTCCTCACTGGCCCCCTCTTGTCATCCAACTCATCATAACAAGTCCTGTCAGGCTTCCCTGGTGGCACAGTGGTTAAGAATCCACCTGCCACTGCAAGGGACACTGGTTCGAGCCCTCGTCCGGGAAGATCCCACATGCCCGTGGGAGCAACTAAGCCCATGAGCCACAACTACTGAGCCTGTGAGCCACAACTACTGAGCCCACATGCCACAACTACTGAAGCCCGCACGCCTAGAGTCCGTGCTCCGCAACAAGAGAAGCCACTGCAATGAGAAGCCCGCACATCGCAAAGAAGAGCAGCCCCTGCTCGCCGCAACTAGAAGAAAGCTTGTGCGCAGCAACAAAGACCCAACACAGCCAAAAATAAATAAATAAAACATTTAAAAATCAAGTCCTGTCATTTCTGTCTCCAAAAGGAGTATGTGTATCCTCCATCTCTTCAACCCTGAGCCAATTCACCACCATCTTTTGCGCAGATTACTGCAGCCCCCTAAAAGTCTCGTTGTCTCCTTTCTTGCCATCTTCCAATCCATTCCCCTCAAAACAGCCAGCGTAATTAATATTTTAAGTATTTAAAAATTATAGGGACTTCCCTGGTGGTCCAGTGGTAGAGAATCTGCCTTACAATGCAGGGGACGTGGGTTTGATCCCCGGTCAGGGAACTAAGATCCCACATGCCGCGGGGCAACTAAGCCCGCATGCCACAACTACTGAGCTCGCGCACCTCAGCTAGAGCCCACGTGTTGCAAACTACAGAGCCCACGCGCTCTGGAACCCATGCACGACAACTAGAGAAGAGAAAACCCGCATGCCACAACTAGAGAAAAGCCTGCTCACCACAACGAAGAGCCCACATGCCATAATGAAAGATCCCGCATGCCTCAGCGAAGATCCCACGTGCTGCAACTAAAACCCGATGCAAACTAACACACCATTGTAAAGCAATTATACCCCAATAAAGATGTTTAAAAAAAAAAAAAACCCGATGCAGCCAAAAATAAATAATTAAAAATCGTTTTTAAAATTAAAAAATTAATAAAAATATAGATTGTGTCACTACTGTACTTTAAACCCTCCAACGGCTTCCTATCTCACTTGTAATAAAAATCCAAATTCCTCACCTCTCCTACACAGGAGACTGTTCAGGATCTGAGCCCTCCTACCCTCCAGCTGCATCCCATGCCTTCTCCTTCCCGGAGTGACTCTGGCTCTTTTTCAAGGTCTTAAACATGGCACACTGCTTTTTGGCTCAGGCCATTTATTCCTACTACTCCTTGGCCTGGACCACACTCCCCGCAGATCTCCACCAGGCTGGCTCCCCATCCTTGAGACCGCACCTGAAACACAACCTCCTCAGAGAGCCCTTGGGAGCATCACTGTACCCTGGGCATTTCCTTCACAGCAACTATCACATCTGTAATCATTTAGTCAGTTGTTTCCTTGTGCAAAGTGTCTTGTGTCCTTTCAACTGAAAACTCCATAAGGGTGAGAAGCAAAGAGCCTGGGCCATAGTAGGCACTCAGTGAATTTCTTTTATCATGGTAGAATTCCATGAATCTTTTGTGAAGCACAAAAGCTTACAGTCTGATTGGAGAGACATGGTTTATAAGTATGAAACAATTAGGAAGCAAATGCAGACAGCATAATCAATGCAAAAGTGAGGGCTTCCCTGGTGGCGCAGTGGTTGAGAGTCCGCCTGCCGATGCAGGGGACGCGGGTTCGTGCCCCCGTCTGGGAAGATCCCACATGCCGCGGAGCGGCTGGGCCCGTGAGCCATGGCCGCTGAGCCTGCGTGTCCGGAGCCTGTGCTCCGCAACGGGAGAGGCCACAACAGTGAGAGGCCCGCGTGCCGCAAATAAAAAAAAAAAAGAGTGAGTTACCCAGCTTGTGAGTGCAGGAGTGCAGAAGAATTCACATCAGGTTCTCTGCTAAGAACAAAGACAATTCACATACCACTTTTTCAAGGTGGAAATAGAGCCTGAGGCACTGAAAAATGCAACCAAAAGAAAGGGTCGGAAAAGCCCAAGCAAGACGATCAGGATACCAAGAGACTGGCATTTCTCTTCCGTCCCCTCCCAGGGTTATGCCAAAACTGCCTTAGAAAGTCGTAGAAGATTGCAGAGAGACTTTGCCTAAGAGTCAGAAAACCTGAGGACCCCAATCCCCACCTTTAGCTGGTTGTTGACCTTGGGCAGGGCACCCGTGCTCTTTGTGGCTCCATTTCTCACCTAACATTCAAGGCTGGGAGTGGGCTCTTGAGGGCTCTCTCCTGCTCTCAAGACAGTTTAGGTTTCCAAGCGAACACGTGTAGCTGGGTGAGCTACACAGGGGCAGAAATCACTTTACAGGGTGAAACCAACTGTCAAGGGAAAGCCACTGGGATTCAGGGCTCATCTCACCACGTTCTGGAACCACACTGGGTGTGGCAGGAGATCAGCCTATTGTCACCTACTCAGTAGCTGCTTCCATCCCACTCCCGGAGTCAGGATCCAGGGAAGAGAGGGGAGGCTGGCTTTGAGACGCAGCAAAAGATTTGTGAGGAACCCTTCCCCTTGGCTCCCAGGCCAGGAAACGCCTGGCGGAAGGCGAGGCAGCTGAAAGCACTAGGACGGGAGCCAGGCAGCAAGGAGCAGGGCTGCCTGGGGCGTGGGGTTTCGGGCCCAGGCAGATCATTATTTTAGACCAACAGGAAAAAAAAAGTCGTGGTTCCCACCAACTTCCCAGCCCCTGGAAACTGGAAATCACTAGCGATCCACAGGCCTGCGAACACTTCCACCCTCTTCCGCCCAGCAGAGATGGCTCTGTCTGGAGGGGAGAATGAGACCTCAGGGCGCACGGTTCCAGTACAGTCTCCATTTGTAGGACTTGCTTCCACGTCTGGAGAAAAACTTGAGGAAAAAAATGACCTTTTCTTCCCACCCACCCCCGCTGGCCAAAATCTCTCTCAAAGCTTGGCTTCAGCCCCTCATACTAGGAATTATACCCAAGTGGGAGGGTGACAACCAGTGGCTACCACACAGTGGGGAAGGAGAGAGAGTTGTCAGCCACCTGAAGTTCCATGGGGATGGGGAGAAGGTGGGGAGAAAGGTCTGAGGAAGGCCAGCCTTCAGGGAAACCAGCTGAGGGGGCAGGGTGTGAGGTGGAGAAGGGCAGCCAGGGGTGGGAGTCCACAGCCTGCCAAGGACCAGTCCTGGGCACTGGGCCTGGTGCCCATTCTCTGATCTGCCGCATTGTTCAGCTATTTCCTTCCCAGGAAGTAGTAAGCGGGTGGAGGGGGCCGGGGCTTGCATGGCGGGAGTGAATGGAGCAGGATGGAGCTTCCACTGGGGGAGGGGACCGCGGGTCCATTCCCATGACCAGCTGCCCTTCCGGCTGCCCTGGAGCTGCGTGGGAAAAGGTCTTGGAAGTGCTGGGGACAGTGTGTGTGCGCGCACTCATGTGTGTGTGTGTGTGTGTGTGTGTTTTCATTTTTGTCTGACTGCCTTGCTTGGCTTTAGTCACAGGACAAAGCCCTTTGAGAAACAGTCACCAGTCTACATTCCCACTGGGCTGTGTCTTGGGAGAGGTGTAAGAACCTGCCCCAGCGCCTGAGAGAAGGACACTGGAGGCCTTAGGTCCAACTCCCTGGAGGAGTCTTGGCTTCTAGTGAGTCTAGATTGGCTGACTTCCTGGATTTACAAGGATGCTTCTGGAAGCTTCTGCTAAGCTCCCAGCTTCCTGGCAGGGCTCTGTTACTAGCTTGATGTTGGAAAGGGGGTGGGAACTGGACATGGAAAGTGAGGTCAACCATTCCCACAGCATCCCCCTAAGAAGCCCAGAACCCTTCATGACCACTTAGATCTTAGCGCCAAGCGGCATGCTAAGAGATTATATGACAGGCCAGTGCTCTGCCTTCCAGCAAGACGCCGTAAAGCAGAGATCACAAACTAGCAGCCCACAAGCCAAATGCATCCTGCAGACACATGCCTTGTTTGGTAAGCACAGCGCTTAAGAAGGTTTTGAGCCAATACTGAGAGATTTCACAAAAAAAAACTCCATTTCTGGCCTTTTGAAAAAGAAAATTGAAGCCATAGTCTCCCGAGACACCAGTTGCTGCTGATCCCATGACAAAGCTGAATGAAACTCCTCGGTCTAGGTGTTGTCTCATGAAGAGACTTGCCGCATGTGAGTGCAAATCCATGGAAACACAGCTGAGAAAGCCAACACCAAACTGAAAGCTAAAGGTCACCTCTGGGGAGGTAGGGAGGGGACCAGAAATGGAAGAGATGGCCCCAAGTCTGACCATAAAGTTTTACTTTTGTATAAGGAGATTATAATCATACAAAACTTGCATAATTAAAATGAACAAGAAATAGAAATGGGGCTTCCCTGGTGGCGCAGTGGTTGAGAGTCCGCCTGCCGATGCAGGGGACACGGGTTCGTGCCCCGGTCCGGGAAGATCCCACGTGCCGCGCAACGGCTGGGCCCGTGAGCCATGGCCGCTGAGCCTGCACGTCCGGAGTCTGTGCTCCGCAAAGGGAGAGGCCACAACAGTGAGAGGCCCGCGTACCGCAAAAAAAAAAAAAAAAAAAAATAGAAATAGAAATGCCTTAGCCTAGTAACTGTTAGTCTGACCTCAGTTTACCTTCCCAGTTTATCTCAGATTACTCTCCTCCAGTCACAGTGTCCTGAACACACCCTCTTTCTGCTTGTGTACCTTTTCTCTCTTCTTCCTACCCACAATGCCTTTCTCTTCCTCCTCCTCCTGCTCTATGAAGCCAAATCCAGCCCATCCTTCAAGACAGTAGTCTTTCAATAATTTAGCTCACGTACACTCTAAACAAAATTTTAAATGATGTACCCCACAATAAAGCTGTTTTTTAAAAAAACTATGTATTCTCTTGAAATTTTTAAATAAGAAAAAAAATGTTTTTTTCCAACCGGGTTTAAATAGTTGCAAAGGATGCGATTTCTGGTATATTGGAAATATTAACATTTAAAAATAAAACTTGTATTAAATGTATCCAGTGGAATCACAGTGGTTTGATACCCATCATCAAGCATTTGCAAAATACATAAGTAAGCTCTTCTTTAACAAAGGAAAATTTACATCATTGATTTTTCTCCTTGAATTCATATTTTCTTTCCATTCCCCCCCCCGCATAATGCTATCCTAATGTAATATATAGTTTATGTTTGAAAATCTCTTATTGATCATCAAACCACACTTTGCTACCATAAATAAATATATATATAATATAAAATTGTAATGAATGAATAAACTGTGGTATATACATCCAATGGTATATTTTTCAGCCATAAAAAAGAGTGAAGTACTGATACATGCTATAAACATTATACTGACTGGATGAATCTCAAAAACATTATGCTAAGTGTAAGAATCCAAGCACAAAAGGTCACATTATTGTATGATTCCATCTATAGGAAATGTTCAGAAGAGATAAATCTAGAGACAGAGCACAGATTATTGGTTGCCAGGAGTTGAGCAGAAGAAGGAATGGGGGTGACTGTTTAATGGGTATGAGGTTTTTCTTTGGAGTGATGGAAATGCTTTGGAACTAGATAGAAGCAGTGATTGCACAACATTGTGAATATACTAAATGCCACTGAATTGTTCACTTTAAAATGGTTACTTTTAGTTATGTGAATTTTACCTCAATAAATTATGTTTTAAGAGCTTAAAAAATTAAATTTGTATCCTTTTCTTCTTTTTTGTGACCATAAGGCTCTAGATTTGAAAGTTTTCTTCTGGATTGACTTATCATTATAATGATCATTAGTTCACTGTCAAAACAACAAATATATATTGCAAATGTTGATGGGGAATTATTAAACATTAGAAGTAGAATTTTATAGGAAATACAACTCATACTGAGATAGATGTATACATGCTGGGATGAGACAGTGATCAGCACCAATTTTATTTCCACATTTCATTTTTATAGATGTAAATGCTGAGAAATCTTGTTCACATAAATAAGTACGTGGGAGTGGGAGAAGTTCCAGCCGAGCCACTCAGTAGCACCTAATCATCCAGCAGGTGACAACTGAATTTGTTTCACCTCCTTCAACTGTTAAAAGCAAAATATTGCAACATCTTTGATTTGCAAAAGGATTTATTTGCCCAGTCATTTTGAGTCATTTACCTTCTCAATATTGAAATCACTTATTTATTTATTTTTAAATTTTATTTATTTTTTTGCCTGAACTGTGTGGCATGTGGAACTTCCCGACCAGGGATCAAACCCACGCCCCTGCAATGCAAGCACAGAGTCTTAACCACTGGACCACCAGGGAAGTCCTGAAATCACTATTTTAAATTTTGGAGCCTCAGAGAATTTTACGCACCGAGGCAACATACCAAAATAAGATTTAGGATGGGCGGGAGATAAGTCCTTTACGTAGTATAGGCGAAGTTACGCTAAGCAACCTCAAAATCTCAGTTCCTTAAACCAATAAAGGCTCTCTTCTCCTCCACCCCAACCCCCAACTCACGATACATGTCCATTGCAGGTCAGCTGGAGGTTCTGATCTATGCCATCATCCCTCAGGGATCCAGATTCCACCATCTGAAATGTCATCGGTCACCATGGCAGAGAGAAAGTAAGAAGAAGAATCACACACTGGCTCTTAAATGCTTCCACCCAGAAGAGACTCACTTTTGCTCCTATTTCACTGGCCGAAGCAAGTCACATGGCCACAACTAACTTCTAAAAGGTGGGAAAGGACCTGGAAGGAGGAAAACAGGGAAAGTGGGTGAACAGCACAACGATCACACCTTTCTTCTGTGAAGTGGGAGGCGAGACATCGGGAAAAGGAAACGGGGAGAGGCATTCTCAGGTGTGGAACAGTACTTCTTGACTATGTGTTTCTGGAAATGGATTCCCTTCAACACAATCCTGCCACCTACCCTTAGAAAAGCCTTTTTGTGTCTCTAGGCGTACACATGCCCAAGCGTGAAGATCACTGCTGCCTTTGCAAAGCCTTCCCACCTTTTAGGTGCAGGGACCTCTCTCTGAGCTCTTGCTGTTATTATCGCCTGTACTATCCATTTGGAAGCTTCTGAGAATGAGTTACCTTTTGTACATGTGTATCATGTTTTCCTAACAAGCTGTAGTCTCTTTGAAGATGGGGACCGTATCTTCAAGTTTTTATATCCCTTTTACTACCTAGCAAGGATGGTCAGAAAATATGAGTTCTGCTTGATGGCTGAATTGGTCACTTTCTCTCTGTGCTTCAATCTCCTCATCTGTGAAACTGGAATTCCAAGGCTTGCCCTTATGATTACAATTAAGATGACAGGAAAGCTCCTTCCACTCTCCTTTACTTAACAAGGATCCGCATCTTGACACAGCACATCTGAAAGCTGTATATGATGATAAGCCATTGAGGGCTCTTGAGAAAGCCTGTGCAAAGTGGGTTTAGGCACATCAATCTGACACCAGTGATTGTTGGGGGGATTGTGGTACATGGGAAGCAGCTTGGGCAGAGGGCTAAGGGCAGGAGGTGCAGGTAGAACATTTCTCCAATGATACACAGGTGAGGCCATAGTACCCACTGGGAGGTGAGGCAGGAAGCAGCTTGGGCAGGGAGCTGAGGGCAGGAAGCCCAGGTAGAACATTTCTCCAATGATACACAGGTGGGGCTATAGCACCCACTGGGAGGTGAGGCAGGGAATGGCGAGCTACCCTGCATCCCCAGGGAACGACCCCAGATGCCTTCCTGAACACCCAAACCTGGATTCAAGACAGACCTGCAACCTTGGCAGAATGTGATCACAACCCTCACTCGCCCGCCAAAACAAATCATTTTCTGCACCCTGTCCCTGCCCCCTGGTGGCCTCTGGAGGCACTGCCGATACAGTGTCACAACAAAGCTGAATTCTAGTTCCCCACAGGGAGATTCCGGATTGATGTTGTACAGGGAAAGATGCCCAAAGCTGCTTCTGTAGTAAAAGAAGAGAACAAGGGAGGGAGAGGAGGGGGCCAAACACATGGATAACCGCGAACCTGGGGGCAGTTTTTGTCCCTAGACTCACTTCGCAAAGTGAAAACAATTGAATAGAAGGTCTTTGACTTGCAACCCGACAGCACATGGGCCATGGTTTAGCCTATGCAACAGTTTTAAATTTTGGTTAGTTGCCAACATCCAGAATCATGAATTTTCACATTAAAGTCTTAAAATCCAGTTTCTCTTGAAAAATCAAAACATCAAGCCACATGGGGTCCCCATCCTGCTGACCAGAAGCTGACTGGAGCTGAGGAGAAGCCCCGGCCCCTTTCAGTGGGGCGTGAGCTCTCCGGCCACCCAGTCATCCAGGCTGCCTCCCTCAGTCCCATCACCCCCTGCTGGAAGCTCCTAAAGTGGGCACGTCACGATGGAGAACAAAGTCAAAAAATATCAGGACATGGGCCAACCAGCCATCCAGTGCTTGACTCACCTCCGGAACATCCCCACCAGCAAACATATGCCTAAAGACCTTTGGAGACAAGAAAGTCATCACCTGTTATATATGGCAGCACACAGCACCTTCAGAGAGCTCTGACTGCTTTCACAGGGTGGGAACCTTTGTTGAGGCTGCATTCCCACGAGGACACATGTCCAGAGAGAAGAGACTTGCCTGCTATGTGTCCCAAAAGTGAAGGAGCCAGTTAGCAGGCTTGTGTCAGGTACCACCAGGTGCCCTAGACTATGCTGGTGAGTGAGGGCTGCATGACCTAGGCCCTACAGAAACACCCCATCTGGGCAAGGACCAGCAAGGTCCACACAGATGAGATCAACGCCTGGCAGTGCGGATAGAGCAACATCTGGGAAGAGTGCACTGAAAGGAAACCATCTAAATCAGAACTCCCAGGGAGGTCTAGCCCTGCCATTCCAGTGGGTAAAAAGTGTCTCAGATATATAAGCTCTGAAAATATCAACTGTGGTTATTAAACTCTGTGCCATTCCTGGCTTATGACTATGGACATATTGGGATTTTAATCAGTGAGATGGAAAGGGATGCAGGTAACTGACTGTATCGTCTATGAAACTGAGTCAGGACACCTGAGTTTTATGTCAGGTCTGCATAAATGAATGAACTTGGGCACATCTCTTTGCTTCTGAGTGCTGAGGTTTCTCCATCCGTGAACTAAGTGGGGGGTGAATCCAATTTCTTCGGACCTCAGACTCACTTTCTATCCCCAGTGCCAGTGCAGGGACTGGCTATCTAGAATATAAACTAGGTACGAATGGAGTAGGTGCTCTATACATGTCTGTGACTGACTGCTGACTCTGCCTCTGAGAGCACTGGTCAGAACAGAGGCTCCCAGACAGCCCAGAGCAAATGGACCCTAGAGAGCTCTGCCGGGCAGTTCCCCTTGGAAGACCAAAAGAGGAAAATACCTGTGCGATGCTTGTGAGCATTTTTGACCACAAGAGGGCGCCAGAGCCTCACTCCACCCACATAGCACCTGGGAAGAGAGAGGCCCCATCAGGGGCCAACTGTATAGGGTTGTCTTCAGTGAGCAGAAGCCTCACCTTGGGTACCACTGGGCCAAGATGAGAAGCCTGAGATGTAAAAACAGGAGGACACAGGACAAAGGAGCAATGGAGGATGCAGGGAAGGCAGGACCAGCGAGGGGCCAAAGAGAGAAAAAGGGACTTGCTGGGGTCATAGAGAACGTCTAGACCTGGGGTGAGGTCACAACGAGGCCCCCCGCTTGAGAATGCATGCAGTGCTCAATTTCATAGGGAAAAACCTCTCCCTGTATCTCAGAGCCTGTGCAGTGGTCAGCACATGTCCTGACTTGAATGCAGGGAAGAAGGGGCCCAAAGCCAGACTGGGGTGGGTCCTGAATGCCTGACTCTGGCCATCAGCCCATAGGCTCTAGAGAACCATGAAAGAAAGCTCTTTGAAACCGTGAAAGTGTGTTTTGGCACAATTCATCCGGCGGCTGTAGACAAGAGAGATTTAAATATATATATGTCCATGGAAAGTACAAGCAAAGAAATATTTGGGAGTATGGTCTTCGGGGAAAATCCTAGCGGAGATCATTGCTCTGGGGGCTGTTGCTCCTTGTTCCCCTTCTATGGTGCTTCTCCCTGCATCTCTTCTGAGCTAGTTTCCAGGACACACTCTTGTTGGTTCCAGGAATCAGAACCTGGGTCTGGAGAAGCAGGCACAGCTGAGAAGCCTCTATTGTGAGAGCCTGTCTTCTCCAGGGGCCTGCATCTGAATGTCCTGCTCTGGAAGCTGAGGAGAGCCCTGGGGGTGAGAAATGGGGCATCTCCCGCTCACCTCTTAAGCCGCCCACATAGCTGTTCTGAGAAGCCAAGCACAGAACCACAACAAGCCAGGCCCACAGTAGGGTCTGGACTCACGCAGGGGAAGGCAATAGGACAGCATCCGGGAGAAAAAGGGCAACGGCCATCTGCAACCACTGACTCCTAAATCTTCCCCTGCCCAGTTAAGTACCCATTTAAGTACCTCCACAGCTCAGACCCTCAGACCCCAGGCTGGGCTCTGAGAACAGTGCCTACACCTCATCTTCCATCTCAGCACCAAACACAAGCTCCAGAGAGCAGACGCTCAGCAAGTGTTTGCCAAAAGAAAGAATGAATGGCTGAAGAGAGAATGAATGGGTAGGTGGTGTGCTGCTCCCCCAGGGGTGACAAGAACCCAGAGCTCAGTCCTTACGGCCAAACGTGACTTTAACACCTCTCCACACTTGAACTTCCTGTCCTCGAAATGGAGATGGCCGTTCCCCAGGCCACGTCCCAGGGCAACTGTGAGGATCAGAGACGAGAGGACTCGTGGCTAAGCCTGTGGACTTCGGTCCCCTCATCCCCATGATGGTACAGTATTGAAACCAACAAACTCAAGCAATTCATCATGAGTACTTAACAACTACTCATTCAGGCAGCACAGTCGCTCATGGACCCTAATGAGATAATCAAATATTGGCAACTACCTGTATAATCCTGCTCCGGCCAAATTAGGAAACAAGTCCACTGTAAATTTTTGAGCTCTGGTCACCCTTGTCCAGGTGACTTTTTCCCTCCCACATACTTTAATGGTTGTAGCCTTTGTTTTTTGCTTGTTAGTCTATTTCTTAGCCAGGTTACTAGAGAGGTTTGGGTAACTGCTGGCCCTTCTACCTGCCCAAGTGGGGCTTTTCTGTTCCCCATGAGGCCTTCCCAGAGTCCCCCCCAGAGCCCTGGCCTTCATGGGACCCTGTGGCCCAGAGTCCAGAGAATTAACTCTGGATGGCAATACCAGAAAACCAGGGTCTTAAGCCTCATGCTTGCTGTGGGACCTTCTTAACTTCGGTTTCCATAACTGCAAAAAATAGGTAATAGTGCCTTTCTTGCTTATCTCATAGGGCTTTTGAGGATCAGAGATGGCATATGAGAACATGTTTTGTAAACTACACAGCAGTATATGAATGTATTTACTATTACTACTGTTCCTACTGCTACTATTGTCAAGAACTCTGAAATCCTAAATAGTTTGATCAAAAAGCTAGAGTTAGATCCAAAGGTGCCTAAGTGCCAACAGCTAGCTCTGGGCGCTTGTAGACGGTCTCCGTAATTCCTGGGCCCCTGCGCTCTCCTTCTTCCACCTCTTCTCCCAGTAGGGGAAGGGTTAAACACCTTTCGAGGACTAATGCACCACTAGAAAAATAACCGAGGAGAGTATAAATTAGAATCAACTCAATTTCATTCTTGTTAAGGATGAAAGAGGAAACTGTGCTCTTCTTAAGATATCTACAGCAAATATTTATTGAGTATCCCCCCTGCATGAGGCACATTCCTGCTGTTTTCATTAAACCTCACAATAGCCCTGTGAGAAAAGGGCACAGATTTGCAAAGAAATAGATATACCTTGAGAGGGGGAAAGATGGGCTTTCATGGAACTATGTAGTCATTCTTTATCTCTTAGACTCCGCCTACTAAATTGAGTTGCATTTTCTCTACCATGGGCAGAAATGGCGATACACAGTCTTGGCTCCTGCATGCCCAGATGGGTCCTGCAGGCCCAATGACTCTACCCCCAGGTTAAAAGGCCAGAGAGACTGCACAGGGCTGGGCTGAAGCTAGATTAGTCACTGAGGACTTCTCTTTGTCCCTTAATCAGGGAGCGGCACCCAGATGCCCGGAACAGATCAGGCCAGAGTGTGGCAGGGAGGAGACCCGAGTTCTAGTCCTGGTTCTGGAACTGCAGGAAGAGGCCTCCAAGCCTGCAGCCATCCTGCATCTGCTGCCTCTCTGCCCCTGTGCTGGAGGGGGTGTGTGTGGTTCTGGAACGGCCGCGTGGGGCGGTGGAAGGCGATGGACTGGGAGTCAGGAGACATACGTGGAGCACACCTCGGCCACTGTCTTCATGACCTTAGAGCAAAGCGCTTCACCCTCCTCATCTGTAAAACGGGAGAGGAGACTGGACTAGAGCCTCCATGATGACATTCTGATGCCGATGCCCAGAAGCCCTTCTGATGGTTTGCTCTAAGGTCATGAAGACAATGCCCCGGGGCACCTGACCTCACTCACCGACCTCCCTTCAGACGGCTGCTGGCACTCCCACTCACCCAGCCCAACCAGACGCCAGAGGGCGAGGGAGCCCATGCATGCTGCCCACACTGACCAGAGCGTGTGGGTGAGCTGGGTGACGAGCAAGGAGGTCCGGGGAGAACAGGAGCTCAGGCCCCTTTCCTGTCGGCCCAGGAACACTGCTGGGGCAGTGCCCAACCTCTCTCCTCACAAGGGTGGGCTCTCAGCTCCTACAGCCCCACCTCTGTTCCCGAGGGAGCACATCAGGGACCAGGGCCTGCTCTCCCGGAGACAGCCCGCCCGGTGCAGGCCCTGATGGATGGACAGAGGCAGGGGAGGCTGCAGCTGGGTGGAGAGGTTTTTGCTGCCTCCTCCTGATACTTCGCAAGAAAGTCTTTCTCACTCCACTGGTACTTCTCCCTTCCAGGGTCCCCTTCTGGCACCTTCCCTAATCCTATCCTGAGGGGCTTTGCCCTGTTTCTCAGGGATATCTGTATTCTGTCAGAGAGCTCCTGGAGATCAGAAAGGCTTCATTCCAGACCTCAGCAAATGAGGCGATGCAGGGCATGACAGGCAGGACAGAGTGCAAAGGGTGAAGGGCGAGAGCCTGATCCCTTCTGAGACCTCTGGGCCCCTCGGAGCCCGAGCATTTACCGGCACTGAGTCCCACGGAAGCTCAGTGTCAGGGCTTGGGAAAATGCTCACCTGGGAAGGCTCCAAGCTAAGTCACATTCCTAATGCTGGCCAGGCAGCAGTGCCCAAGAATGGCCCAGTCTGGGGTGACAAGCATCATCTCTGTCCTAGGAAGTACAGAGCTGGCTGCAGGCCAAGGTGCAGGGTGCAGCCCGGGCTCCCCAGGGCCTCAACAATCATCCGCTTACCACCAGCCTCATCTATGTGTGAAGCAGGGTGGGAGGCACTGATGAAGACGGCCTCCTCTGCCCTGGGGGAGATTTCAGTGCTACTAGGAAGGGACCCCTGAGCAAAAGAACCCTGGTTATTTCAAGGCCTAAAATCCTTTCAGAAAGGAAAGAAGCCTTTCACCCGTAATCAGATCAGGATTAAACACCTGGAAAGGAATAAGGTGCTTTCTGAATGGGGAGTCAGGACCTGGCAGCTTCTGACCCCAGCTTACTGTGTCCTTGCCAGGAAGCCCTTTAACTACTCCAAGCTTGTCACCTCCACACTCAGTCCAACCATGACTGTCCACTAAGGCCTCTCTGCAAAGGCCTCACCCTGAAAAAGGCCCCCAACCAGCTGGAGAGCCCCCTCTGGGATGGCTTCGGGGCCTCCCTCCCCTTCCCAGCTCCTGCTCTCGGATGCGGGCTCTGCTCGGTAAAGCGTGAAGGAGGCCCCCCAGGGAAGCCGGAGGAGCGGGGGCCTTTGAATTATGGAGCAGCGTTCTTAGCCCCTCTCAGAAAGGCCCAGGTGCCCCAGCTAAATAATTCACCACCTCAGGAGGACCCAGCGGTTCCTGCCACAGCTGAAGTAGGTCAGGCGTCGGCTTGGCCCTGGGTGGGGCGGTGGGTCTCAGGGCCGCTTCCCCACCAGCGCTAGGAGGGGCGGCAGGCTGGGAAGGCCTCGCTTGCTTGGCAAGTGCTTAGCTGGTCCAAATACTGCAGTGAGGCGAGGGGTTCAAGGCAGGAAAAGCATCAAGCCCCCTCCTCCCAGAGCCTCCCCCTGGATCCCAGATAACCCACCCACCTGCCACCCAGTTACCTCCAGGGCCGGCGCCTGGCCAGGCTCCTCCGCCCTCAAAGCACAGTTCTCTCTTCACATGCAGGTACCAGCTGGGGCTGCAAATGTCACCCATGAGCCTTTTACAGCCAACACAGTCATCAGCAGAACACCTTAGATACAAGCTGCCCAGTGCAGGCCTGGGATTCGGGGGGTGGGGGGCTGGGGGAGTGAGGCAGGGAGTGGAGAGGGACACCAGGGTCCCCAAGGTGCAGGCGAGGAAGTGACCAGGGCTAGCCACTGCCACTTCAGCTTTGCTCAGAGCAAGGCTGGGAGGAAAGCCGGCAAGAGGGAGGCTCTAGGGCCTCTCCTGCCCTCCCTTTCTAGGCTGGCTTTGAGTCAGGCTTGGAAGGGCATGGGGGCTGGGGGTGGGGGCATAGACGCTAAAGACAAATAGCAAAGCCATCAGGTCAGTGCTCCAACCCTCCAGAAGGAGCTGGAAAGAACTTCAAACCACCATTTCACAGATGAGGAAACTGAGGCCCCAAATCACAAAAGGGAAGAGTCAGGGTCAGCTGCTGGCATCCTGACTGGGTCCAGGGCAGCCCGGGGGGTCTTAGCAGCATACCGTTTCCCTGACCTTTGTACTCATTTGCGCTGGCTCCCAGCAAAACCCATCTCAGGAATCAGAGCTGCAGCTGGGAGCCTACAGGGTGGGTGGTCTTAACCCTTTCCAGGCCAAACTGCTGGGTCCTCTGCTTCCCTCTAGCACAGCCTCACATGACACACACCGAGGATACTACAGGCAGGAACCCAACCTCCCAAATCACAGTCCTTCTCTACTCAAGGGCCTGAAAAGGCCACAGGCCACAGGGTTGGGGCAGCCAGATGACACCATCCAGAGAAAACCAAGGTCCCATTTAGGTGCTTACTCTGGGTGCAGAGAATCTCCGCCCCCATCTTCAGAACAGAAAACAAAGAATGAGTTAAACCCAGGCGGCCCCGCTGCTCGGCCCTTGGCAGGTCACTTCCTCTCCAGCCTCAAGTCACACAAAAGAGGGCAGGAGGGAGAGGCCACGTGAGCTCTGAGGCCCGGGCCCACTTCGCCTCCTTCCCCCTTTAACTCCCAACACCTGTCCTCTAGCTGTGCCCTCCCGACGGCAACCTACAACCCAAGGAAGCAAAGGTCGGAGAGCAGTTACTTTGGATGATTTTTTATTTTGCATTTCATATATTATCCAGTTTCACATTCTCACAGGATCAGCAATTACAACAGCCTCCTCGTCTCCCAAGTCTGAAAACGGCAAGACAGCCACAGCTGCGGCCAAAGGCAATGCACTGATGTGCACACGAAACAAAAAATTGCACAATTTTTCCTTCATTTTTCTTAAACTAACGGCTGACGCTAAGGCTCACTGCTGGAGAACGGAAACCCTTTTCTTCTTCATGCCTCAAACTAAAATGTTAAACTTATCTGACAGGGCGGACAAGGTCTCTTCAATAATTAATTGCACACACACACGAAAAATCTTTCATGTTGCATAAATATTTTGTTACACAGGGTACAAAAATACTTTCACTTTT
Organism: Pseudorca crassidens; assembly: GCF_039906515.1. Lineage (NCBI taxonomy): Eukaryota > Metazoa > Chordata > Mammalia > Artiodactyla > Delphinidae > Pseudorca > Pseudorca crassidens. The sequence continues at coordinate 112,951,582 of NC_090296.1, forward strand.
TGGTTGGTTTTGAAGTTTGGAAAGCATGAGGAACCATGGCAGGGGTGGGGTGCGCCGCGGAGAGGTAAGCGAAAAACTGGGCAGAGAAAGGGTTTTCTTAATGGCTGTTGGCTCATCTGAGGGGGAGGAAGCAGAGGACCCCAATTTGAAATGACCAAGAAAACGCTCTACCTTGGCTGGGTGGTCCTTCCTGTTCAGCCTGGAAGTGTGTGGGGTGGTGGAGGCTGCCAGCCGCAGGGCGGAACTGGCTGCAGGGCTTGGTCCTCACTGAAGCAGGGTGGGTGCAGGGGAGTGGGATGTGGGGAGAGGGACCGGGAATGATGAACCATTAGTGGTCAGGACTTGTTGCTATGGTGACACAATGTGAGAACAAACTGTACACTCACATATATACAAGTTTAAGTGTCTTAATTCATGCCAGGAAAACATGCAAAATTAAACGCCTCATTTCTTTGAGGTGGGGCTACGGAAGCAAATTTGGACTGGAGGTCAGGCCTTGCTCAGTCCCAGTGAGACCTCCGAGCTGGGTCTGGGTGTCCCAGTGAGAAGGCCCCTGAATCCTGCCGTGAGGCCTTGGAGAGGGGCTTTGGGGCAGGACAGGGCTGAGGAAAAGGAGAGAAAGGAAACAAGAGTCCACTGAGTCAGGCTTAAAATTCACAGTCTTTGGAGGGAAGCAGCAGCTCTGCACGGGCCACCTGGGGGCAGTGGAAGCTCAGGGTGGCTCCCTCCCCAGTGAGGCGGGCGGGGGCTTCGAGCTGTGGTGACCAGACCTGGAGGGAGGGGAAAGAGGTGGCCATGAGCAGATGCATGGGACTGGAGCTGAACCCAGGCCCTCCCCTTGCGAGGAGGCTGCAAGATGTGGGGTGGGGGGCAGGGTGGGAGGAGAGGGGAAAACCAGCCAGAGTGCCCCAGGCGCAAGCTCAGGTTGGGGTAGCACCAGCGAGCTCCTGGACTCAGGCAGAGGAACCAAGGCCCTGCAGGGAGCCAGGCTCTAGGACACTTTCCGTCCCAGGCCTCTGAGCCAGCACTTACTGAAGAACTAACAGAACTGACGATATTTCCATCCTTGCTGGGTGGTATCAGAGGAAGGGTACCAGCGCACCTGCAAGAGAAGCCAACGTCAGGAGCTAGCTGTGCAGTCCCTTTGCTTGACGGGGGAGCCTGGGAAACACGGCCTTCAGTGCCCCTGTCGGAGTCCTGGTTCTGTCACTGACGGCGGAGGTCGGGCCAGTTACTCACCTCTGGGCGTCAGTTTCTTCATCCTGAAAATGGGAGAGCGCCACCTGACCTGCCTCCTCTGCAGGACAGAGGTTCAAATGAGAGAAGGGTTACGAAGGCGGTCACGCTCCACTGAGCCCGACTGTACCGGGTGGAGTGCTGGCAGCCGGGGGCACTGGCCCAACAGTCTGCCCTGCCCCCTTAACCGGGAGAGTGCGGAATTCCTAACATCGGGAGAATGCACCTAACACATTTTTGCTCAACTTCGTTTGAGTCTCAGTGTCCTCAACAGCTACAGGATAGAGATGATTAAAAGTCACAGGGTATCCACGAGGATCAGATAAGACAGAATGTAAAAACACATTAGAAACCAAAGTCAGTGTGGTCTCCAAGAGGCAGGACTCCCAGAAGTTGGTCCTGTCCTTGCAGGATCCCAGAAAGTCACAGATAAGACCCAGCTGATGCTCCCCGCCTCCGCCGCTGCCCCGTTTCAGCTTCTGCACCACCCCCACCCCCGTTCCCTTCATTACAAAAGCCTCCTAATTTTAGAGATTCGTAACCTACCAGCTGAGCCCTCTAGTGGGAGCCTGGCAGCTACCTCAACCCTGGTACTTGCTAGAAGGCCCCACAGAGCAATGGCCCCAAAGCATGATTCCCAGAAACAGGCCAGGAAATGACATGCACCCCATTCCCCATGGGCCAGTCTGGACGGTGAGCCATGCTGGGTGCCAAGCCAAGATTGCAGGGAGGCCGCCTGCCCCAGTTACAGACAGCACGTCCGCCCGGGCCTGACCCGTGGCCACCTGGGAGGGGTGGCGGCAGGGCATCACAGGGCCCCGAGTGAGGGGGTGGGAAGAGGACTCAGAGATGGGAGCCGGGGTTCTCTTAGGAAAGAAAGGGATGGCACAGGAGAGCCGATGAGGAAACCAAGTAGCAGCTGGGCATACAGACAAAACTCTTGAAGCACAAGCAGTCAGACCCAGTTACCCACTTGGCTGCCAGGAATCCCTGCCTCTGTAAGTAGGGAAGATATCGAGCAACGCCAGGCTATCTGGTGGCTGATGAAAGCTTCCTGAGAACTTGCTCCTGTGCCCCCTCCAAATTCTAGGTGCTGTCTTGTACAGCACAGGACTCTGACCACCCCGTGTTCAGCAGGAAGTCGGCAGCTGGTTCCTCTGAGATGCCAGGACACTTGGCACATGGCAGGACCAGGGCCTAGGTCACCTGACCAATGTCGGGATGGCCCCTGGGCTCCAAGGATATGGCACTGCTGTCATCGGCACACAGTTGACCCCTGGCTGCCAGGACCACCTTGATTAAGCCCCACACCACACAGAAAGGGTCAAGAGCCTCTTTGAGCCATCCAGCCTCAGAGGCCATCTTATTTTCTCTCGTGTCTTCTGAACATCTGGAAACAGTTCCCTCCCTTCCTAGCTGACAGCTGAGTGGGAGGAAGCCTCTCCTCCTCTTCGCCGAGCCGTGGGCTGCCCTCTCAGCTGCAAGCCCGGCTGGACACCAGAGCTCATTCCCTAAGAGAGGGACGATGAGGAAACCAGCACCGCTGCCACCGGACAAGGCTGCGGCCGGTCCAGCTCCGGGAAGCCTTAGTGGACCCTGACCACCGCACTTCACCCAGCCTCCAGCTGGAGCGGCCCCACGGCAAGGAAGCGCCTGACAGGCTGGGTGCCCTGCAGGGCTGGACAAGGGGAGAGCGTCGGACGAGAGTGGGAGGGACCCTGGAGGCCTCCGACCTGCCCTCCTCCACCACCGGCTGCTTAGGGGCCCCCACAACAAGCCTGCTCCATCCAGCCCCACCCTCTCCACTAGGTGCTGCAGCTTGGACTCCAGAGCAGCAGCTTTCCCTCCAGCCTGAGATGAGCCACCACCTTCTTGGGGAGGAAGCAGAGGAAAGCCCTAATTTCTGAGCTCGGGATGGTCGTGCAACCCAACTAGACAGAACGTACTTGGAGGGCTGCATTTCCACTCTCCTCAGATGCCTGGGATAGGCCAGTGGTCCAGGTTCTCTAAAGAAGCACGGTCTCTTCCTGCCCCAGCTCAGAACAAGACCCCAGGCCCAGGGGTCACGGCCAGCACAGCAGGGAGCAAGTGGCCAGTCCCCTGTCAGGGCCTCCACTCGTTCACAGGGCGGGGTTGGAGGTCCTAAGAGGCCACCCCACAGGGACAGCCCATGGGCATCTAGAATGGCTACAGCTCCAAGAGGGGCAGCACCCAAAGGAGTGGGGGGCACACGGTCCTCTCTCAGACCCTCAGACCGACTAACGGAGAAGATACACCAAAAAGTGGGCAAAGGGATGAATCCACACAAGAAGAAATAGAAACAGCCAACAAGTAAGGGAGCCTCACTCATCACAAAGTCAAAACAATACAATTAACTCAGACCGGCAAGTCTACACTCTGACCTTGCAATAGCTCTAGGAATTTATGATAAGGAAAGCAGGCAGGACAGGTGCCCAGAGAGGTGTGAACAAGGGCATCCATGGCAGCACAGCCTAACAGAGCAAAAGAAAAGTGTGTAAACAACCTCACTGCCATCTACAGGGAGGCAGACACACTTATACACTGGTAGGCTAGCCAGGCACCCAGAATGCAGACCTATACTTACTTACATAGAAGCATGTCCTAATATTTAAGTTTTAAAAAGATTAAATGTGTAATTTTCGTAAAAGGTTCATACCCATGGATTTACTTATACACCTGTGTCCAACTACCTACCAAGTCTAAGGACTAAACGTAGTGATATTTGGGGGAACAGGATGACAAGCAAAGGCAAAAAAGAGAAAAAAACCCCGTCTTTTTCTTCCCATGAACGCAGACCTCTACTAGCTAATGTTCGTGAAGCACCTGGCATGTGCCAGATGCTGGTCTAAGCAGTTTTCATACACGAAGTTCATTTAATCCTCAGAAAAGCCCTATAAAGTTGATGCTATTAGCATTTCCATTAAACAGACAAGAAAACAGAGGCAGGGGAATTCCTGTAACTTTAAGGTCATCGGTAAGTGGCTGAGCCAGTGTAAGGGGGGCAAAGGGCTGCAGTGAAAGACCCCCGTACCCTCAGGTCGAAATGGAAAAAGCAGTCCAAACTGGGAGGACCCTGGGGTGCAAGGGGACATGCAGAATTCCTGCTTTTAGGTCACCATCTTCATGTACCAGACCCCAGTGTGCCCCTGCCACCCATACCCTCTGAAAGGAGAAGATTCTATCAAAAGGATCAGAAGGTCCAGCAACACAGCCTTGTGCCGAGATAGAGCAGGACTGAACCATCTCCAAGCCCCTTTCTTCCTGCAGGTCTCGTCCCTGCAGCCACATGAGGATGCCTCGCTCAGGCCGAGCCACTGGCAGAGGGCGTGAGGTCAGGATGCATACGGTGGGGTTCAGAAAGGAAGGACCGGTTGGCATCCCCTTTTGTCTATCAGCTGCTGCCTTTCTCTCCAAGTCACCTCCTTACCCCCAGGCACAGAAAAACGCGGCTACGGGTCCTCTGGGTTCAGAATAACCTCCTGAGGATCACCAGGGTCCACCTCCCTCATTTAGGCATTTTCAGCCTCCACCTCTGGGGCAGTACTTTCGGGGGCAGGGAGGGGGCTCTTGGAAGGAATAGAGAAAGTGATACTACTGCGAAAACGCTTTCATGCCTATTACTACATTTGGTCCTAACAGTGTGTTTTACTGTCGAGGAAACAACTATCCAGAGAACTCAAGTAGCGGGACAGAACTAGTCACCCCCTGATCCGATCACTTGTCATCAGGCTGCCTCCCGAAAAAAGCCACTATCCTTTGAGGGGGCCCTTATCCCCTTCCCAGGGAGACCAGAAGACAGGAACTCAGGCACAGCGAGGCCTGGAGGGAACTAGACAATAATGACATGAAATAATAAGCATGCAGTGCTCCCTCTATGCTAATAGGCTACCAACCACCCTCTAAAGTAGCTACGACTATCATCATACCACAAAGAAATCGAGACACAGAGAGGCCAAGAAACTTGCCCAAGGTCACACAGGTGTTGAAAGAGAGAGCCAGGACTTGGACCAAGGTAGCTGGACTGGAGTTGGACGGCCACAGGGCGTGGGGAAGGAGGGAGGAAGCTGGAAAGGAAGACAAGAGGAGGGCACACCGTCCTGTGTACGAAGCTTAAGCACCCGCAGCGGCGCACCACTCCCAGCCGGCTGGGGGGCCACCCCAAAAAGGGCAGAGAGATCGCTCCTGAATAATCGGACATCCTGACTGTCCCTGGCTCCCAACCTCTGCCTCACGTTGTCACGGCCTAGCATCTCAGAGCAGACGGGGTAGAACCTCTCCATCCGATCTGGTCCTGCCCCCGCGTTTTACAGATGGGGACAAGACGGAGGCCCAGAGGTGAAGTCACTTGCTGAAGATCAGGTAGCTAACTGCTGGCACAGCTGGGATCAGAGGACTCACAGGGTCCCTGCAGTTAAACTCCCCCCCGCACCAGCTGCCTTCCACACTCCGCTGGGTCACAGAGGACTGCCTTCACTCACCACAGAACTGGTCTGCGGTAAGTCCCCCAAACGTCGCCCTAGAGAGGAAGAGCCCCGCCACCTCCCTACGCAGATCAATTTTCCAGCCGTCTGTGGTGTGCCGCCGGGGTGAGCGCCAAGCGGAACCACGCGTCTGCCCTCAGTACAACCCAAGTTGCCGTGGCCGGGGGAACGCCTTGCGAGGGTGGCAGTCAGGGAATCTGAACCTTCCACCTTGGAACTGGGCGAACCCAGGTCACTAAGGCCTTCAGAGGGATGGACACGCACTTGACCCTCCCCCTGGCAGAGCTGCCCACTCCTCCTGCCTCAGCTTCTAGTTTCTGGGAACTCTCCCTCCTGGCTTCTCACACCCTTTAACTCCTCGTCCCCTTCTACTGCCCCAGCCAGGAGACCCCTGTTCTCTCCCTCTCAGCAGCCAGGTCACTCTTCATGAGCCTCAGCTCTCAGTCACTTCACTGACGAGAGGCCCAGGTGGGCTCGCCGCTCACCACAGCCCTCCCACGCTGCCTGGCGGTGCCCTGTCACTGCCGCGCAGAGGCCTGGCTGTAACCTGCGAGGTGCTCGTGCCCCTCTCGGGCACCTGGCGCGGCATTCGGCAAGCACAGAGCCCTCCCAGCCCAGCCGTGCCCTCTCCACCTCTCGCCTAGAGGCGTGGGCTGCATCTTTCCCGCTCCAGCCCAGGTCACAATGCAGGGTGCCCACGTTCCTTGAACAAAAGAGCAAACACTCACTGGGCACCCCGGATGTTCCAGGTACAATTCTAGCCCCTCACATGGCTTAACATTTAATTCTCACAACAACCTGAGGCAGATACTACTATTCTTATCTTTCCAGATGAGTGAAAAAGAACAACCCAGACACAGAAATCTTTCAGAGCTTTCTGAAGTTCACAAAGACAGGAGGAAGCAGAGGCAGGCGGGCTGCCTCCGGCGACCACACTCAGGTCTGTCACCACAGGCAGAATCGGCACAGCCTGCCCGCGCGTGTCCAGGGGCAGTGGACCCACGGTGGGTCTCTCACACTTCGCCTTTGCAGTGTATCCTCGAGGCGGCCTCACAGCGTTTCCTCTCCTTCCCCTCTGTGGGACCCCAAACCCCAAAGGTACTGTTGTTACAAGACAGCAGTTCTGCAGCAGCTCTGGGGACCTGGGTGGCCCGTGGCCGGGTAGGAATGAAGCCCGGCCAACTCAGAGCCTTTGTTCTCCCCTTTCCTACTTCTCCCCCCGACAGGCTTACCTGAGCATGTAGGGCGGCAGCGGCAGCAGCAGTGGCGGCTGGGTAGGTAAACGCAGCATGTGAGATGGCTGGGGTCAGCTCTGTGGTGTACAGAGGGTAGGGGGCCCAGGCCTCTGGGGATGCGGGGATCAGAGCGGCCCCCATCAGGTCATCTGCGACGGGAGACAACAGCCCCCCCTTGTCAGAACGCGGGTCCCCCTTTGCGCCACCCCATTCCAAACACAGAAGGGGACCCAGCACTATCACTGAGCATAAGCTCCCTTCTCAGGCTCCCCTGAAGGATCCCGAGACTGGGAAAGAAGCCACGGTAACTTGGCCCGGCTTGGTGAGCATCCTGTCTGCTTCCAGAAGCCCTCAGATGGGTCTCTGCTCATCTCAACCAAGAGGGATCAGAGAAGGCTTCAGGGAAGCTGGGCGACACCAACAGCTCAGGAGCTCAGCCTGAGGTCCAGCAAAGGCTGCAGGGGAGGAAGGAAGCATGGGACCCGCAGGGATGGGTAATGGTGGCCGCAAGAAGCTCCTGGAAAAGGGGCAGGCAGGCAGGACTGATGCCCTCAGGGATGCCCTCTGCACGCAACTCCATCCACGAGGGCCCCCCAGCTCTGCCAGGTAAAGGGCAGCAGATGGCCACTCTGAGTGCCACTCACAGGGGTCTCGTGCGATGAAGTGTGCTCCTAGGGCGGGGTGAGCGTTGGTGGGATTTGGTGTAGCCATTAGCTTGTTCTTGGCCATCTTGGTGTTGGCTTTGGCAAACTCTAGCCTCAGGGTCTGAGGGTTCTCAGGATCAAAGCGAATACCCTACGTGAGAAGGAAAGGAAGGGAAAGGCGTTACACTGTAGGACTCAGCCTGTCCACTGCAGTGGGGACGGAAGGGCCCACGAAATGATCCAGCCTGAAAGACTCGCCCACACGGGGGCCAAGACAGCGGACACACTGCTCGGGCCTTGCGAGTAGTGGCGTTTGGCACAGACAGTGCAGCCAAAGACTCTGCCCCAGGATGTTGGGGAAGGTACATCTGTGGGTCCTTTCCTTGGGCGTGGAGTGGGGGAAGGTTTGCAGAAGACGGGAACAGGAATACCCATTGCCTAGAAGTCTGTGGGTCAGAGAAAGGCCTGTTCTCTGTCTACTCACGTTCAATGCATTCTTGGCCGCTTCTGCTCCTGCCCGGCTGTCAAAGATCACAAAACCAACAGGCTAGTAGGAAAAAGAGAGAATACCCTTGCATCTCTCCCAACACTCCATCTCCCCTTCAAGCATACAAAACAAAACAACAAAGAACAAAAATATATATAATTCTTGGCCATATCCCCCCTATGTTCAGCTAGAACACAGGGAGGATACGGCCAAGAATTATATATTTATATAATTATATATGGACAAGAATTATGTATTTTTGGTTTGGGGCACTAAAACTCTCCCATCCAGGTACCACATTCTGGGAAACAATGCCAATACAGCTTTATCCCACTGCATTAAACATCACCCTTTCAGTAAAAGTCTTTTTTTTTTTTTAACATATGCAGATAATTAAGTGTAAGTTCTAGTGTTTTCCCCAGCACGAAAGGGGACACTAATGTATCAAGGGCATGGAAAGGCTTCAGGTTCAATCAAGGGGCAACAGGTTTTATATATATATAAAAATTTATTTTATTTATTTATTTATTTTTGGCTGCGTTGGTTCTTTGTTGCTGCACACGGTCTTTCTCTAGTTGCGGCGAGCGGGGGCTACTCTTCATTGCGGTGTGCAGGCTTCTCATTGCGGTGGCTTCTCTTGTTGTGGAGCACGGGTTCTAGGCACATGGGCTTCAGTAGTTGTGTCACACGGGCTCTAGAGCGCAGGCTCAGTAGTTTGGGCCCACAGGCTTAGTTGTTCCGCAGCACGTGGGATCTTCCCAGACCAGGGCTCGAACCCGTGTCCCCTGCATTGGCAAGAGGATTCTTAACTACTGAGCCACCAGGGAAGTCGCATAAACTTGTTGCCCCGGGCTTCCCTGGTGGTGCAGTGGTTAAGAATCCACCTGCCAATGCAGGGGACACGGGTTCGAGCCCTGGTCCGGGAAGATCCCACATGCCACGGAGCAACTAAGCCCATGCACCACAACTACTGAGCCTGTGCTCTAGAGCCCGCAAGCCACAACTACTGAGCTCGTGTGCCACAACTACTGAAGCCCGCGCACCTAGAGCCCGTACTCTGCAACAAGAGAAGCCACCACAATGAGAAGGCTGTGCACCGCAACGAAGAGTAGCCCCTGCTCGCCGCAACTGGAGAAAGCCCGTGCACAGCAACGAAGACCCAACGCAGCCAATAAATAAATAAATTTATTTATTTATTTATTTAAAAGGGGGGTCGGGGTGGGAGGAACAACAGGTTTAAAACTTCTCCGACTTCATTTTGCCTGGGCTCAGTCCAGCCCCCAAATGGCTCCTGAAGGCTCTGGACCTGGGACCCCTGGCATCAGGAACCAGAGCACAGCCACCACCTCTATGGTCCTCAGCCTCCGGGTCCCACTGTGGCTTCCCAAGGGCCAGAGAGTGAGGACCAGGAGCTGACTGGTAAGAAGAGGGGACCTGTGGAGGCTACTCTTTCGTCAGCCTAGGACAGGATAGGGGTGGCAGGGGGCAGGTCTCAGCTGCCAGATGCCTCAAGACTGAGGAAAAGAGAACAGGCTCAGTTCCAATTTCAGCAGTCGGTCTGGGCTGGGAGGAAGAAAAACCTTGGAGAGAACTTACCTGTCTCGATGTGAGCTTGATCAGGGACCCTTCATACCCCTGCAGAGAGAGGTGGTCATTAACAGGAAGGTCGGAAGCCTCTGTTGTGCTACCCTGGCCACCCCCCAGCCCTGCCTTTCCCCAGCTCACACTCTTCTCCTCCCAAAGGTGACCCACTCTGATCTCCACCACCGCTGAGTGCCCTCAGTCTTTGTGTCCCATATCACACAGCCTAGCACATGGGATGGCCATCATGCGGTAGCATTCATCATTTCATGCGGAAATTCCCCTTTGCTCCCGTAGCCTGTCATCTGGAAGCACAGACCTCACCTTTTTAAGTTTTCTTATCTGCAAATTGAAAACGCTATGCTGAATCTCAAAGATTCCTTATACGGCAAAGTCTACTGAGATTCTACTGTCTCCACTTTACAGATGAGAAATCGGAGGCTCAGAAAGGCTAATAAGCAACTGACAGAAAGCAACATATGAGTTAGCAGAACCGGGACAGAGAACCAGGGCTGCCATCACACTTTCTAGTTTTCCTGCTGCCCAATCCCGGTCTGCGATTCATTCCTCATGCTTCTCCTCCATCCTAGGCTCTGCCCATGGGTGGCTGGGTCCAGACTCACCTTGAACGGCCTGAAGAGCAGGTAGAGTTCTCTGGGTTTAATATCCACAGGGAGCCCACTGACGAACAGTGTCCGGACCTGGGGAAGAGACCACAGTGGTCAGGGCCGGGCTGACAGAAGAACAAGGATGATGGCTCTTCCTTCAGGAAGGAACTGGAATCCTTCCAGGGCTGAAGGAAGAATTCAGGATTTCCTGAGCCTTCTTTGGAGGCTGAGGCAAATGAGCACCCCAAGTTTCACAGCATTTAACTTTTCAAAACCCTTTCTGGGGGCTTCCCTGGTAGCGCAGTGGCTGAGAGTCCGCCTGCCGATGCAGGGGACACGGGTTCATGCCCCGGTCTGGGAAGATCCCACATGCCACAGAGCGGCTGGGCCCGTGAGCCATGGCCGCTGAGCCTGCGCATCCGGAGCCTGTGCTCAGCAACGGGAGAGGCCACAACAGTGAGAGGCCTGCGTACCGCAAAAAAAAAAAAAAAAAAACCTTTCTGGACCCTTTCCTTTCCCTGGGTTCATCCTGCAGGTGTCACATCAAGCACTAGCTGAGCACTTCTGCACAGACAGCCTCAAGGAGAGAGTCCTGTTTAACAAGATAGATGAAGGACCCCTCTGAGACTTGAAGAAAGCTATGGTGTCTTACCTCCAAAAAATGCACAAGTAGAAACGTATATATATTTCAGAATATTCCCAAGGACTCCTGGTAGAAAGGCTCCATCTGGTCTAGCGGGGAGGCAAAGATGTAAACTCTGTGCCTTGGAGCGATTTCATCAGGGGGCCCAGCACTTTCACATCCATCTCCTCCTGCTTCCCATGCTAGATGTAGGCTCCTCAGTGGCCGGCAATGTATTATATTCTTGCTTCTCTGCCCAGCTCTTAGCATGGTGCTGGTACTAAATGTTTACTGAATAAGGGACTTGAGGAAGGAGTCAGAGATGGAACAGTGGTGCTAGGTTTTGAAGAATGTGTAGGATCTTGCCAACTTCAAGTGAGGCCGACGATGGTGTAAGTTATGAGCCTTGCCCTCAACAAAGTTACAAGTTGGCACTGAAGCCAGGTCTAGTAGACACCAGGTGTCCATCCTGTGACTCCTGCCAAACCTGACCTCCCGAACAGTGGGTGAGGTCCAGGAGAGGGCTGGCAGGAACACTTCCCTAATTCACCACTGCTGGTTAAATGCTGCTGGCCTCCAATGCTCAACTAGCAAGGCCAGATCAGCCAATAATTATAATGGGAGAAGGAGGGTTTTCCATAGTGTAGATCCATTAAAAATACATCTTGAAACTGTGCTTTCTGAGTAATGAAAAATCCAAAAGAGCAGAGCTTCCCCACACACTTGACTCCTGTTTTGTTTTTTTGTTTTTGTTTTTTTGGCTACATGGCTTTGAGGATCTTAGTTCCCCGACCAGGGATGGAACCCTTGCCCTCAGCAGTGAAAGCGCAGAGTCCTAACCACTGAACTGCCAGGGAATTCCCTTGACTCCTGTTTCAAGGTGCATGTCATACCACTAAGCCAAACGAAAGTCTTCTCAACTTGTCACTGACGACTTAAGAACAAGTTCACGTGCCTCAGCCCACCCAACACGTGGCTATTCTTGAAAACATTTAGTGGGCCACATTCCCCCCCAGAGGCACCAAAGAACTTCTTCCATGCTCTAGTGATGGCCTGCTGAAGGAACTGAGGCAACAGCCTTCTTGGAGACAATGGCTTGAATCAGGAACCCAGGGCAGTCAGGCAAAGTTACACCCAACACACACACACACACACACACACACACACACACACACACACACACACACACACACACACACACACACTCTCCCTCCCCCTCCCCTTCTCCCCTCTCCCCCCTCCAATGAACACACATGTCAACAACAGAGCCAGGAGTGGCAAAGGAAACCAGCCCCCATAGCTGCCCGTAACAAGTGTCGCCACCCCTAGCCACACAGGAATGACTCCAAGCCCATGGCTGATAAAATAGGTAAGGACAGCTTCTTCTCTCACATGAGTTTTCGCTGAGAAGCAAACCCAGGAGAATTCCTTGCCAGTTAGGACACCTCCACCCCTCTGGCGATGCCTTTCCTCGCCACACACACTTCTGCTCCTGGGCCTGGGGTAAAGGTTCTGTACATCTCACAGCCCTTGGCAGCTGTGTCCCTATACACGCAGCTCTCAAGCACTGCCCTGTCCCAGAAGCATCTGGGAGAAACTGGACAGCCCAGGCTCCAGAGTGGGCTGAACTGAGTTCCTGGACTCCAGAGGGCAGCCATCCTCTACACCCCTCTGCCCTTTGACGGAAGGCCTTTCATTTACATGTAAACCCCCAAAGAGAAGTGCCTCGCTCAGGCCATGCAGCTTGTTTTTAAAAGGCAGCAGACCTGGGACTTAAAACCCAGGTCTCCCTCCCAACCACTCACCCAGGCTGGTAGAGATGATGCTTGCTTTTTGGTGCCAGGACTTGGGCGCCCAGCCCACCACAGACGATGGACTGAAAGAGTACAAGCCAGCCAGGGTCCTGCTGGATCGGCCTGGACCAGCGCTACTCCCTCCTCCCTGGGATGAGGGGACATGCTTTGGGTCAAAGATGCAAAGCCAGAGCCGCCCACAGAAACCTCTACCTCAGTTCTCCCCAGGGGCCACCCATTTCACCCCGGCTAATTTTAAACCCTTCCTCAAATGGCTCCTTTCTGGCCAGACCTCCCCAGAGGCCCCCTTAAATAGAAAGTTCTCAGCACAAAGTTTCCTGCTTAGCGGAGGGGAGGGGAGTGAGTATAGGGGAACTTTCCTTCATTCCCAGCTCAGATTCTGGTTCCCAGCCTTCTCTGGGCCAGATGACTCTTTTCCCTGGCTTCCCATCTTTTAGATTCTAAAGGCTACAATACAGGTTGCGTCGGGTGCCTGGTCATTCCTTAGGAAACAAGCTGACATCAAGGCAGTTATGGGTTAGGTGGTGGGTCCCCGTCTGCCAGTTCACAGATCCTTTGCTGGGAGGCTAGGTCACAGGAAGCCTGACCTGAGTGCTCTCCTTGGTTCTTACTTGACCCTGGACACCCTGGCAGATGATGTGCCCTCTGCCTATCCCCCCGTGCAGACATGGAAACTGAGGCCCAGAAAGGGCTCAGGCAAGCTTGGCTCAGCAAGGAGCAAAGCTGGGTAAGATCCAGGAACACTGATTCAGCCATCTGTGCCATCCTTCTGGCTGTGGGGACGGAGGCAGCCACACCTGGGCAGCCCTGTTAGCCCCATGGATGGGTAAAGTTCTGCCACACATCCGTTCAGTAGCCAGTCCCTTCTCTGGGTGCCTGTTTAGAATGATGGCAAAGCTGGAGTGACAGGAAGTATGAGCTTAGCAGGCTGGCCGGCCACATGTCGAGAGAACAAGAGTTTCCAGAGCCCACCTACCCACCATGCTACTTCCAACTCCATCAGGTCCTGCCCCGGCCCACAGACTCCGGGTCCCCGACAAGCACCCACATAGGGCATGGCAGCTGCTCACACTGCCCCTCAGACCACCCCTTCCTCATTCCTTAACTGAAGGGCATCCATCCCTCAGGTCCCTCTATTTCCTCACCCCTCTTTCCTTCCTTTGAAGTCTTCTGGGGCCCTTAGGACCCCTTATCTTTTACTGGTCCCACCATCTGAGCTCACCTGGACTCTAAAACCCAGAGATAGGAGGCAAGTCTCAAAACTTTCCTGTCCTCCAAGGTGCCTAGAGCCAGGCTCAACATCTGAGACCTCCCCCGTCTCTACACACCTTGGTCCCTCCAAAGAAGGGACTCACAGCCAGAAACGATGTGGTCCAGGACGGCAGAGTGATGCCATAAATGGGAAAGGCTTTGGTTAGTTAGACCAGAGTTTGCATCCCAGCTTTACGCTTGGCTTGGCGAAGCTGCTTCATCTCTCTGAATGTCAGCTTCTTTATCTGTACAACACAGGCACCCTCTACCTCCAGGATGAAGAGCACACTTTATGCCCAGCACACAGGAGAGGCTCAACCATATGCTTGTTCACTTCAGGGTCCCATAATCTCAACACTGACCTGCACAAAAACCTCACCTATCAGGTACCATGAGCCATTTAGTTATAAGGTTGCCTAGTCAGGCTGGGTCATGTCCAGATCAGCCTGGAGCTGGGAACACAGGTGAGACAACCTTACACAGTCACTGGATTCTTTAGTGTTCCTCTTCCCCAGGGAGGCCATGTCTGAGGTGGAAGGCACCATGGAGTTCAGCTAGTTAAACACCCTCATTTTACAGATGACGGGGGCTTCCCTGGTGGTACAGTGGTTAGGGATCCACCTGCCAGTGCAGGGGACACGGGTTCGAGCCCTGGTCCGGGAAGATCCCACATGCCACAGAGCAAGTAAGCCTGTGCGCCACAACTACTGAGCCTGCGCTCTAGAGCCCACGAGCCACAACTACTGAGCCCGTGAGCCACAACTACTGGAGCCTGCAGGCCTAGAACCCGTGCTCCGCAGCAAGAGAAGATGAGAAGCCCACACACTGCAACAAAGAATAGCCCCTGCTCGCCGCAACTAGAGAAAGCCTGCACGCAGCAACAAAGACCCAACGCAGCCATAAATAAATAAATAGATAGATAGATAGATAAATAAATAGATGAATAAATACTGATGAGGGAACTGAGGCTCAGAATAGGAAGGTGACAAGGCAACCTAATGGCACAGTCGGGATCCTTAGGGATGGCAGGGACAGAGACATGTGGTTACTTCTGCAAGGCCTGGCCAATGAGTCCTGTGTCCCAGGCCAGCACTGGCGACCACTCCTCCCGTGCCACTTGCTGGTGCCAGCCTCACAGCCATAGGGTGCAGCATTCAGCAGAGAGGCTGGGCGCAGACAAGGATTCGGGGACCAACCACCACTGATGCCAAGATGGAAAAGACCAGCCAAAGATCCCACCGCCTATTCCACAAGTTTACTACAAGAATTCAACACGAAACTATTTTAAGATACTTGGAGGAAGCAGAAGGGGTGGCTCACACAATCCCAGGCTGCTAGAAGGAACCAAACTTGTTTACCTAGGCCCTTCTTCCATACACTCACTCACTCTTTCTCCAAAAGCATCCACACAGCCCAAGAGAATATCTCCCTCCTGCCCTGAAACATTGAAAGCAACCGCGGTCCTGTTAAAATGGTCATCTTCATGGCAAGTACCAGCAGACTGTGCTGGACCACAGCCATGTCCCTGGCACAGATGGAAGGCAAGTTTGGAACAGGCTGGAGAAGGTACTGGGGAGAGGTGGAAAAAGGATAGGGAATCCTTTGGAATTCCCTGGCAGTCCAGTGGTTAGGACTTGGCGCTTTCACTGCCATAGGCCTGGGGTCAATCCCTGGTCAGGGAACAAAGATCCCACAAGCTGCGCAGCGGGAAAAAAAAAAAAAAAAAATAGGGGGGATGGGGAATCCTTAGAGGCCAGTAAAAGACACATGTTGAGGAACCACTGGAAGCACCGAATTCAACGTGGACAAGGAACTTGGCCAGAGAGGTGTCCCCATACAGGACATCGCAGACATGGTGTATAGCCTTCATGATGGTCAGGAGCAGACTTGGCCTCGCTGGAGGTCCCAGCCAGTGCCAGGCCTGCCTAGGGCAGCAAACTGGCCTTCAGCACGACGGTGTCCCTGGCCAGCAAAGCCTGGGGACTCCCGAGGCTGCTTGTCCCTCAAGCAAGCCCTGCTGCCTATCCTTCCCCGGGGGTGCTGGGAACAAGAGGGTGGGAGAGTCCAGCCCCTTCTAGGAAGTCCACACCACAGGCTATCACTGGTAGGCAGGCTTCCTGGGGTTGGCTAGGTATTTGCTGTGTGATCGTGGGCCCTTTCCCTCCAGTTACTGCTGGACCTCAAGTGCCTGGGGCTCCCAACGACCTCTTGCCTGCTCCTCCCTCCTCCACGGAAGGCCACCCATCTCATTCCCAGTGCTCTGGGGAGGGGCAGAGAAGGGCACAGGAAGTGGTGGCCCCCATCCTCAGCCTTATTCTTGAGGCCCCTGGGGAAGGAACGCCCCCTTCAAGGAGCCTCTCCAGCACCTTCTGTAATCCCAGCAGGACAGAGGACCCGAGCCCCCGGGTGGTGCAACCCTTTCCCTCAGTAAAGGTGAAAACTGCAGCCCTCCCCAGCCCAGAGGGAAGACAACTTTTTAGAGAGAAGTAGGAAGAAGGGGCTCTGACAAACTCATTCCTGTTTGTGTGTCAGTAATGATCTTCCTTCAGACAAACAAACCAACAGTTGTTTACAGATCTTCAGAAAAAATGAAAGTAAACAGAAGCCTCCAGGAGCAAGGTGACAGTGATACCCAAGGCATCAGCCTAATAGCAGAAATTCAGGCTTCTGCCTAAAAGGCTTCGAGGCAGGACTCGACCTCTTTCCATCAGCCCAGGTGGACATCTCTGTCAGCCTGGACTCCTGCACAGGCACACCTGTCATTCCAGTGCCCCCAGGTCAAGGCCAGCTCCCCCAACAGTGGCTGCTTAGAGGTCTCTGTCCTCCCCTGGGCACACACAGGGCCCAGCACATGGGGGCCCTGCAGAAGTCAAGGGAAGGGAGCTGTGGGGGGAGGCGGGGCAGGGGGCGTTCCCCCCAGAGGAAAGCCTCCATGTGGGACAGGACTGGGGTGTGGGGTCCGAGGGGCCACACCATGAGGCCCTCCCTCCCTAGTGGGGGGACGCCACATTCAATCAGCCCAGGCTGGGGCCTGGCCACACTCCACCTTCATACCAAGAATTGAACACTCAACTTCTCAGGTTAAGGGTGGCAGCAGGATACTGTGGCTGAGAGGATGAGTGCCGTAAATACCAGTTTTTATTAGAGACGGAAGGGGTAAACACTGCTGTCAAAAACAGTCGTATGTCCATGGATATTAAACCCCCTACCCTTTAACTCCAAAGGACAACCACGGCCTCCTTCCAAACCGCAGCCCTGTACTCTCCAAGACAGCACCCTGGACTTGGACTCCAGGGACCTCCCGTCCGGGGCACAAAGGATGCTGAGGGAGGAGAACATCAGGGTCATCCCCACCCTTCCCCCAACCCCAAATAAATCCCAGCAGTCCACCAGAAACACTCCCCACTAGAAGACAACTCCTGCCTTCTAGGTGAATCTCTGCCTCACGAGGCTAAGGAACTTGACTCTGGGCAATAGAAACATCATAGCAAAGAGATAAAAATGATACTTGAAAATTGATTCTTTGTGGCAATCCAACATCTCTGAAGTTAGAATTCAATCCGGAAAGGGAACTGTTTCAACCAACCACTTCATCAAAATGTTCAAGTAACTCGCTTACTTTGAACCCTGCCTCTTAGCATGGGGAGCCCTGCTGGTGTCATCTGGATGGAAAACACCCCTTACAAAAGTGGGTGGGGGAGGAGGGAAATCCAAACAGGGAAAAACAAGCCTCTCATAAGCCCCTCCCACATCCTTCCCCAATTCCCAGCCCTCTCCAGGAACCGAAATGCAGAACATCTGAGCTGGAAGAAACCTTATTTTTAGCTGAGGTCCAGTGAGTTGCTCCAAGTCACCGAGCGTATCAGAAGCAGCCCCAGTGTCCCCAGGTGCCCGGCTCACAAGTCAATGCTCTTTTGCAAACCTTGATCTCACACCACCAACCCACTCAGAGCCCAGTGGGGGTCAGCCTTAGGTGCCCAGAACAAATGACCTTCAGCTTCTGAGCTAAGAGGGCAGCAACAGTCCTTAGCAGAAGGTTGACCGGGGGTGCACGGGGTCCCACTGGATGATCCCATGGCTAGTCCTAAACAGTTAGGTATAGGGAAGTCAGAGGGAAGACTGACAGACTGCCAACTCCCAGAGCAGCCTTCTGCAGCGGGGAAGGGGTGGGGGTAGAGCAGGGCCCCTCCTCACAGCCCCAGGAAGCCCCGAGTCCAAACAGAAGCCCAAGCCACGCCATCTCGGTGTCCCACTACCGCCCCACCAGCCAGATCATGGGAGTTTATGAGCTGCAGCCTGCGTTATATAAAGCTTGCCGCGTTCCTGCTGTAAAGATACTGAAGGTCCTTTTTAAACTTCATCACGCCCAGTTCGGCCCTGGCTTCTGCAAGGGGAAAAGGGTCATTGAGAACCAAGACACAGGACTCAGGCTCAGCCTCCTGCTCAGACAACAGACCAGACACAGAAACAAAAGAACAAGAGCCTCAAAGCAATTGTCAAGGAGCCCGATTGAAGTCCCAGCCCTGCCACCGGCCAGGCAAGTGGCTTCGTGGCCTTCACCACTGCCTCAGCAATAAAGAGGAGGGGTGGACTCGCCTCAGGGCCCTTCACACCCTGACCTTCCAAGAAACCAGGGAAGTGGGAGACCGTGATGGAGTCTGGGAGTAATGCTCGGGCACTGTCCTCCATGGGCTCAGAGCTCCAGTGCTTTCGTTTTGCCCACAAGACGGCAAAGAAAGCAGTAAAGAAGGGGTAGAGGTTGAGAGGGTGAGAAAGCAGGATGTCAGAAGCCAGGCCCTTGGGGTTTGAGAGGGGTCTCTCTGCTGGGGCAATACCGGAGCTGCCAAACAGAAACCACAGAGCAAGTCACTGTACCTCTGCAGAGATCTCAGCGGCCTGGCCTTTTTCTTCTGGATACATATGTAGGGGGCGGGGTGAGAGTTGGGTTCTGCCTGGGTCCTGTGCTTAGGCTTGGCACTGGCAGGTCGCTCTTACGCCTCCCCGGGGGAAAGAAGTCCCTCTCAGTGGGGCCACTTGACGAGAGGTGGATGGAATGTGGTGACATGGCCCGCAGACCCAGGACTTATAAGGGCTGAACAAGGACACAGGGAAAAAGAGCAAGCAGATACAGCCAGACAGTACAGCGAGCAGATACAAACACACTTGCTCCCAGAACGCCAGCGCCTCCTGTTTCCTCCAAGGAGCTCTGGGCTGCTCAGCTCCCAGGCTAGGACAGCGCCCAGCCTCCCTCCAAGCAGTGCCCACCTAGGACACCGCCAACGTCATCACGGTCTGACCTGGCGGGGAGAAGTCCAGGTTTAGGGGCTGTTCCACAGTGTTTTGCCTGCCCCTGCTACTTCCAGCCCCGAATCACATGTATCAGGGCTTGGCTCTAAGGCCCCACGCTGGGCAGCACTTTGTAGTTTCCACTTCTTTCACACCTACCATCGGAGTGTGAGCCTGACAGGCCTCTGAGGTAACGGGCAGAGTGGTACAGGCCCATTTTACAGTTGAGGAAACCAGCTCAGGAGTTAGGTGCCTGGCCAGCCACTGGCAGAGCTGGGGGTCAAGTCCAAGTTGCCTGGGAAGTTGGGGCTCTTCCTTCAGGGCCTGCAATGTGCCCTAGAGCTCCACCTGTGTGTGTGTGTAGGGGTGGGAGGAACTAAGCTGGATTAAATAAGGCTTCGGACCTTATACTCCAAGCTACTTCTACCCCCAGGAAGGGAAGGCTTCACATCTTGGGAACACACCTGGTCAAAGTCTGCTGCGAGCCCTGCGCTACACCTCATTAGGGAACCCAACCAAATAGCGTGAACTGTGCTATGCAGACTCCTTGACTAGGCTGCCTGGAGGCAGGGTGGGGGTGGGGTGGGTGGCCTGCTTTCCACTTGGTTCCAGACAGAACCAGGGACAAGGCTTTCAGAGGCAACTCAGAAAGACAGGCTCAACCTGGGACAAAGTGAGAGAGTGGCATGGACATATATACATTACCAAATGTAAAACAGATAGCTAGTGGGAAGTAGCCGCATAGCACAGGGAGATTAGCACGGGGAGATCAGCACAGTGCTTTGTGACCACCCAGAGGGGTGGGATAGGGAGGGTGGGAGGGAGATGCAAGAGGGAGGGGATATGGGGATATATGTAAATGTATAGCTGATCCACTTTGTTACACAGCAGAAACTAACACACCATTGCGAAGCAATTATACTCCAATAAAGATGTTAAAAAAAAAAAAAAGAAAGACAGGCTCACAGGGTCTCCAGCATGAAGCTTCTGGGCAAGGCTCCCTTCCCTCCTGTGCCATCAGCCTCCCCTGTCCCTCCTACTGCTGTGTGGTCAGCCAATGCCAATCTATTGCCTGACCCTTGTGGCTGGCAAAGGTTGCAGCTGTCATCACTGCCATATGCTACCCCATAGATTCAAGGCGTTGTCCTAGGGGAATCCCACGCACTTCCCCTAGCTCCAAAATCAATACCTCCAACCCTTAAACCATGTGATGTTAATCCAGTGTGAACACACGGCACCGTGCACAGGAACACAAAGCACCGAGCACGCCACACCTGTGCACCACCTGACTGAGGCAGATGAAGTCTGACGAGAGATATTTCCCAAAGGGACACTCCTGTTGGGAGAGGGTCTCTGTTCAGAGATAGAAACTAATTCTAGGACCTAGATTCTGGTTTGGAGCTCCCCTGTCACCAACACAGAAGAACCCCTCCATCCCAAGTTGTGCCCGCACATGGCTACAATTACACACAAGAACAGGGACCAGTCTGGGTGGAAGCTCTTCACAGCCTTGATCGCAACAAAGGTTCCCCAAACTGGTCTCAGGTCCTATTCCAGTAATTTCTTCTGACCTCTCCCAGTTAAAGCCCAAAACTCACTTGGGGAAGGGTAGGTTGGCTAACCACAAAAAGGAGGTAGGGGGCTTCCCTGGTGGCGCAGTGGTTGAGAGTCCGCCTGCCGATGCAGGGGACACGGGTTCATGCCCCGGTCCGGGAGGATCCCACATGCCGCGGAGAGGCTGGGCCCGTGAGCCATGGCCACTGAGCCTGCGCGTCCGGAGCCTGTGCTCCGCAACGGGAGAGGCCACAACAGTGAGAGGCCTGCGTACCGCAAAAAAAAAAAAAAAAAAAAAAGGAGGTAGGGACTCCAGACACTCATACCATGGGCTCGTCCAGGTCAGACCCTGCCCTTTCTCCCTGAGGGTCCTAGGCCTGTTCAGAACTATACAGGTGGCCTTGATGACTTGCGACAGCCAAGAGCCTTTCCTCAGTCGGCTGTAAATGACTGACGGCCATGACAGATGGGCCAAGGCAGACCCTCCCGCTACACCCAGCTCCTGCTATATTCTGGAGGCGCCTGGCATGGATGGATCCACCAGTGGACTCTTCAGGAATGGAGGACCCAACGATCTTGCCACCTGTCTAGCCTTGGCACACCTCAGGTAATCTTATTCTTTCCATCCAAGGACGGAATAGGGGAAAAAGCAGAAAGCAAGGAGGCCGTGCTGGTCCCTGGGCAGGCAGTAGATGGGGTTCGGCATAGGAAGCTTCGTGGGCTGTCTGCAGTTCCCACCTCACAGCAACATGGTTTCTGAAGTATGGGAGACGGGCTCTGCCCCACTGCCTCACAGCTTTGCCTGGGGTGTGAGGACCCCTCTGAGGCAGCCATGGTCAGGGGACGGCAGAGGAACCGACAAGGCATCAAATGTTGCTGCTACCCAAAATCAATGGCTGAGCAGAGGCTGGAGGCCACCAGGTGCTGCCAGAAGCTAGCACTCTAGCTCGGGTCTGGGTAACCAGAGGTGGGTGGCCTTGGACCAGGAACTCAGCACTCAGGGCAGGTGGGAGGACTCCTCTCCTCTACCTCTCAGGACTGTCTGGAGAACCAGTGGGATAAATGGGTGGAGAGCATGAAAACAGAGCAAAGCATCCCACAGTTCACGTGTTGCCTCTAGTTACAATACTCGCCAGGCTCCTCCCCCAGCCCCACCCCAGAGACGGAGATGAGAAATCAGAATGTCCAAACACTGAATGATACTTAGAAGTTGGTTCTTACTGGGGCGAACTAGCCAGGCTGTCCACTTACAGGGAAGGAGGAGGTAAGGAGACCCAAGAGAATGGACCCCCAAAACGACAGGCAGTCACTTTAGAGTAAGTACAATTTTTTTAGTTAAGATGCCCAACGCAACAGGGAATCAAGGGTGGAGGTGGGGTGTGAAGGCAGTCAGCCCCAGCCCAGGCTACAAGGGGGATGTACTGTCTGTAGAGAATTCACTTGTTCTGGTTTTTATCACCGCAATAACAATTCTAAACATTATCTGTGATAAAATGCTCCTCCTGCAGGGGCTGACAGCTCCCACCACCCAGTCTTGGGATGCCACCAACCCAAAGAGAACTAGCCTGGAGCCAGTCCCTGAGCTTCGGCTTGGGACGCTGTCATCACCTAAAGCTCAGCCCTAAAAAACTTCAGTTGCAGATCCTCTCCCCTCCCCACCCCCAAGTCTCATCCAAACCCCCAATATAAAACAGAACAGTGGGTACAGTATGTTGTTAAGAGGAAACTCTGGGTCCAAACCCCAACCTACCCAATTACTAGCTACATGAAAGCTATTTAACCTCTCTGTGTCTCAGTTTCCTCACTTATAAAATAGTAATAAGTACTTCACAGTGCTGTTGTGGAAGTTAAATGAGTTAAAACGGTAAAGTGCTCAAAACAATGCCTGGTACAAAGACTATGTATGGGTTTACTACGCATAGAACAGCCTTACCATTAGGTTACTCGAGCAGAGAAGACACATTCACAACAACCGCCAGGGAGGAGGGCAGTCTGATCTACCAGATCTGTCTGGATCTACCTACTTGGGTCCTGTTTCCAGGTAAAAGCCCGGAAGCATAGATGCCTCCCTCCCCTTATACCAAAAAAAAGTCTGCAGACAGAGCACCAAGATGTCCCAGATTCTGTCAAATATTTTTGATGGCAGAGAAAAGGGGCAGTGCCCAAGTCACACACTGGACCCTGAAATTCCTTCACTCATGTGAGTGCTAACCTTGGCCATCCTGCCAGGGGCCAGGGACCTAGCTGGATCCTCAGAGACCCCTAGAGGACACATGATGGACCGTGGGGTACCAGACGTGCAAGAAGCGATCTTGGCCCAGCTTTGGTAGATGCCATGGACAGGCAAAGATGGGGATGGAGGGCAGTGAGGGGCCAAGACGCTCAGGTCAAGCTGTAGTTCCCTTAGCTACCGTTAATCTCTGCCTTTCTAGAGCTTACCATTAGGTTGGCATAAAACTTCTTTAACTCTTAGAAACTTGAACCGCACTCCCCACCCCAAGATTCCAAACACCACCCTCCTCTCAGGGGGCCCCCAACGAGTCATTACTGTAACTTAACACTGCCTTGTATTAAAATATGTCTCCATTTTCAAAATAAAATATTCTTTCAAACCACATATACCCTTCCCCAGAAACACTGTAACTCTCCAGCCATCTCTCAAGAATCACTAAGACAGGAGATGCTTGAATCTGGGATTGGGCAACACCAGAGGCAAGCCTGCCCTGAGCAGGGCTCGGGTGCTGTACTGCCTCACTCTGGAGCTCAGGCACCAGCCAAGACGCACCTCGGGGTGGGGGGCTATGGCTTCTAGATTGAAAGGGACACGTAGCTGTTCCCCTTAACTCCTCGCTGCCCTCCTTAGCTTTCAAAGGGTTAAAGGGTTAGAAGTTTTCAAAGCTTCTAACACACCTTCTTCTTAAGTAGCAGAAAAATGCCAATTTCCTCCCAAGCCTGCATGATCTCAGGCTGTTCATAACGCGGCCTCCAATATTACTGCAACATAGCAAATTCCTGGTAGTCACCCCAACAAGCCATGTGGCTCCACAATCCACCCCCCACTTTTATACATGCTATTCCCTCTTCTTGGAATGCCTTTTCCATCCCTGCAGGTCTAACCACCTCCTACTCAGCCACATCTCAGGGAGGGCTGACCTCTAACTTCTTCCTTGGCTTCCTAGGTTTGCTTTAGCTAATCTCCAAGAGCCAGCCTGGGTCAACCACGAGAGTAAACCACCACTGCTAATGCGGATTTCCCCAATGGTGGCTCTTGGGGGTTGCAGAACTGCCTACCTAGGGGGCATCTAAGCTAAAGAGAATAAGTCTAGTTCCTGCTCAAACCACCCACCCAAGATGGAACCCTGGCTGAAGAGCTCTTGGCCCACTTTTCAGAAAGCTAATGAGGAGAAGGGGCCGATTCTTGTGCTTACCGGACCAGAGCAGACTCTGGGCTCCAAGAAATCACTGGGGCCCTTAGTTTTAGACCTCTGTTAAACAGGAGCCCATGCTCCCCACCCTCCCCAGCACCAGCTGCACTGAACTCCTTGAAGCACTACAGGGCTGTAGCCCACCTCTGCCCACAAGGAGGGAGAGCAGGGATTCCACTTCTTGATGATTCTGCCCTCTCTCTCAAAAAGCTAGTTAGAAAAAAGTGACCAATACCTCAAACGATTCCTCCAAGACTTTAGACTGGCCACGTGGTTCACCCTTCCCATTTCAAAAGGGTGGGTCTGAGGGTCTCTTCGGCGAGGTAAGTCCCTGCTGAAGTCAACCCTCTAGCAGAAGTGGTTCCGGGTCCTTGCCCAGCTTCACAGGAGATGGCTTCCCCCCCTCAATTTCAGCAGAGACCACACACACACTAGCAACCCTGTCAGCCTCCCCCAACTCTCAGGGGAGATTCTGAACACCCAGGTAGAGTCAGGATGGGGTCCCCAAAGCCAAGGGCCTGTCAGCATCAAGGTCCAAGAAGGACAAGGACTTTAGGAGCCAAATGAACCCCAGCCCACTAGAGCCCACACCACACTCGTGGACATATGTCAGGCCTTCCTTCGTCACTCTTCAGAGTGAAGCGTTGTAGATTCCTCCCTTCCTTCCCCACAGAAAGCGGGATCTAGACCTAGATTCTCAAGCTGTCATGCCATTGGTGGACTGGGGCTGGCAGCAGGCCTCTGAATTGCTAAGAGTGGGAACTGGCAGTGTGACCCTCCCATCATCCCTCCCACAGTGAGGAGCCCAGCCCAGCCGTGGGCCAGTGCCGCCATTCTGCACCAAACCTATAGCACGGCGGGCGGGCACCCGCCACTGGATAGGAGGGAGGCAGCAACGCCAGCCCCCATCAGGGGCTCTGCGGTTTCTCCCCCAGACCAAGGGGAAGGGAGCTCAGGGTGGATAACCGGCCCTTGGTTTCCTGGGCAAGAGCATGCCAGGGCGCGGCAGGAAGGGTCTAGGGTCTCTTGGCCCTAGAGTGACACAGCAGAGGCCACTTCAGAGAGAGAGCTGCGAAGGCTGCCCCCTTTCCACACCAGTTTTTGTCTCTGCGGGCCGAGCTTCTGGTCTCCATTCACTGATAGCCTTAAGGCTATATCCACCCCCACACACATACACCCTCCCGGATTTTGCCACATCCAATTAGCCACTCAGCTGTTGGTGATTGCACGAAGCCGCCCCAGACTCCCTCCTCTTAGCACATGGCCGGTGGACATTCCTAGCAGAATCCCACTAGGGCCAGCTTTGGGGTCCTGGCTTGTCTGCCACGGCAAAACCCGAGAGACGAGAACTGGGAACTGAGTGTCTTTAGGCATCTCCTTCCCAACTCAGTCAGCTGACATCTTTGCCAAAGCCCAAGCTCTGGGGCCGTGAAGAAAGCCGTCTACCCCCATGACTACAACTCTAGCGAACCAAGGTGCCGCGCAGCCGGCCCAGGCCTCCAAGGTCACGGGGAGGGGTCAGGGCGGAAAGTACAAGGGAGTGTGGGTGCCGCCCGCCCGCCGTGCTAATCCCGCTCAGTTCCTCCCAGCCGAGGCGGGAGTCCCGGCCACGCGGGAGGAGCGCCTCGGAAGAGGGCAGCGAGCGGGGCGGAGTGGAGAACGAAGGACGCGCGGGCAGCAGGCGTGGGGCGGACACGGCGCAGCTCGCCCACCGCGGGACGCACTGACGGCCGCCGGCGCACGGTCGGCCCCGAGCCTGGGAGGGCGGGGAGACAATGCCCGCCCGGCGGGGTAGTCCAGGCCGCACGCCCCCGCCCGCCGGACACGGGCTGCTCCTCCCCGGCCGAAGGGCAACGGCGGAAAGGCGCCGGGAGCGACTGCCAGATCGCGCGCGGGGCCCCGCGCGCCCCGTCCCCCGCCCACCTCCGCGTGTACTTCACCCAACAAGTCCCGGGGGCGCAGACCCACCTCCTCCTCCAGGGTGCCACTGGAGCCCGAGCCCGTGCCGGTGCCGGTGCCCGTGCTGGTGCCGTGCTCGCCGTCCGGCTTCAGGTTGCTCATGGTGCGGGGGGT
This sequence comes from Pseudorca crassidens, assembly GCF_039906515.1. NCBI lineage: Eukaryota > Metazoa > Chordata > Mammalia > Artiodactyla > Delphinidae > Pseudorca > Pseudorca crassidens. The sequence goes on from NC_090296.1 coordinate 112,977,900, forward strand.
GGGGTGGGGGTGGCTAGGGGAAGGGAACGCGGAGGGCTAGCGCGGCGCCCGGCCCCGGCAAGGAGGTGGGAAGGGGCGAGGTGAGCGGTGCGCTCCGGGGGTGAGGGGCTGGGTGGCGGTGGGGAGCGCGCGGGGCGGTGAGAGGGGCAGCCGCAGCGTCGGGCTGGGGTCACATCAAGTTTGGCGGGTGCAGGAGGCGGGGAGGGGGTGCGGCGGGGGAGGCACTGGGAACCGGAGCCGAGCCGGAGCGGCCGCCGCCTCCGCCTTTTCACTGCGACCCGCGAGTGCGCCCGCGGCGGCGGCGGCGGCGGCGGCGGCGGCGGCGGGGGGCGGGCGCCGGGGGAGGGGGCGGGCGCCGGGCGGCGGCGGGGGGCGGGGGCCGGAACCGGCCTCAGCTGGGGCCCGGCCAGCCCCCTCCCCCTCCCTCTCCGCGGTCTCCGGGGGAACGCGCAGCCAATCCTCGCCGCCCGCTGCGGGCTCGCCCCGGCCCGGGCCGCTGCGCGCCAGTCTCCGGCGGGGCTTTTCCCTTCTCTCCCTCGTCCTTTCTCTCCCTCTCTCTTTCCCCTTTCCCTTCTCCACTGAGAGTTTTTAAACTTTGATGAACTCACCCAGCGAACTTTCTTAAAGGGGCCGCGTACACCGCGCCGTCCCAGCCCGCCGGAGGTGGGACTGGGTGCTGAGCACCCCGCGCTTCCTCGTCCCTCATCATCCCCACCCCGGCGGCCCCACGCGAGGGGGCGCCCGAAGCGGGACTCCTGGATGGTCGGCTTCAGGAAGGAGTCTCCGCCTTGTACTTTGATCTGGGGTTATAGGGTGTCCGGCGCAATTTCACCCCCAAATCCAGCCATCCAGTCCCCGTCCACCCTCTGCTTCCTCCCTCCCAGCGTAGGGCTGTTGGGGGCTCGGTTCTGGGGTTGATGGCCGAGGCGAGCCGGACACCTGGGCTTCGGCCTCGGCTGGGCGCCGTTTGCTGCGTGACCTTGAGGAAATCACTTCCCCTCTCTGGCCTCAGGCTTTCAGCCCAGAGGGTGGGACTTAGGTCTCAAATTCCCCTGGGCGGGGAGACGACTGTTGGGGATCCAAATGGTTATTAGCCCCTGGAGGCGTGGGGGGAGGGTGTGCACCTCGAATGACCGAGAAGGTTTCATTCGTGCCCTCCACCCCCAGCTTCTGGGGTCCTCTCCTCCCTCAGCTTAAAAACACACACACACACCACACACACACCCCTTTTCCCCTCCTCCTCTTCAGAGCCCGAGGTTTGGGCGGGGCTGTGGTGACTCCCCTCCGCGGGTCTCAAGGGCGTGGTCCCGTGTTGGGTTTTCCTCAGACTTTTGAAAACCCGCGCCGACTGGGACCGACCCCTGACGCCACCTTGTAAAAGCCCGCGCCCACGTCTGGTCGTGCTTAAAGCGCAGCAGCTCTGAGCCCCGCGGAGCTGCTCGAGGACTGAGCTCCTCCCCAGCGCCCCGGTCCGCGCCCTCGAGCCCTGGGGCATCCTGGCCAGAGGCTCTGTCGGGACTGGGAAAGACACTGCCGAGAGATGAGGGGAGTCCTGCGGGACCCCGCCCAGAACCAGGCGTCTCTGGGTGTGATCTGTCACCTTGCGCCTGGTTCCTGTTCTGACTTTCCCTGCTAAACCTGGTAGTGGTACCTGGATTTTAAGGTTGGAAGCGACGCACAGCGTCGGTGGAATGAGATAAGCTAGGTTTGCAGTCATGAACCAGTTAGGACCCCAGACCTTGGACAAGTGACTCAACCCTTCAGAGCCCCAGTGTGCCTTCCTCTAAATGAAGCCGGCACTACCTTACGGGAGTGTGGAGTATGGAAGTATACACTGTTCCTGTGACTAAGTCTCCCCAATTATAATCTTTCCTAACCTGCCATTTCACAGATGAGTAAATTGAGGTCTATAGGTAAGCAATACCTTTTCCAATGACATTTATCTAGTAAATAATTGTTGAGCAACCGCTGTGTGCTGTGGCAAGGCCAGGAACACCCTGGCTTCCCACTACCTCCACTGCCAACACTCTGTTCAGGCCCTAATATGAGGGCAACTGCTTCCTGTAGGAATCGGGCATTGCCATGAATGATGGTGCTTCACTCTACCCAGAGCTTTCTAGGTACTTCTCGCCTCTGGCACCTCCAGATAGAGCCAACCTGTGAACCCCCAGATATCCTGACCATCCTGCACAGGCCTCTGTCCAGTCTGGCTCTTTTCCCCACCCCTTCTCCCTGCCCCTAGTATAGATATTCCCATTAGGTGTGTCTCCAACTTTGGCCGAGCAATGTTCTTCCTCCTTTACCTCCTCCTCCTGACCCTCCCCCCCCATATCAATCCAAATACTCCCTTCCCTCAAGATTCATCCTACTCAGTCCTACTTGTTCCAGGAAGAGTAGCCTGGCCCATTTTCAAAACTCCGGTATCCTCTAGAAGTTAGTTTGAATTTTTCAAAGAGGAAGGATTTCTCATCTTGTCCTTCAGGTCTACATTTTATAGATGAGGAAGCTGAGGCCCAAAGAGATGACAAATAGGGACTTCCCTGCTGGTCCAGCGGCTGAGACTCCACACTCCCAGTGCAGGTGGCCTGCGTTTGATCCCTGGTCAGGGAACTAGATCCCACATGCTGCAACTAAGAGTGCATATGCCGCAACTTAAAAAAAAAAAAGATCCCGCATGTCCCAATGAGACCTCGTGCAGATAAATAAATTAATTAATTAAGTGCTTTTAAAAAAAAAGTGGTGACAAATAATGCAGGGTCCACAGTTGACTCCCATCACTGTATTTTTCCATACATGAAGCTGATATTTATTGCTATTCTGATGATATAGCAATTCATGCTTATTGTTGAATATTTGGAAGATTATAAAATAGTTTAGAAAATAATCTACCATGTAGAGAGCAAGGTTATTAATATTTCCTCCTAGTCTTTTTGTCTGTGCATATTTTAAAAAACAAAATTGCCAAACAGTTTAAATAGTCCTTTTTTTTTCTTAAATCTATCATGAAAATTTCTTTTTAAGTTCTCAAGTCATAAATTTTAATGATTGCCTAACCCCCATTAGATGTGCCGTAATTCAACTTACCTCTTATTGTTAGGCATTTGCATTATTTTTTCTTTTTTGCCTTCATAAGAAACACCTTATATAAGGATGCTTAATGCCTCGGACAGCTTCCTGTATGTGACCAGCCCTAAGCACTTTGAAGGCAGCAACTGTCTTATTCCTTCCTGTACTTTTTTTTTTTTCTTTTCTTCTTCCTGGCTGCACCACATGGCTTGTGGGATCTTAGTTCCCCAACCAGGGATTGAACCCGTGCCCTCGGCAGTGAAAGCGCAGAATCCTAACCACTGGACCACCAGTGAAAGCGCAGAATCCTAACCACTGGACTGCCCGACTGTGACCTAGTAACCTAGCCTCTAGCAGCCTCTTCCGTGTCACCCCCTACCCCCAGAGCCAGGCTCCATGTCACCTCTGAGCTTCTGACATATCTGTTCCCTTTGCCGAGAACCGCCCCCTTCCCAGACACCCACTCCCTTTCCAGAATGCTCTCAGAGTGCCTTCTCTATGTTCTCTTGAGCCTGGAAATACCTTGTCTTGGAGTCTCAGCTACCAGATAGGAAAATCTCTGACTCTGTGACATGTCCACAAACCCTGCTAGTGAATACAGCCTCACCCCTCAATCTCTGTAGCCCCCTAGCCTCCAGCAAAGAGCTTGATGGTTTGCAGGTGTTCAGTGAACCATTCCTGGGGTCTCTGGGTTATCTGGTGCCTGTGGCCCTTTCTCTTTGATTTCCTGTACATATTGATAAATTATCCTTTGGTGTTTCATTCTTGGGGTAAGGAAAAGAGTCAGATGGCTTCACTCCTAAGAAATGCTACCCTGGGACCCAGCATCCTGAGGGTGTGCCAGGCCCCCCATTCTAACCCGTGTCCCCCACCATCAGGAAAGTCTGGGCAACAAAAAGGCAGGTAGATAGGGTGACCTTGAGGCCCAAAGGCTGGTGTGTATCTGAGTTGTATTTTCTTGGCACATAAGGTTTAAGCTGCTCTTGAGTGCAAGAGGTTTCAGGAAGGGAAGGGGGCAGGATGCTGGCATTTATAAAGTACCTACTCCTTCCTGCCCCAGGCAGGTAATATGCCTTCTCCTGTAATCCATTGTTCTTGCTATCCCTAGTTATAGATTAGAAAACAGGCTCAGAAGAACTGGGGGAACTCGCCTAGCTACTGGTGGATGGCATGGATGGTGGGGAAAGCATGGAACAGTTGTGAGATTATCAGTTCATCTCTAAAATGGGAATACTAGCACACAACTTCAGGGGTGTGTTATATAAGAGTTCATGGTAAGCTCTTGATGGTTGTGATTATTGCCTGTGGTGCTACTTCTAGTTTGAAGGTCAAGGTCAGGGTGGTTGCAGGTCAAGATCAGAGACTGGGTCATTTCAGTCCAGAGTTCCTGAGCTCTCTCCTCTCCTCTTGCCTTCCTTACTCTGGGCCACGTAGTTACCAAATTCGCAGGTTCAAATCCAAGGCAAACAGTGTTTCTAAAATAGCTGCGCCAGGATATCTGGGTTTGAGTCCAGGTGACCCTGGCAACCTGTATGACGATGGGCAGGTAGTTTAATTTCTCTAAGGCTTTGTTTTCTCATAGTAAAACTAGAGATGCCTTTCAGGCTTTCACAAGTTACCTAGGTTTTTGCAAGTGTTGAGTGAGATCCTGCCACTCAGAGTTCTCGGCTGGCCTCAAAGCTCTAGGGCAACTGGAGGGGTGATTATAAAATCAGCAAAGGAGTAGAACCAAGAACTTCACTTCATTCCAACCTTCCCAAGAGGCAGTGTCTCCCCCTTGATGCCCCCTCCCCAAAGATGTTACTTCTTCTGTCCCCACATGGCTGAAAACTAGGGGAGGACCCTCAGGTCAGGGATGGTGTCTTTTTTCATCTTTGAATCTTCTTGTGCCTGGCCCACGTCCTGGTAGAGGGGGTTCAGTAAATAATAGTGAATGAATGAAAGGCTTGGGTGTCCATGGAAAGAGCTCTGAGAGAAGTATTTTTATACTAACATGTCAATGACTGCATTTCCCCTCTCCCTACGTGGGAGAGAGCATAGGATACCAGGAACCTGAAAGGGAAGCAGAAGATTGTTTCTGACAATGGTCAGAAACCCATGAGGGGTGTCTGGGCAGGCCAGAGGTTTCTGGTCTGGACTCCAGGCTCCCAACTGACACCTCCCTCTCAGCAGCCAAAGACCCTGCCCCACTGCCAGTTCCTACCCAACCACTGGGCCAGTGGCCTTTGCAGATGGGAAAACTGAAGTTCAGCAGCTGAAATCAACTCACCTGAGGTCACACACAAGGTACTGGTTCATTTCATACTTTCTATGGAATTTTACAAGCAAGTGGCTTGGAAATTTTCTTTCTAATTAAAAACAAAACTAATCAAAGATCTTTTCATATGGAGTCCTCAAATGATCTTTTACTCCCCAGAAAGTCTATGTGTTTAAAAAAAGAAGAAAAAAAGAGTTTTAAGTTCTGGCAACGATTAAATGGCACTTGCTAAACTTTTACTGGTTTTGAGTCCTTCCTAGGGAGCCAAAGGTCATTGAGAATGGCTCTCTGGCCTGATTCCCTGCCTGAGTTGCTGGTCTCCCAGAGCCTGGGAGAGGGCTGTCCAGGCCAGACAAACTTCAGAATTGCCTGGCATGGCCGGGAAGTTGGTCCCACAGGGCAGAGTTTCCGAGAAAGACCAAGGGGCTGAAAGCAGGAATGGTTGCACTTGACCGGGGTCCGGTGGGGCAAGTGACAGTCTTTTGGGGACTGGGGCTCTAAATGGAGTGGGATGGAGCAGGGTGAGGAGGGAAGATGGCTCTACCCTCACCACTGAAGGTGGCAGTGAGGCTCCTGTGGCCTCCATCTTAACAGTCTTCTTTGCCTTCCAAAAAGCTTATTGTTCAAAAGAGGAGGGGTGCAGATGCAGTCACTCTAAGGCCTTAGGGATTTAAGGAGGCAGCTGGGGGGAAAGGGCGACGCCTAACCCGAAGGAGTGCTTCCCCCAAGGTGTGCTTCCCCCAAGGTGGGCGTTAGGGCACGCAGATCACAGAATCTGTGTTAGAAGGGGCCCTAGAGGTCAATCCAAGCCAGTGGACCTCACACTTGGCTACAGACCAGAATTATCTTTTGAAAAAGACAGATTCCTGGGGCCCATCTGAAAACAACTACATCCATATCTCTGAAGGCAGACCTTGGGAATCTCCTTGTACCCCAGCAGCTAGAACCCCAGTACCAGAATCCAACCCCCTGCATCAAACACTTGAATCTCCACCAAAAGCTAATCCAGCCTCTCCCCGAATTTGGGGAGAAGCAACTCCACCCCCACCCCCAAACTGCTCATTCTACTGCTACAGCTAGCTATAGCTCTACTTACAGCAGTATCATTATCAGATAATGACTAGTGATAATTAACATTTGTCCAATACTTGGCCATTGACCTCTTAGCGCAGAGGCTAAGCTGCCATATTCTAGACTGAGACAGGCCTGGATTCAAACCTTGCTGCACTTTATTTTTGTGACTTTGAGTAAAGTGACTAAGGACTCTGAGCTTCAATTTCCTCATCTGTGAAATGGGGATAGCTTGTGTGGAATCACACAACAGTGCTTAACACAGTGCTTGGCATTGTGTCCCGTCAGTTAAAAGTTTAAGTTGTTCTTCCGTTTAAACCCAAATCTGTCTCCCTGTGCCTCCACCCAACTCCTCCCTGCATTTGGCCCTGGGTTCCATAGCTCCATAGAGCAAGCAGTGCTTCCTGCCCTAGGGCAGTCCTTACAGACAGCAGGCCCCTTTCCCAGCATCTGATCCTGGTTCCTGTACCCTCACACCCTGGCTGGCCCCTCTTCTGGACTGATTGGCATTAGGGGTAGTAAAATATTATAGGAGGGGGACTTTGCTCAGCAGGTCCAGACGTCCAGGAGTTCCTTGAGCATGTGGAGAACCAGAGCAGCTTATGTGAAAAGGGCTGCAGAGAACAGTGATCCCAGCAGAGAAGAGGGTGGCTCCCCCAACCTGCTAGTGTAAAGCTGCTAACCTAGGCTGCCAACCATGTGCCAGTGTGCCAGGCACGGGCTGAGCATAACACGTCCCTGAGCTCATTTACCTTTCATAGCTGGCTAAGGAGATGATTTTTCCTTATTTTACATTTGAGGTGCAGAGAGGTTAAGTAACCTGAGCAATAATGCACTGCTGTAACGGACAGGACTGGGATTTGAACCTAGCTCTCCCTATATTCAACTCCTAGAACTAGAATGAAACAAAGGAGTTGAATCTGAATCGAGGTCCAAGTCCAAAATACAGTTTTCTTCCAGGAATCATCTAGTGAGATATTTACTATTTTTTTTAATTAATTAATTTTATTTATTTTATGGCTGCCTTGGGTCTTTGTTGCTGCCCAGGCTTTCTCTAGTTGCAGTGAGCAGGGGCTACTCTTTGTTGCGGTGTGCGGGCTTCTCATTGCGGTGGCTTCTCTTGTTGCAGAGCACAGGCTTTAGGCTCACTGGCTTCAGTAGTTGTGGCATATGGGCTCAGTAGTTGTGGCTCACGGGCTTAGTTCCTCCGTGGCATGTGGGAGCTTCCCGGACCAGGGCTTGAACCTGAGTCCCCTATTGGCAAGTGGATTCTTAACCACTGCACCCCCAGGGAAGTCCCTATATTTGCTAATTTCTTATCTAACCGTAATCACTTGCATTTACTGTATGCTTTATTTTTTTTCCATGAATGTCCACCTTCATTTTTTTCTTTTTCTTGGGAAGAGCTAATATTTGCACATGGTGTTCATAGTTTAAAATTCACAAGGTGCAAAGAACCTTGTTTTTGTTGTTGTTGTTGTGCCGGATCTTAGCTGCAGCATGCGGGATCTAGTTCCCTGACCAGGGATTGAACCCGGACCCACTGCATTGGGAGCACGGTCTTACCCACCGGACCACCCATGGAAGTCCCAAGTGCAAAAGAATGTTGGAAACAGTTTGCAATTCTTAAAAAAGTTAAGCATGGAACTACCATATGACTCAGCAATTCCACTCCTGGATATGTACCCCAAAAAAACTGAAAACAAGTATTCAAACAAAAACCTGTACTTGAGTGTTCATAGCAGCACTATTCACAAGAGCCAAAAAGTGGAGACAACCCAAATGTCCATCAGCTGATGAACGGATAAACAAAATGTGCTACATCCATACAATGGAATATAAAAATCCATAGAGGGACTTCCCTGGTGGTCCAGTGACTAAGACTCCTTGTTCCCAGTGCAGGGGGCCTGAGTTCAATCCCTGGTCAGGGAACTAGATCCCACATGCCACAACTAAGAGTCCGCATGCCTCAACTAAAGATCCTGCATGCTGCAACAAAGATCCCACGTGCCACGACTAAGACCCGGAGTGGCCAAGTAAATAAATAAATATTTTTTAAAAATCCATAGAAAGTATGGACATGGATAAACCACAAAAACATGTTAAGTGAAAAAAGCCAGACACAAAAGCTCATATTATTTGATTCCATCTTTATGAAATACCCAGAACTGGCAAATCCTTGGAGATAGAAAGCAGATTAGTGGTTGCCAGGGGCTAGGGGTGGGGAGATGGGAAGTGACTGCTATTGGGTACAGGGGTTTCTTTTTGGGGCAAAGAAAATGTTGTGGAACTAGATCCAGGTGATGACTGAACAACACTGCTAATGTACTGAATGGTATACTTTTTAAAAATTTATTTATTTACTTTTGGCTGCGTTGGGTCTTAGTTGCTGCACGCGGGCTTTCTCTAGCTGCGGCGAACGGGGGCTACTCGTCATTGCGGTGTGCGGGCTGCTCGTTGTGGTGGCTTCTCTTGTTGTAGAGCATGGGCTCTAGGCACGTGGGCTTCAGTAGTTGTGGCTCAGTAGTTGTGGCACACAGGCTTAGTTGCTCCGTGGCACATGGGATCTTCCCAGACCAGGGCTCGAACCTGTGTCCCCTATTGGCAGGTGGATTCTTAACCACTGCGCCACCAGGGAAGTCCTGAATGGTATACTTTTAAATGGTTAAAATGATTCATGTTATGTGGATTTTACCTCAATTTTATAAAAAGAATATTGAATATTAACCCCAACCCCATCCCATAGCAATTGGTACTAGCTCCAGAAGATATTCTGAGCATTTATAAACATTTGTGTGTATAGTTTTTCATATAAATGGTAGCACCCTGTATATATTGTCGTGTACCTTGTTTCCTTCACTTGGCAGAGATCTTGGAGGTTATTCAACATCTGCACTTAGCAGACTTGCTGTGTTCTTTTTTTTTTTCTTGATTGAGTTTCTATTTATTTATTTATTTGGCTGCGTTGGATCTTAGTTGCAACGTGCGTGATCTTCGTTGCAGCATGCAGGATCTTTTGTTGCAACATGGGCTCTTTGTTGCAGTGCTCCGGCTTCTCTCTAGTTGTGGTGCTCGGGCTCCAGAGCGTGGCGCCTCAGTAGTTGAGGTGCGGGGGCTTAGTTGCCCCGTGGCATGTGGGATCTTATTTCCTTGACCAGGGATCAAACCTGAGTCCCCTGCATTGGAAGGTGGATTCTTAACCACTGGACCACCAGGGAAGTCCTGCTATGTTCTTTTTAATGTCTCTATACTCTTCCATGTCATGGATGTACCCTGATTTGTCAAGCCTGTCCCCTTTTGATGGACATTTAGATTGTTTCCAGTCTTTTGCTCTTTCAAACAAGGCTGCTCCCTGTGTGTGTCTCGTGAAAGGCTCATAGGAAGTCTGCTGTAGCCTTATCCCACTTAGAAACAGGCCTGAGGGGTTGGGTGTCCTGAAAAAGTGCACCGGAAGGAGGGCCAGGAGCGCTTTGGTCCGGCCTTTTTTAGATGTGCATGTGAGAGCAATGACTGATGAATAGGATTCCTGCTGGATTAATGGGCCAAAATGGAGGCTTTGGGACTGTGAGGCTGGAGAGGAAACTACCAATCTGCCTGATGGACCTAATATGTTTTGTAAATCCCCCAGCAACCTCAGGTTAAACTGACAAGAAAGGCCTTTCGTTTTGCACTATGATGAGAACTCAGACATTCTGGTTTATTAAGCATTCCCTGCCCACCCCCCACTTCCAATAAAAGGTCACATGAGAGGCCTAGGTCAAGGGATTAACACGATATATTTAGTTGAAAAACGGTGCCCCAGATGGTACAGAGAATGAAAGTGCCAACTCAAAATACGATACTGGTGGACAAGAAGGCAAACTAAAGGATGTAAATAGCTTAGTTTTGTCCTGGTTATGAGTTGCTGGCAGGATGAGGGAATCTAAACCTTGTGCATATCTTGCACCACTTAAGTCTGTTGTAAGTACTTAAGGCACAGACCAGGACAAAGACCTGCTTCGAAGGGGTGGAAGATTGAAAGTTTGGTGCTGCTAGGAAGAAAAATCAAGCCAGCAGAGGGACATCCTCTGATCAGGCAAACCTAAAAACTAAAATGAACCATTGGAGAATATACTGTGTAGCTCAGGGAACTCTACTCAATGCTCTGTGGTGACCTAAACGGGAAGGAAATCCAAAAAGGAGGGGATGTATGTATACGTATAGCTGATTCACTTTGCTGTACGGTAGAAACTAACACAATATTGTAAAGCAACTATACTCTGATAAAAATTAAAAACAAAATAATAAAATGAAAAAAAAACAAGGCTGCTGTGAATCGCCTTGTACATGGGTCATTTCACACATGCCTCTATCTGTGGAGAAATTCCTACAAGTGGAATTGCTGGGTCAAAGGGCATGTACATTTTAATTTTTCCAGTTGCAAAAATAATGCATACTTGTGGCACGAATTTCAAACAACTCTGAAGCTTATTGGTTAAAAAGTGAAAGAAGCCCTCCCCACAACCCTAATCCCACGCCTCTGGTGGAGTTGCTCCTTCTTTCTCTGCCTCCCTTTTGGGGGCACTTCCTCCCTGGCCCTGGCCTGCAGCTCTCAGAGCCATCCCTGCCTGCCTGATTCTGGGTCACCCCTCCTCCTACTGCCCCGCCTCTTCCTTCTCTCATCCCTCAGTAGAGACTTTCCCATCAATCCCCAGAGCCTGGGCTGGGATTGAGGCTCACAGTCAAATATAACCTATTCCTCACCAAACCTACCAATGTCAGGCCTCTGGCAAGTGCTTTCAAATCACAGAATATTCAAACCAAAAGGTTAGGGGCTTCTCATCCAACTCACATTCTGCCTTACATAGTTTTACACAGGAGGCAACTGAGGCCCAGAGAAAAGTATTTCACATGGTAGTAAGTGCCCTGTAAGGATAAACAGTGACTTGGGTCCAGGAGTCTTAACTGGGTGGTGATATCTGAGCTGGGACCTAAATGACAGGAAAGAGCCAGGTAAACCAGCATATGCAAAGGGCCTGAGGTAGGAAGAAAATTTGTATATTTGACAGACAAGAAGAAGGCCAATGGACTGGAGCAAACGAGGTGGCAAAGGTACCCAGGGCTAATCACTTAGGTCCCTGGAGGAAGAGTGAGGTCATTCTGCAATGCCATAAGGTCAGCTTCTCTCCTGCTCCTGTGCCCCCAGTAGCTCAGCCTAAAGAATACAGCAGGGGCTCCCTGAACCTTGCTGAATGAATGAGCACTGTGTGTTAAAGTGAGTGAAGAAGAGGGGCAGAAAGGTGTGTTACAGAATCCTTGAACAGAGACATAGATTCAGACCCCAGATTACTGATTATATGGCTTGGGACCTGCTGTTTTTCATAAGTATAATCATCATCATAATGGTAGCCAACCCTCAGAGAGCTTTGTAGGCCATATAGTTGACATCTGTGTGGCAGCAACTCAATTCTGCCCTGGTAGCTGTAGTAGGGAAGCAACCGTAGACAATGCAAAAACATGGGTTGGCTGTGTTCCAATAAAGCTTTATTTACAAAAGCAGGCTTTGGGCCAACCCATGCCTTAGAGAGCATTTAAAAAGTGCCAGATACAGCTGTAAGAGCCTTAAGTGTATTAACACATTTATAATGAGAGGCTCAACAGCTCATTGTTCTGTATCTCATTTGGGTCTTGGACCTCCTTTAAGTCTCAGGTGGTGTCTCTGGATGTTTGCTCCAGAAATCTACACATACTCAGATACAGAGTTGTGCACACAGTTGGGGGGCGGGGGGCGGGGGGAGGCGTTAAGGACCTTTTGAGGCCTTTGTGGGCCTCCTGAATGGATAATCCCTATGGCCTCTTTTGCCTCAGTGACCAGGTCGGGGAACGCCGGGGTGGCAGGTGGGTCTGAGAGGTAGAGTGGGAACCAGGGACTTCTGGGATGGATACTACAGTCTGGGACAGTAGTTGAGGGGTTGGCTGACAAGAGGCCACCCAACCTCTCTGCTAGAATCTGTAGTGTTAGCTCTAGATGGTTGTCTTCCACCCCAAAATGTGCCCACTTGGTCGCTGGAGGAGTTCCTTCCCAACTCAATGGCAGAAAAAGCCTAGCTTGGGGCGGAGCCCTGCAGGAGACCCCCTTAGTCCTGTCTCCTGGCGGCTATGGTGGGTCAAGCACAGCTCTGTGCCTCTACTGTAAAATGAAGGAGTTGGATTAGACTCATTCTTTCCAACTACAGACATTTATGGGCACCTACTGCATACCAGAGACTACATTGGAAAATTGTGAGCCATTATGTTGTACACCTGAAACTTATATAATATTATACATCAACTAAACCTAAAAAAAAAAAAAAAGAGTACATTGGACCCCACCAGTGATGAAATAGCCTCAAGTACAAAGAACTACGCCCAAGAGGAATGAGAGGCCACTTGCAGCCTTCAGCCAGGTCAGCTGGGAAGGTCCCTGGAAGGCCCTGCACTGGAGCCAGACTCTGAAGATGGGTAGTTAGGGGCAGTCCTGGTAGAGGGAAGGGTGTGGGAAAACTCAGGGTGTGCAGGGCCTGCTTTGGCTGGAGTGTCAGGTGAATAGAGAGGAGCTCTCTCAGGAGCAAAGCAAAAAGGAGAATTGGGTCCACAGGTGGTTCGGGCCCTGCCTGGTGGGAGCTAGACCAAGGGTCATCAGGAAGTGACAACTGCAGGGCCTTAGGGTTGGAGAAAGGGGCAAGCACTGCGCCTCCCCAAGCTTTGTGGGAGGGGAATGGTGGGGGACAGAGACCCTGGAAGGGGGACACGTGGGCAGAGGGCACTGGTGGCAGGACACAGAAGAGAGTTGGTTATGGAGCTTCCCTGGTGGCGCAGTGGTTAAGAATCCACCTGCCAATGCAGGGGACACGGGTTCGAGCCCTGGGCCGGGAAGATCCCACATGCCGTGGAGCAACTAAGCCCGTGCGCCACAACTACTGAGCCTGCGCTCTAGAGCCCGCAAGCCACAACTACTGAGCCCACGTGCCACAACTACTGAACCCCGTGTGCCTAGAGCCCGTGCTCCACAAGAGAAGCCACCCCAATGAAGCCTGTGCACCACAACGAAGAGTAGCCCTCGCTCGCCGCAACTAGAGAGAGCCCACGCACAGCAACACCCAATGCAGCCAAAAATAAATAAAAATAAATAGATATATTTTTTTAAAAAAAGAAAGTTGGATTTGGTAGGATATTTTTCTCTCAGGCGACTGGAAATGGAAGGCTGGAGCTAGGGAGAGATTAGGGAAAAGACTGCCCAAGGTTAAAGGCAGGCAGTGGCCGCCTTCTCAGAGGAGAGGCGTTGGTAAGTGCTTTCAGAAGTTAAGTCTGGGAGGCTCCGTTGCTCCCCTTCCACCACCAACAGTCTCTGGGAGGTTCACAAAGCGCATTAGCATGTGAAAGGCCCAGGAAGAAGTGGGGTTGGGGAGTAGAGAGTGGTTTAGCTCCATTCTACTCCCTGTGAGGTTGCTGTGGGTCTGGGGGCTCGTGCAGGATCACACATGGACTTCCTGGAAGAACATTTCAGACAAATAAATAAATTTAAACAGGGGGCAAAAAGATTTAATTGTCTGTCAAAGTATTTATTAGTTTGCTTCTTTGTTTATTAGTAAACTAGCTTCAGCTTCAAGTAAACTAGCTTCAGCTCGAGGTCTGGATGGAGTCAGTGTGGTTAGCAGGTGTGCCCTGAGCCTTGTCCATCTCTACCAGAACCAGCTCGCCTTACAACATTTTAACCCACGAGGGTGGAATGACTATGTCTCTTCCAGATAGGGAAGCTACGGTTCAGATAGGTTCAGAAGTTGTCCTAAGATCACAGAGCAAGAGAGTGGGGAAGCCAGGACTGGGCTGGAACCAAGTGTCTCTCACCTCAGATTCCTTGCTCTTAACCTCCAGGGCTTACAACGTGGCAATTAAATTTAACTCTTAAAAAGTTGAAATTTAAAAATGTGTAGCAACATTAAATCCGTGGTTAGAAGATGAAGCAGCCAAGCTCCCCTCTCCCTCCCACCGTGTCAGTGCGGACTGCCTGCCAGCTTGCTGCCTGAGCCTCCAGCTCTCTCAGGGTTACTGGTTGTCCTGAGACACAGAAGGTAGAGGAAATGGCAGAGTCTCAGCAGACCTGGGGGTTTGGTGGTACTGCTGGTAGAAAGGGGCAGGCTGAGAAGAGGAAACAATTTTGCAGGATGATGATAGTTCATTTGTCACCAGATAGACTTGGATCACCACTTATCAGCTATGGGACCTGGGACAAGGAATAAACTGAACCTCAGTTTCCCCAAGTTGTAAAATGAGGATGGTCATAGTATATGTGAAGATGAAACACACTACCATGTGTAACATACTCAGCTTAAGGCCCGTGTGTGTAGATGGTAGCAGCCATATATGTGAATTTTATTATCGGTGCTTTCCTCGTCAGGTGGTTGAGATGGGTCCTGAGGTTTCTTTAACATTCTGCAGGACTCTAATGAATTCCCATTTTGAGTCCTGTTAGAGCTGCAAGACTAGGAGTCAAGAGAGAGGTCTGGAGTGGAAACTCTGATCTGAGAGTCTGCAGCACAAACAAAGGTGGTCTCTGGGTATCCGGAGCCAGGGTGGGGGTGGGGCACCTTCTGGAGGACAGCAGGCACAGGAGCTTGAAGATTCTACCTGAGCTTCTCTCCTTCAGTCCCTGCTGAACACTCACAGACCGACTGCCCCTCCCCTGCCTCGTTGTCATCATCCTTGGATAGGGAACAAGTCAGGGCTCTAGGGTCAAAACCCTGGAGCTTGCCCTGCCAAGCTGTGTGAACTTGAGCAAGTCACTCAACGTCCCCAGTAGGCAGTTTCCCCAGGTGCAAAGGGGTGTATAATAATGTTAACCCTAGAGGAGAAGTTGAGAGAATGGGTCTAGACTCTAAAAAGAGGATATGAAAGCACTTAGTAAGCTTCAAAGGCCACTCGAATGCAGGGCATAACTTTTCTCACAGGCCTGATACCAGTGGCACCTCTTCCACAAGGCCTTCCCAGATGGCACAATTGGAAATGCTGCCCCCATCTAGAGGCACAATTATGAGCACAGGAGAGGGCAGATCTCCTGAATTCTGGCTAGTATCTTGGTAGTATCTCCTGACAGCCCTCTTGTCTGTCCACCAAGCACTTTCCTAGCACTTGTCCTGTCCTCCATCTGTAGGATGCAAGACCAGCCAGGTTCATACTATGTGGCCCTGCCCTCCGACCACACACCTTGGTGCATGGGGGAGTCCTTAACCCAAGTGCACCAGTAAGGTCTTTCCCTAAGGATTTACACATGGGCTTAGGATTGACAGGGAGACAATTCAGCATCTCTCTGAGTAATTAAACCTGTACCTTGCAAAGCTCAGAAGCTGGTAGCTTTCCTATCCGACCACGTAGATGGGGAAACAGGAAAAGCTGTGATCAGGGAAGCAAAGACGAGGGATGAACAGAGAAGACTTCCTGGGACCCTGCAGGGCTCTGTCACTTTCTGAAACTTCCTTCCAATGAAGTCCCTTTTTGGCTTAAACTAGCACTTACAGGTTCTGGTACTTTCTTTTTCTTTTTAATTAATTAATTAATTTAATTAATTTTTTGGCTGGGTTGGGTCTTCATTGCTGCACGAAAGCTTTTTCTTGCAGCGAGTGGGGGCTACTCTTCATTGTGGTGCACAGGCTTCTCATTGCGGTGGTTCCTCTTGTTGCGGAGCATGGGCTCTAGGCAAGTGGGCTTCAGTAGTTGTGGCATGTGGGCTCAGTAGATGTGGCTCACAGGCTCAGTAGTTGTGGTACACAGGCTTAGTTGCTCCATGGCACGTGGGATCTTCCTGGACCAGGGATCGAACCTGTGTCCCCTGCATTGTCAGGTGGATTCTTAACCACTGCGCCACCAGGGGAGGCCTCTGGTACTTTCTAACCTTTTACAGAAAAAGAAATTTAAGTCTCAGAAAAGCTTACCAGTGTGTCTGGGGTCCCATAGCAAATTAGCAGAGATACCATATCACATATACATCCTTTTAATCAGGTTTTGAACAGATTGAGGTGTAATTGGCGTATAATAAACTGCACCTATGTAAAGTGTGCAATTTGATGAGCTTTGACATAGGTATATATTTGTGAAACCATCATCACATTCAAGATAATGAACGTATCATCACCCACAGAGGTTTCCTCCAGCCCCTTCTTTTTTTTTTTTTTTGTGGTACGCGGGCCTCTCACTGTTGTGGCCTCTCCCGTTGCGGAGCACAGGCTCCGGATGCGCAGGCTCAGTGGCCATGGCTCACGGGCCCAGCCGCTCCGCAGCATGTGGGATCTTCCCGGACTGGGGCATGAACTTGTGTCCCCTGCATTGGCAGACGGACTCTCAACCACTGCGCCACCAGGGAAGGCCCTCCTTCAGCCCCTTCTTTTGTTTTGTTTTCTGTTTGTTTGTTTTTTCTTTTCTTTTTTTTTTCCAGCCCCTTCTTAATCCCTCCAGCTCCTCCCTGACCCTTACCCCAGGGAACCACTGAACTGCTTTCAGTCGCTGTAGATTAGTTTGCGTTTTCCAGAATATTATATAAATGGAGCCATATAATATATACTCTTTTTGTCTTCTTTCAGTCAGCATAATTATTTTGATATTCATCCATGTTGTTGTATAACAATAGATCCATTTTTGTTGCTGAGTAGCAATCAATTTCATGGACATGCAACAATCTGTTTACCATTCACCTCTTGCTGAACATTTGGGTTGTTTGCAGGTTTTGGTTATTACAAGTAAAGCTACTATGAACATTCATGTATAAGTCTTTATAAGGCTCCGTGCTTTTTTTTTTTCGGCCACTTGGCATGCGGGGGTGGGTGTGGGGTGGGAGGTGTTCCCCCTGCAGTGGAAGCTCGGAGTCTTAACCACTAGACCGCCAGGGAAGTCCCTATGGCTATGTGCTTTTATTTCTTATACAGAAATACCTAGGAGTAGAATGGCTCGGTCGTATGAAGGGTGGTCATATGGAAGTTATGTTATGTTTAACTTCTTAAAAAACTGCCAAGCTGTTTTCCAAAGTGGTTACACTGTTTTACATTCCCACCAGTAGGGTAGGAAAAGTCTAGTTACTTCACATCCTCACCAGACACTTGACTTCAGTCTTTATAATTTTAGAAATTCTAATAAGTGTCCATAGTTTTAAGTTTTACCTTTAGGTCTGTCATCTATTTTGAGTTAATTTTGGTGTATATATATGAGGTATCGATCAAATTTAATTTTTGTGTGTGTGTATGAGTATCTAATTGTTCAAGCATCATTTGTGGAAAAGATTTTCCTGTTTACAATGAATTCACTTTCTTTAATAGATACAGGGCTATTTAAATTATTTCTTACTTTCTGAGTTAGCTTTCACACTTTGTATCTTTTGTTATGGAATTTGTCCGTTTCATCTAAGTTGTCAAATTTATTGGCAAAACGTTTTTATGAATGATATCAAGCATCTTTTCATGTGCTTATTGGCCATTTATATACATTATTTGGAGTAATGTCTATTCAGATCTTTGGCCCAAGTTTTTAGTTATTTATTTGTCGTTTTATTGTCTATTTATTTGAATACTTGCGTCGTAAGAATTCTTTATGTATTCTATATACAAGTCCCTTAACAGATTTATAATTTGCAAACATTTTCTCCCATTCTGTGAGTTATCTTTTCCCTTTCTTGAGAGTGTTCATTGAAGTGCAAAAATTTTTAATTTGATAGAGTCTATTTTATCTAATTGTTCTTCTGCTGCTTGTGCATTTGGTGTCATATCTAAGCATCCATTGTCTAATTCAAGGTTTACTACTGTGTTTTCTTCTAAGAGTTTTATAATTTTACCTCTTACATTAAGGCATTTGATCTATTTTGAGTTACTTTCTGTATATGATATGAGCTAAGAGTTTCAACTTTGTTTTTTTGAATGTGAATATCCAACTGTCTCAGCACAATTTGTTGAAAAGACTATTCTCTAACAATAGAGTGGTCTTTGCACCCTTGCTGAAAGTCAGTTGACCACAGACACACAGGGTTTATTTATGGACTCTCAATTCTATTCCATTGATCTATTTGTCTGTCCTTATGCTGCCACCACACTGTCTTCATTACTGTTGGCTGCTTTGTAGTAAGTTTTTTTTTTTTTTTTTTTTTGTGGTACGCGGGCCTCTCACTGTTGTGGCCTCTCCCGTTGTGGAGCATAGGCTCCAGACGCGTAGGCTCAGCGGCCATGGCTCACGGGCCCAGCCACTCCACGGCATGTGGGATCTTCCCAGACCGGGGCACGAACCCGTGTCCCCTGCATCGGCAGGCAGACTCTCAACCACTGCGCCACCAGGGAAGCCCTGTAGTAAGTTTTGAAGTGAGGAAGTATGGATCCCCCAACTTTGTTCTTCTTTTTCAAGATTGTTTTGGCTATTCTGGGTCCCTTGCAATTCCATATGAATTATAGGATCAGCTTGTCAATTTCTACAAAGGTCTTAGCTGGGATTCTGATACGGGTTGTGTTGAATATGTAGATCAAATGGCGAGTATCACTATCCTAACAATATTAAGTCTCCTGGAACTTCCTTGGTGGTCCAGTGGTTAAGACTCCATACTCCCAATGCAGGGGGCCTGGGTTCGTTCCCTGGTCAGGGAACTAGATCCCACATGCCGCAACAGAGATCCCGCACTTGGCAATGAAGACCTCATGTGCCACAACTAAAACCCGGCCCAGCCAAATAAATAAATAAATATTTTAAAATATATATATATTAAGTCTCCTGATCCATGAACATGGGATGTTTTTCCATTTATTTAGACCTTCTTTAATTTCTTTCAACACTGTTTTCTAATGTTTCTCATTTCTTCTGTTAAATTTATTCTTAAGTATTTTATTCTTTTTGATACTATTGTAAATGGAATTGTTTTCTTAATTTTATTTTCAGATTGTTGATTAGTATATAGAAATACAATTGATTTTTGCATATTGATCTTTTACCCTGAAACCTTCCTGAACTTGCTTATTAGTTCTAATAGTATTTTTGTGGATGTGTGTGTGGGTATCTTAGGACTTTCTATATACAAAATGATGTCATCTGCAAATACAGGTACTTTTATTTCTTCCTTTCTAATCTTGATGCCTTTTATTTCTGTTTCTAATTGCCCTGACTAGAACTTCTAGTACAATTCTGAGTAGAAATAGTGAGAGCAGACATCCTGATCTTAGGAAGAAAGCACCAACTATGAAAGTATTAACATCATATTAAGGATGTGAGCTGTGGGTTTTTTGTAGATGTCCTTGATTAGGTTGAGGAAATTCCCTTCTATTCCTAATTTGTTTGTTTGTTTTTAAATTATAAATGGGTTTTAGATTGTGTCAAATGCTTTTTTTGTTTTGTTTTGTTCTGCATCTTTTGAGATAATCATGTGCTTCTTAAAAATGCTATTGATAAAGTATATTACATTAATTGATATTTGGATATTTAACCAACCTTGCAACGTTCCTGGGATAAATCCCACTTGGTCATGGTCATGGTGTAATTCTTTTTATATGTTGCTGGGTTCAGTTTGCTAATATTTTGTTAAGGATTTTTGCGTCCATATTCCTAAGAGATATGGGTCTGTAGTTTTCTTGTGATTTCTTTGGTTTTTGTATCAGGGTAATTCTGCCTGATAGAATGAATTGAGAAGTGTTCCCTCCTTTTCTA
Source organism: Pseudorca crassidens (assembly GCF_039906515.1). Classification (NCBI taxonomy): domain Eukaryota; kingdom Metazoa; phylum Chordata; class Mammalia; order Artiodactyla; family Delphinidae; genus Pseudorca; species Pseudorca crassidens. The sequence goes on from NC_090296.1 coordinate 112,997,974, forward strand.
CTTTCTGGAAGAGTTTATGAAAACATTGATATTAGTTCTTTTTTAAATATTTGGTAGAATTCATCAGTGAAGACATCTGAGCCTGTAGGTAATTTTTTAAGTTAATATTTCGATGTCTTTACTTGTTATAGGTCTTCACAGATTGTTTCTTCTTAAGTCAGTTTCAATGGTTTGTTTCTTTCTAGGAATTTGTCCATTTATTGGTATCTAATTTATTGGTATATAATGTTCATAGTATTTCTTTTTAATCTTTTTTATTTCTGTAATGTCAGTAAGAATGTTACCTCTTTCATTTCTGATTCTAGTAATTGAGTCTTTTTTTTGTCTTTTTAAATTTATTTATTTATGGCTGCATTGGGTCATTGGGTCTTCATCACTGCGCACAGGGCTTTCTCTAGCTGTGGCGAGTGGGAGCTACTCTTTGTTGCGGTGTGCAGGCTTCTCATTGTGGTGGCTTCCCTTGCTGCTGAACATGGGCTCCAGACACATGGGCTTCAGTAGTTGTGGCACGCAGGCTCAGTTGCTCCGCAGCATGTAGGATTTTCCCAGACCAGGGCTCGAACCCCTGTCTCCCGCACTGGAGGGTGGATTCTTAACCACTGCGCCACCCGGGAAATCCCCCTTTTTTTTTCTTGATAGTTCTAACTAAAGGTTTGTCAATTTTGTTGATCTTTAAAAAAAAACAAAACAGCTTTTGGTTTATTGATTTTCTCTGTTTTTCTATCCTCTATTTCACTAACTTACACTCTAATTTTTATTATTTCCTTACCACTGCTTGTTTTAGACTTAGTTTGCTCTTCCTTTTCCAGTATCTTAAGGTGGAAGGTTAGGTTATTGATTTGAGATCTTTCTTGTTTTATAATATAGGTATTTACAGCTATAAATGTCCCTCTAAGCACTGGTATAGCTGCATCCCATAAGTTTTGGTATGTTGTGTATTCATTTTCATTTATTTCAAGGTATTTTCTAACTTCCCTTGTGATTTCTTCTTTATTTTCTTGTTTTGTATTGTTTTGTTTTCTTTTTGTGTGTGTGTGATTTCTGCTGTGATTTCAGAGTTGTTGCTTAATTTCTACATATCTGTGAATTTTCTAAATTTCTTTTTGTCATTGATCTCTAATTTTATCCCATGTGGGTTAGTTTTCATTTCTGAAAGTTATTTTTCCTGGGTAAAACATTTTAGGTTGATATTTATTTTTCCTTTCTGTATTTTAAAGACTTGGCTCCACTGTCTTCTTGCTTGCATTGTTTCTTTTTTCTTTCCTTCTCATTTTATAAATCAATACTCCTAAGAGGTTAGTATATGTTTCACATGAGAGATACTTAAGTTTTATGTAGGAGTATAATTTGCCTTTAGTCACAGTTAATAAGTCATAAATCATGGATATTACTTGCCTTGTGATGAGCCTAGCTTCACTTGAAAAACTTGGAGAGAAGAGGTTAGTTATATATATTCTCAAATTCAAATTTTGTGGTCACCAATTCTCTTGATTTCCTTTTTGACTCAGTGGTTAAGATTGTGTTACTTAGTTTCCACATATTTGTGGATTCTCCTATTTTTGTGATTCAGTTGATTTCTAGTTTCATTTTGTTCAGAAAATCTTGGTGTGATTTCCATATTCTTCAATTCATTAAGACTCTACTGTGACATACATGTCATCTATCCTGGAGAAATTTCTGTGATTGCTTGAGAAAAATGTAAATTATTCTGCTATTGGGCAAAAAGTTTTATATATATCTTTTAGATCCATTTTTTATAATGTTGTCCAGATCCACAGATGTTTTAAATTGATTTCTGTCTCAATGTTTTTTGTTTTTGTTTTTTTAAAACGTAGATTTTATTTATTTATTAATTTTTGGTTGCATTGGGTCTTTGTTGCTGCACGCGGGCTTTCTCTAGTTGCGGCAAGCGGGGACTACTCTTCATTGTGGTGAGCCGGCTTCTCATTGCGGTGGCTTCTCTTGTTGGAGAGCATGGGCTTAGTTGTGGCACACGGGCTTAGTTGCTCCGTGGCATGTGGGATCTTCCTAGACCAGGGCTCGAACCCTCATCCCCTGCATTGGCAGGTGAATTCTTAACCACTGTGCCACCAGTCCTCAATGTTTTATCCATTATTGCAAGTCCTGTATTAAAGTCTCCTACTATTATTGTGTTTCTCTCAATTTCTCCTTTCAGATCTGCCAATATTTGATTTACATACTTTGGTGATTTGATGCTGGGTGCATATATGTTTACAATTGCTCTATCTTCCTATTGAATGACCCTTTTATCATTATGTAATGATCTTCTTTGTCTCTAGTGACAGTTTCTGGCTAAAAGTCAGCTTTGTGTGGTTTAAATATAGGCACTTCTGCTTTGTTTTGGTTAACATTTGCATGAAATATCTTTTTTCATCACTTCACTTTCAGCCTATGTGTGTCCTTGAATCTAAAGTGAGTTTCTGGTAGACAACAGATCTTGGCTTTTTATCCATTCAGCCACTATGTATCTTTTTGAAGGTCTAATTGTCTCTATTAGGTGATTCATGAGTCAGGTAGCATTCTATCTAGGAACTAGAAGGAGGCCCAGAGGGGAAGACTTTTAGAGGCAAAAGGATGGTGGGGCAAGGAGGTTACTAGCAAAATGAAAAAAAGAATTGTTTCAGGCCAGGTCATCTTCTTTGGCTGGGAAAGGAAGGGTGGGGTGGGGGGGGTCTCATTATGCAGATTGCCTCACTGATTAGTGCTAATTAGGAAATTTAAGGTATTTATTTAAAAACCACATTCCTGGGAGAGGTTGAAAGTACAATTAAGTCTTGGTTTGCTGTCCTGGGGGCAAATAACTCCATTTTGGGCTTGTTACTTCTCTTTAACAATTCCCCCCTTTTGATCAAACTCTCACCCTGAGAGATGTGATCAAAATTTAAGGTATTAGTGCCACTCTGAGCTACGTATCTGTGGATGCTTGGTGTGGTATCCACAGATCATAATGTTTTGTTTAATCCCTGTGACATTCACAGGTCATGGTTCCAGTTTCCTAATCCTTAAAGTGGTCATTCTCCTTGTTCCTTTTCTGACATCCCAGTCTTAGGAAGATCATTTGCTTGACGTTTAACAGCTGTGAACACGCATTTCAAAGCTTTTGAGAGAATATAATGCACGAGGGGGATTTTTATGATAACTATAAGCAGGAGAATTCCCAGTGTTTGGAGTGTACTTTGAAGCCATGGTCCCCAAGACCCAAACCAATCAGAATCAAATAAGTCAAAGAAAGACCCTATTGAAAGAGTCATCTTCTTAAGTCAAGTTTGCTCAATACTGTTACGTAACTGAGTTTCAACTTTCCCAGAAGTATTAACCCAGGTATAACAGGTACATTTGCATTGTTTCTGACAAAAAAAAATCTGCTATCCTTATTTTTGTCTGTTTGTATGTAGTGTGTCTTTTTTTCTTAGGCTGCTTTTAAGTCTTTCTCTTTATCACTTTTTTTTTTTTTTTTTTTGGAAACTAGTATTTTATTAAGGAATCCACTTCTATGACTTATGAAGTCCAGGCTGAGTTAATAGTGATGAGTTCTGGAGGTAATGACACCCAACTCTGACTTTCTGGTTATAACCACTGTCTTCTCTCTCTATCCCAACTGAAATCCCAGACTCATGAGGCCTCCATCCCTGCCCTCCTATTCCTGGAAGATGCCAAAGCCAACTATGTAAGAGCCTTTTTCAGAGGAAAAGACGACTTTTGTCTTCCCAGAAGACAAGCCCTCTACTTTGCTTTATGAGGCAGACAGCAACCCCAAACCACAGAAAGGTTGCGAATTCTCCTTATCACTTTTTAAAAACAATTTTGATATACTTTGGTATAGGTTTTTTTTTCCTTTTTCTTTTCTTTTTTTTTTCTTGGCTGAGTAGAGAGTACTTTATTGATGGTACATGACAAAATAGGGGTCCTCCAAAGTAGGGCTTGGGAGAGCCCCAACTGTGATGGGGTCACAGTTTCTTGTTCTTGGAAACTGTCAAGAACGAGAGATTCTCAGAGTCTTGGGAGACTGAGTTGAGGCAAGGACTCCCCAGCAGCTGAGGACCTCTCTCTTCCTCTCGCGTTCTTAGTAGGGCTGATGGTCCAGGGACTCTTACTCCTTGGAGGCCATGTGGACCATAAGGTTCATCACCCTGTTGCTATAGTCAGATTCATTGTCATACCAGAAAATGAGCTTGATAAAGTGGTCATTGAGAGCAGTGCCAGCCCTAGCATCAAAGGTGGAAGAGTGGGTGTCACTGTTAAAGACTCAGGAGACAATCTGGTCCTTAATGTAGCCCAGGATGCCCTTAACCGACCCTTTGATACCTGCTTTACCACCTTCTTGATGTCATCATATTTGGCAACTTTCTCCAAATGGAGGTCAGATCCAGAACCAACACACTGTGGGTGGGGACATGAGAGGCCACGCCAGTGAGCTTCCCATTCAGCTCAGGGATGACCTTGCCTACAGCCTTGGCAGCACCAGTAGAAGCTGGGATAATGTGCTGGGCAGCCCCATGACCATCACACCACAACTTCCCAGAGGAGCTATCCACTGTCTTCTGGGGGGCAGTGATGGCATAGACTGTGGGTGTGAGTCCCTCCATGATACCAAAGTTGTCATGAATGATGTTGGCTGAGGGGAGCGGGGGCAAGCAATTGGTGATGCAGTAGGCATTGCTGACAATCTTGAGTGAGTTGTCATATGTCTCATGGTTCATGCCCATGACATACATGGGGGCATCAGCAGAAGGAGCAGAAATGATGACCCTTCTGGCTCCACCCTTAAAATGAGCCCCAGCCCTCTCCATGATAATGAAGACACCAGTGGACTCCACAACATATTTGGCACCAGTATCATCCTATTTGATGTTGGTGGGATCTTACTCCTGAAAGATGGAGATGAGCCTTCCATTGATGACAAGCTTCCCATTCTCATCTTTCTGCCATTGAATTTGCCATGGGTGGAATCATACTGGAACATGTTGACCATGTAGTTGAGGTCAATGAAGGGGTCATTGATGGAGACATTATCTACTTTGCCAGAGTTAAAAGTAGTCCTGGTGGGACTCCCCTGGTGGCTTAGTGGTTGGGAATCCGCCTGCTAATGCAGGGGACACAGGTTCAAGCCCTGGTCCGGGAAGATCCCACATGCCAAGGAGCAGCTAAGCCCGTGAGCCACAACTACTGAAGCCCGAGCGCCTGGAGCCCATGCTCTGCAACAAGAGAAGGCCGCGCTCGCCACAACTAGAGAAAGCCCACACACAGGAACAAAGACCCAAAGCAGCCAAAAATAAATAAATTAATTAATTTATTAAAAAAAAAAAAAAGTAGTCCTGGTGACCAGGCACCCAATACAGCTGCATTCGTTTACTCCAGCCTTCACCATCATGTCTCAGTGACACGGCTGGCACTGCACAAGAAGAATCAGCTGTCTTGGGAATTCCCTGGTGGTTCAGTGGTTAGGACTCTGTGCTTTCACTGCCGAGGGCCCAGGTTCAATCTTGGTCTCTCTTGTGCTTTCTGTTGGATGGGGAAGACCAGAGGGCTTGGTATAGTTTCTTTATGTTTATAGTGCTTGGGGTTAATTATCTTAGATCTATGGATTTATCGTTTTTATCAAATTTAGAAATGTTTCAGTTAATTTTTTCCTTCAAATATTTTTTCCTGTCTTCTTCCCTCAGGTTACATATATAGAAATATTAGGTCGCTTGACGTCATCTCACAGCTCACTGATGCCATGTTATTATTATTAGTCTTTTTTCTCTAGGTGTTTTATTTTGGATAGTTTCTATTACTATGTATTAAAATTCACTAATCTTCTGCCATGTCTAGTGTTCTATTAATCCATCTAGTGTATTTTTATCTCAGACATTATAGTTTTCATAATTTCAACTTGGGTCTTTTAAAAAATACCTTCTATATCTCTATTTAACATGGTCAGTCTTTTCTTTATCTTCTTGAACATATGGAATATAGTTAGAATAACTGTTTTAATGTCTGTGATAGGGACTTCCCTGGCGATCCAGTGGTTAAGACTCTGTGCTTCCACTGTAGGGAGAATGGGTTTGCTCCCTGGTTGGGGAACTAAGATCCTGCATGCTGTGCAGCCAAAAAAAAAAAAAAAAAAAAGTCTGTAATAACTCTATCATCTGGGTAATTTCTAGGTAGGTTTCAATTGATTGGTTTTTCTTTTCATTATGAGTCATATTTTCCTGTTTCTTTTTTACCTGCTAATTTTTATTGGTTGCCAGGCATTAAGAATTTTATTTTATCAATTGCTGGATTTGTGTGTGTGTGTATTCTTTTTTTTTTTTTTTTTGCGGTTCGCGGGCCCCTCACTGCTGCCGCCACCCCCCACCCCCCAGCCCCCACGCGCAGAGCACAGGCTCCAGACGCGCAGGCTCAGTGGCCATGGCCCACGGGCCCAGCCACTCCGCGGCACGCAGGATCCTCCCAGACTGGGGCACGAACCCGCGCCCCCTGCACCGGCAGGCGGACCCCCAACCACTGTGCCACCAGGGAAGCCCTGTGTGTGTGTATTCTTATAAATGTCCTTGAGCTTTGTCCTGGCGTGCAAAAGTTACTTGAAAACAGTTTGGTCCTTTCAGATCTTACTTTTGTTAGAGGGGGCCAGAGCAGTGTCTAGTTTTTTCCCACTTCGAGCCAAAACTTCTTCTGACGCTGGCTCTACTCAGTGTCCCGTTAATTGTGTGGTTTCTACTCTGGTTTGTGGGAACCAGCGCTATTCGCAGCTCTCTGTGAGCTCCAAGGATTATCCTCTCTCATCCTTTTGGGTGGTGCACACCGTGCTTTCTGGTGGTTTCCTCACAAGCATGCACTGAGCAGAATGACTGCAGAGGTACCCTGTGTAGAGCTCTAGAGTTCTCTGTGTGCAGCTCTTGCCCTTTTGGTTCTCTGCCTCGTGTTCCGTACTCCCAGCTTTTCAGTGTCTTCTCAGTGTGGGGAGGCTGCCAGGCTTCACCTGCCTTCCTCTCGCTGCGCTCTGGTCTGGAAACTTTCTTCAGGCGGTGAGGTGGGGCATTTCTAGGGCTCACCTCATTTGTGTCCTCACTCCCAGAAGTCACTATTTTTCCCTGTCTGGCACCCGATGTCTTGAGAACCACCGTTGCACATATTTTGCGGGGTATCTTAGTTGTCTTAGGTGGGGATGTAAATCCAGTCCCTGTTACTCCGTCTCAGCTGGATGCAGAAATCCTTATGATCTTTGGTTGATTTGTTCAACTGGCATTTACTGAGGGCAAGCTCGCTGTGTGCCCACCTCACAGCAGGCTTGCTCATCTCCAGACACTCCAAATTTTCCTGTCTCAGGGCCTTTGCCTGGGCCCTCTTCTCTGTCCAGAATGCTCTTTCTAGCTGTACTTCCCTCCCTCAGCTCAAAGGCCTTCTCAGACTAACCTGTGTAAAGCGAATTGCTCTCTTTTATTTCCACCACACTTATGCTTTCCTTTACAGCTTCTTTTACTAGAATGTAGGCGGGAATTTTTGTCCAATACCCCACAGCCAGCTCAGGGCCAGGCACACTGTCAGTGTTCAATAAATATTTATTGAATGAGTGCGGTCTCTGCATATTTCAGGGTACCTGTCATATAACAGAGCCCAGTCAACTTGGAGGTGCTTGGCCGGTGGGAACACAGCTCCCTGCCTGAAGGTGCCCAGCAAGGAAGGGAGACCAGGCCCCTGAACTGAGGCCCCCCTCAGCCGCGCTCTCCTTAGTGATAACCGAAGGCCCCACGTGCCTGCCTGGGAGGGCTGACAGGTGGGGCTGATGAGTTGCAGACCCAGGTCTCCGCCCAGCACAGAACCAGATGCTGGGCAGGAGCCAGACATGACACTGTTGTCTTCAAAGCCCCTGTCCCACCCTAGGCCCTGGGTGGGGATTTCAGGCCTCACCAAACCCCTCAGAGTGTCTGCCACCAGCCTCTGGGGAAAGATGGAGCCGTGCCCTGGTTCTAGTCCCAGATCTAGTCGTGTGACCGTTGACAACTATTAGAATGCTCACAGGATGAGAGGTCGGCTCTATAAAGTAAGCAGTACTTTGTAAACTGCAGACCTTCTACAAGTACTCACTGAGCCTTAGGAAATTTCCCCTACTTTTGAGAGAGGAAGGGACTGTTTAAATGAGATGATGTATATAGACTGCTTAGCGCCAGGCTTGGGACTTTGTGTTTGTATTCTCGCTACTAACCAGCTGCCTACCTCTGGCTGAACAACCAACAGCCTGCACCCCCTCAGCTGGGGGCCTTGATCCATCTGTCCTCAATAAGGATTATAGCTACCATTTTTCGAGCATTTACGAGGTGTCAGGCCGTGAGCTCAGCACTTTGCGTGCATCATCTAATTCTCTCATCATAGGATGAAATAGTTGTTATTACTTCCCAATGAGGAAACTGAGGCTCAGAGACATTAGGTAATTTTCCCAAGACCCTGAAACTAGTAAGTGGCTGAAGCAGTGTTCAAACCCAGGGTGGGAGGTCTCCAAGCTTCTAGGTCCTGGCTTCTCTTCCCTTAGCATTCTCTTCTAATAAGTGGTATTTCCTGCCAGCTACTCCTTCCTGGGCCTTTGGGGAAGGCTTCTGAGAGTCCATTTGGCCAGTCACTGGATCAGGGCAAGACAGGGTCTAAAACCTCCAGCTGAGAGTCTGCCCCGAGGCCCAGCTATGAGCTTGTGGAGCTGGGAGTGAGGAAGTCTCTGAGAGTCAAAGAAAATCCCATGTTAAAAACACCGCCCTGGGGCTTCCCTGGTGGCGCAGTGGTTGAGAGTCCGCTTGCCGATGCAGGGGACACGAGTTCGTGCCCGGTCCGGGAAGATCCCACGTGCCGCGGAGCGGCTGGGCCCGTGAGCCATGGCCGCTGAGCCTGCGCGCCCGGAGCCTGTGCTCCGCAACGGGAGAGGCCACAACAGTGAGAGACCCGCGTACCGCAAAAAAAAAAAAAAAAAAAAAAAAAACACCTCCCTGGGGGAAGGAGAGGGGTTTGGGCAGGAACCCACAGACCCAAGGGTTCACTCAGCAAGTGCCTGCCAGCTGGTTCTCCAGGAGCGGCCAGTTGTACCTTCCCCACAGGATGGCAGGAGCTGCAGATACAGGCAGGCGAGTGAATCTGGCCCGTGGGAGCTCCACATGGGCAAGGTCACTCTGATGGGGCCACCCAGGGGGCCTGGCCTCTCTAGGAGGGGATGGAGCTTGAATCAGCCTTGGAGCACCTCACCAATTTGGATGAAGGAGTGGGGGTGGGATGGGCAGCCTTTTCAGCACAGAGAAGCCCTGAGTGCCACTCAGGCCATCCCACCTTTCCTGGGCTCCTGGCCTGTGCCCCACTATGTGTCTACACCACAGTCCCTAAGTGAGGGGTCGTTAGTGCTTGGTAGATGAAGAAACTGAGCCCAGGGTCCAAGGCTGCGGGTGGGATGTGCTGAATGCCAGGTGATGAGTTGGATTACTCTTAGGGAGACCGTGGAGGGCCATGAGAGATTCCTAAGCATCAGTAGGTTACCTGGGCAATGTCTGGGGCAGCTTATTGCAGGGGACGAGAGCGGAGGCTAGAGACAGTATAGAGGCTGTTGGAGCAATGTTTTTTTTTTTGGCTGTGCCGCACAGCATGTGGGATCTTAGTTCCCCGACTAGGGATCGAACCCGCACCCCCTGCCGTGGAAGTGCCGAGTCCCAACCACAGGGAATTCCCTGTTGGAGCAATTTTGAGGGGCTATGAGGCAGACCTGGGCCTGGGCGAGAGCTGGAAAGGCCTGGGCGATGGGGCTGGGCTGATGGGAGGTGCAGAAGATGTAAACAGTAAGGGATCTTAAAGACCATCTACCCAACCCACTTGTTTTACACAAGAAAACTGAGGCCCAAAGAGGGAAAGGGGATTGTGCAAGGGCAAACAAGAGGTAAAAGGTAGAACCAAGCTAGAAAGACCCTGAAAAGTTCAAGGACACCCCACCCCGATTAAACACTGAGCCGAGTTTCCTCCTATAATTGACCCTTCTTCCCCTGGGATCAAGCCCCACCTGAGGTTACCAGGGGTCCCAGTAAGACCCAGCTCAGCTTCTGTCTCACTGTGAGCCCCCGGGGCCTCTCCTCCTCTTCCCTGGGCCACAGTTGCTCATCTGTGAAATGAGGCCATTGGACCAGCTGACCGCATTGGCCCCTATCTGCTCTATGTGCCCAGAGGAAGACAAGGCTAGGGCTTCTTCCTCACTCTGGTCCCCCACCCCCTAGTCCAGCATGACACTGACACGCGGGTGGGGCTGGCCTCTTGGGGCTTACATGCCTGGGGAGGCAACATGATCTGTAAAGGATCCCTGACCCTCTCCTTTTGAACCCCAAAGAGGGCGTCTCCGTCATGTGAGGACCACAGGGGGATTAGGCGGCCAGGACACCTGGGGGAAAGAGGAAGAGAAGGAAGCGGGAGAGGGAGGGCCTCCGGGCCTCAAGGGGGAAGAACAGAGTGTCTGGGAAGGGCCCTGCGGGGGGTCCTGCAGTGAGAAGGAGCCTAGCCTCGCTGCTTCACTCCTTCGGAGGAGTGTGGGACATGCCACTTTCTGGCTGTAAGTTTCTGAGTACGTGACCAAGTTAAGGTGAGCTAATCCGGGGGCCAGGCCAGAAGCAGGGGGATGCCTGGGCCAGGAACCTGGGAGGAGGGGAAGGAGAGGTGTGGTTGGCCTGGAGAAAAGAAGAGGGAGGCAGAAGCAAAGGAGTCAGGGTCCCTGCCTGAGAGCTATGCAGGCAGGAAGAGTGTGGGGGGGACTTGGTTTTTGTTTTCGTTTTTTTAAATTTATTTTTTATTTATTTATTTTTGGCTGCGTTGAGTCTTCGTTGCTGCACGCGGTCTTTCTCTAGTTGCGGTGAGCAGGGGCTACTCTTCGTTGCGGTGCGCGGGCTTCTCATTGCAGTGGCTTCTCTTGTTGTGGAGCACGGGCTCTAGGCACACGGGTATCAGTAGTTGTGGCTCACGGGCTCTACAGCGCAGGCTCAGTAGTTGTGGCGCACGGGCTTAGTTGCTCCGTGGCATGTGGGATCTTCCCGGACCAGGGCTCGAACGCATGTCCCCTGCATTGGTAGGTGGATTCCGGACCACTGTGCCACCAGGGAAGTCCCGTGTGGGGGACTTTGAATGATGCCTGGTCCCTGATGAGTCACTGTCTGGTGTCACATACAGCCCCAGACACAAGGAGACCTGGCATGGAGGGGCAGAAAGCATAAATTTGGAGCAGAGCGAGGCCTAGATTTCAGACCTTTCCACTCACTAGTTGTGTGGCCCTGGGCTGGTCTCTTGGCCTCTCTGAGCCTCTGATTCTAGAAGGGAATAGCAGTTGTTTCATCCTTACTGGCAGGCTGTGAGATCAGATGTCAGTCTTACCCCAGACCCTCCCACTCCCCTTGCTGGTCAAATGCCACTTCTTCACCCAAGCACGCCACCCCCCAGGCCTTGGGAGTGGCATTATTCCTCAGTCTCCCACACCACCACAGTCCCTGGGGCTACAGGAAGCCTTCTGGGAGTGCCCCAGTCCCTCTAAAGGGGTTGGAGCCAATCCAGGGCCTGTGCAGTGAGGGGACCAAATGGGAGGCTGGGGTAGGGAGTGCAAGGACCCTCCCAAACCTGCTTCACCACCGCGTTCCCCCCACTCTCTGATGGGATATTTGCAACTCCCTCCCCTTTTTCTAAGCTCAGGCCCTGCTTGTCTGTTCCACAACAAGGAGTGAATGTTATTTAAAAGGAGATCAGGAGATTTGCCTTAAATAGGCATGGAGTGCAGTGCCAGGGCCCAGGGTGCAGGGCGGGGGAGGAGGCCACCCTGGGTGTTGGAGAGAAAGGACTGGAGCTGAACAGAGAGAACACCCTCCCTAAGGGTGTGCACAGCCCTTCACAGTTTACCCAGATTAGTCCTGGGCTGTGGTGGATCGGTTACACGGGGCTTATTCTCACCCTACCCCCATTCTGAGGATGGGGAAACTGAGGCCTAGCTGACGGGTGTGCTAGTTGCCAGGTGGCATCTGAGGAGGATGCCATGGTCTTTCTGCTTCAATCCCCAGGAGCTGGGGCCTCCAGCAGCAGGGAGGAGGCCCCTGCAGGGTTGGGGGGTAGGTCCTGAGGCCTCCCCCTGACACCTACCCCCACCACCAGGTCCCAGGCCTTTGGCTCCTGCCCCTGGGTTGCCCCTGCTTGCCCTCCCAGCCCCAGCTTGTAACTGGATGCCCTCCTCACTCGACACCTTCCCAGGTGAGCTGGGGCTCTGCTTACTGAACCCAACACCAGCTGGGGGAGGGGAGTGAGGGGGCACCCCTGGCGCGGGCATCTGCCGGGAGGCTGCGAGGCTGCAGGAGGGAGCTGGAGGTGGTGGGAGTCCAAGGAGTGGAAGGTGGGCTGACTATCAGCCTCCTCCCCGCAGGGCTAGTCTGGCACCCGGGTTCACTGCCCCATTCAGGGTCTCCTACCAAGCCCCTCCCCTTCCATCTCATCCCCTCCCAGCCATTTATGTCTCAGCAGGTGATGCTCTTGGAATCCTAAAGAAATGGAGTCTTGAGTGTGGGGTTTCAGGAACAAAGCTAGGGGAAAGGAAGCAGCGCCTGCTTCCTCCTTTTTGCAAAGGTCCTGAACACCAAGGTGAGGCTTCAGACACCTGGGTGCCATCCTGGCTCTGCCATTTACAGCCCTGTGACCTTGAGCTGCCCACCTTCTGTGAGCCTCCTCTGTAAACTAGGTCTAAAGATCCCCCTCATAGAGTCATCAAAGATGCTCAGATAAGAAGGTGGACAGAGGCAAGAAGAGGGGCAGTTATGATACACATAGTCACCGACCAGGGCTGGGACTCAAGTTTGTTTTGGGAAGGAGAGGGGACAAGACCTCATTCTCCCCTTCCCCTTAGAGGCTGGGCACAGCCTGGGTCCTCCAGGAGGGAAGACTGAAAGAGAGTTTACTCTGGGCTCCTGCTAATTCTCTTTGTTATTCTCTGGCCACCCTAGAGGCTGGGGGACAGGGGGAGGGAGAGATGAGGAGGGTTGCAGGGTGGCCTCTTCAGGTAAGTGCAATAAAGGCCAATAGGAACTAACCATGAGGGTTTACCACATGCCTGTCCCCACCCCAGCTCTTTACCTGTCCTAACTCCATGGCTAATGATGAAATTTGGGCTGAGGTTTTAGGCAGCATGTCCAAGGTTACACAGCAAGTTGTGGAGCCAGTATCTGGCTTCAGTGCCCTCTGCTGACCTTGCAAATATCCCAGGACCCTGGGACTTGGGTTCCAGACCCAGCCTGCAGTGTGACCTTGGCCAAGTCACCTAACCTTACAGGGGATTAGTTTCATTTCCCCATAAGGTGGGGATAATGTCCCACTCTCCTCTTGGGGTTATTGTGGAAAAACAAGGGGGCTAATGAACTCAAACCATGAGACAGTCAACAGATACCTGGTACTAGCTTCTCAACAAAGAAGCTTCCCTATGCCTACTGGCCGCCCCAGCTCCTGAGGTGGCCCACCCAGGCACAGAGACTGGAAGACAGAGGACCCGACAGGTCTCTGGGCAGAGACCGACTGACAACTTGGCGCCACCTAGTGGTGTCTGGTGTGTGGTGCTTGGGGAGCAGGAGGCCCACTACTCTGGGATGCAGCGGTCTGAGCACCACCATTGGCCCTGTAGGGGTGAGCAAACTGTGCCAGGATCTCAGAAAGGAGCAGCTCATGCCTCGCTAAACCCTCCCCATGCCTCCGACTGAGGGTAGGGTGAAGGTGGGCCCTCCACCAGTCCCTCTGTCTCAGCCCCACCTCTTACTCCCTTTGGACAGCTCTGTGAACACCAAGTGGAGTGCACAGGGTTCCAGTTCCAGCTCTGCCACTGCCTAGCTCCCCAGGCCTCAGCTACCTCCTCTGCAAAATGGGAGTAAAAATCCCCACCTCTCAGGGGATGGCACTGTCCCTGAATTCTTTAAATATCAAACATTTTATGAAGTGTCTCCTTTCTAAAGTAATTGTGCTCAGTGCTTTGGTGCACAAAGACATCTAAGCCAGGTCTCTTGCTACTGTGGGGTCTCCAGTGTCTAGCCAGCACCTGGATAAATATTTGTGAAATGAATGAATGAATAAATGAACGCACAAGACGGGCAGGAGGTCTCCTTTATCCCAGTGTGACAGGATATTACTGAGGATGTTTTCTTGGTTCTGTCGGTCCTTATCCCTCCACCCCGCCCCCAGATTCTAAGTGGGGTCACCAGGCTTCTTTGTCTCAAATCTGGAAGCTATCTGAGGACACAGTGTTTCCTGGCTTTTGCATCCTAGGTCCACTTCCTTGAGGGGATTACGTTGGGGGTAAGGAGAATCAGAGAGGAAGGTCTCCAAGACAGGGGAGGGTCCAGTGATCAGAGGGTCCCCTGGGAGTACCACAGGGAGATGCAGGGTTCCAGAGGGCATGGTGTGAGGCCCCCAGAGAGGTTATGGCTCTGGGAATGCCCTCCCCCACCCTGCCCCCGGGCCTGGGCAGAGTTATGGCCTGTGGATGCTGGTCACTGCGGGTGTCAGCAGCTACCACGAGGCCCTGGAGCTGAGAGGCCTGCTCCTATGAGGCCTACTCCTGCCTGCATGACCCTGAGGGTGGGGAGCCCCCAATCCTGACTGAGATAGGGGTTTCCCTACACCCCCCAGGGATTCAGGTTTAAAGTTAGATTAAATGAGATGCCAAGAAAATAAAGAACTGGGAGGTTCCTTGCACACCTCCCTCATGAGGCAGTCTACTCTCATGATCTGGCCTGAGGGGCAGGGATGTCTGGAGCTCCCCCTCCTATGAACATGTTTGCCCTCCTCCAGGGGCCTTCAGGAGAGCATCCACACCTTGAGAGAGGATTGCTAAGGACAGGACTTTCTGGTGCCCAGTCGGTCTCATGAGGAAGACATCTTTAAGCAGGGTGAGTTCATCTGAGAGCAGGGAAAGCTGAAATCAGTCCCTGCGGAAGGGAAAGGGGCTGGAGGTGGTGGGGATGCCTCAGCAGTGTAAGTTGAGGGGCGGGGTCAGAGAGGAGAGTCCCAGGAGAGTGTACAGAAGAAATAACTGCATCTCCAAGACATCTTCAAGAGCCTGGCTCTGGAGGATGATGGGAGATTCATCTCTGGGCAGAAGCCCTGGTCCTTCTTGCACCCTGAGAGCATATTCAGCCTCTTGTCAGTGGCTGCAGGCTCTGCAGGAGACCAAGCTCAACCAGAGACATGCCCACCTGTGTAGCTCAGGACTCCTTCCCTGGTGGCTGTGCTCGCTGTCCAGGGGTGGTCGCAGAGGTCCTCCTGGCCAGCTGCTCCCAGCTCCACCTTCAGTGACTAGCCTCCCTGGTTCCCACTGGTTCCCAAGCCTGGGTTTCTGGGCTTCATATCAGTTCTTTGCGCTAGGCTTCTGTTCTGCCACCTTCCTTTCCCGCTCAAGTTATCTTGACTTGGGAACACCCTGATCCTTGAATGGTACCGCATTTAAAAGCCCCC
Source organism: Pseudorca crassidens (assembly GCF_039906515.1). Lineage (NCBI taxonomy): Eukaryota > Metazoa > Chordata > Mammalia > Artiodactyla > Delphinidae > Pseudorca > Pseudorca crassidens. The sequence goes on from NC_090296.1 coordinate 113,013,454, forward strand.
ATGGTTGCCCACTTGTGTGTGTGGGGTCACCCTGATGGGCTTGGCTTCTCCTAAGACTGTCTTGTATTTGGGGCAGAGGAAAGGGTTCATGCCACAGAAAAACAGTTGATTCCTCAGGGTCAGGAAGGGTGGTGGCAAGTGCAAGGCAGGCAGGGGTCATCCAGGGGGCCTGGCTGGCACCCCTTTAAGGCCCCACATCTTGTTTGCCAAAGGAGCCAGTGTAGGAACAGGCAGGACTGTGCTCTACGGACACCACGGTGATGATAACCATTAGTCATCATAAATTTCATTTATTTATTTTGGCTGCGTTGGGTCTTCGTTGCTGCACGTGGGCTTTCTCTAGTTGCGGCGAGCGGGGGCTACTCTTCGTTGTGGTGCGCGGGGTTCTCATTGCAGTGGCTTCTCTTGTTGTAGAGCACAGGCTCTAGGCGCGCAGGCTTCAGTAGTTGCGGCACGTGGGCTCAGTAGTCGTGGCGCACGGGCTTAGTTGCTCCGCGGCATGTGGGATCTTCCTGGACCAGGGCTCGAACCCGTGTCCCCTGCATTGGCAGGCGGATTCTAAACCACTGCGCCACCAGGGAAGTCCCATAAATGTTAATAACAGCTACTGATTGACCTCCTGCCATGTGGCTGGCCTTTCTCCCAACAAACCTATGTGGATGTCAGTTACCACCTGCACTTTATAGGTAAGGACACCCTCTCAGAGTGGTTGTGTAACATGCCTAAAGTTGCACAGCTGGTGAGTGGTAAAACCAGGATGGAAAGCCAGGTCTCTCCCCAGTCTATAACCATCAGTCAAATTCTCCACAGGCTGTGCCTCCTCCACGAAGCCCACCGTGAATGTCTGAGGCCCTGTAGCCCCTCTGAAACACCATGGCACTGAGCCCCCATTTAAGCAGACACTCCCTGAGCACCCAAGCTTTGTGTGCTGGAGCCCCTGCTGGCTTTTGGGAGACAAAGACAAACACCTTCAAGCACCCGAGATTTCATATCCCCTAGCAACCAGCATGGTTTCCGCCTTCTTAAGCTCTCCCACCATTGGCAATTTTACATTTAACTAACCGTTGCTCTCTAGAGCTGCCACTGCACGCTTCCACTATAACCTGTATTTATCAGCCAGAACTGATAACCTTTTCACTCATAAGCAGTGAACCTTAATAGTCTTTGCCAGCCTATGAGGGCCCCTGAGCAATTTACATATCAGCTGAAGCTATGATGGTCAGAACATCCAAGCTGGAGCCCCAGTAAGGCACAAAATGAGAAAGTTTCAACCGAGGCCCCCGGCATTTGGACATTGTGACAGGCCCATTTCCCATCGTGTGAATTCTCTAGTGTGTCCTTGTCAGACTGTTGGGTGACGGCAATTCGCTATGAGTCACCAACCTCAGGTAACTCAGCTTTGCCAAATAACCAGTGATACTAACAAAAGCTCATATAAGGGTGCTCTGAGCTCAGCCATCAAGGCGTTAACAGACACCTCTGTGTGACCAGGTATGCGGGGTGGGGTAGGGGTAGCACCCCGGAAAGGGTCAGCCAGTGCCCCACGTAGGGGTTCTTAAAGGGACCATAAGACTCAACTCACAGTCCTCACACAGTTCACAGGTTTATTTGTCCAAAATAAATACAGTCTGAGAACATCCATTTCAATACTCCTACACACGACTTCTTCACCAAAAGAGCAGCGTAAGATACAGACACACAGTTCGCAGTGCATGTTCTCAGGTTAGGCTCAGGAGGGTGTTTGCCCTGGCTTGTGCTGGGCTGGGTCTAGCTGTGAAGATCCCCCCGCCCCCAGCAAGGTTCCCTTCTCTGCTTGGGACCTGAGTCCCCTGCCAGGACCCCTACAGCCTGTTCCTGCTCCTGGAGGACCTGCCACCTCTCCTCTCTGCAGCCTAAAGAGAGCGGCATTCACAACCGTGTGGCCCTGTGGCCAGCCCCTCGCAGAGAGCTCTGTCCTATAACACCAGCTACCGCTGCAGGCCCATTGCCGACTCCTGACCCCGGAAGCAGCTCACCCCGGGCAAGGGGAAAAACTGAGGCACAGCTGGCAAATGGATGGGAAGCACTCTCTCCTGAGCCCTGCCAGGAGACTGAGAGCCCCTGATGAAGGGAGAAAGGGACATTCACTACCCTCCCCCAGGTATCCCCTGGGGCCTGGCCCACCAGGGAGCAGGAAGAGGGGGAGAGCACCCTTTGTCCTCTCTTTGCAGATCAAAGGTTCGGGTCCACATTCTCCTGGTCTGAGGCTGCCTCATCGTCATCTGGGGACTCCTATATCAGAGCCAGAGAAACCCAGTCATGGGCTTGTGCCACCCCCGGGTCGTAGCCTGGGGGCCAGCATCTCCTTCCTCTCGGCCCTGCTGCCAACGGAGCCAGAGGAGGCTCTGCCACCCCCTCCCCATGGTCCTTTGGCCTTCCCTCTGTCCTAGCTCCCAGGCTGCCCACGGCCACATGGCCCACCATTGGGTGACTCCCTCTTACCAGGCTGAGGCCCCTGTCCTGCCGCAGGGTAGCATAGAAGCTCAGCACACGGGGGTCACAGCGAATCACCATGGGGTCAAAGTCCAACACACATAGGCCCTGCAGGCTGCGGGCCCGGGAAAGGGCCACATAGGCCTGGCCGCTGGCAAACACACGGCCCAGAGAGATCTCCACGCAATCCAGGGACATGCCCTGGGGGATGGAGGGACAGGGCTGGAGCCAGCTCAGGCTGAATTCACTTGTGCCCAGGAACCTGACCCCACCTCCACCAGCCCAGCTATTGCCCCTGATCTCCTTGCCCAGTCCAGAGATTCTGAGTCAGAGAGACAGGATGATGGGTGTCTGAGTAGGGGGGTGTCCAGGAAATACAGATCCAAGATAAGAGTAGAGGGATAAGGGTGAAAGGCAAGAGCTCAGGTCTGGGTCAGACAGGCATAGAAATGAATCTTGGCTCTGCAGGGCACTAGCTGTGTGACCTTGGACAAGTTACTTAACCTCCCTGAGCCTTGGTTTCCTCTTCTGTAAAACAAGAACAATTATTACAACTATACCTCCCACAGTTGTCGTAATATGTTAAAATTAACATATCCAATAGTGGCTCAGAAAATGGCAGGGCCCGAGATGACAGAGGGGAAGTGTATGTGTCTAGGAAAGAGAGAGGAAGTGGGATGGGAAATGCACTAACGAAAGGTTTATTCTACAGCTGGTCTGGAACTTTCCATCCAGGGCAAGTTCAACCCTCACAAAGCCTCTAAGACCCCCCCGCCCTTCAACATGCCCCAGGCCTATCCTGCCCCCGTCCCCACACTCACCTGGCTCTTGTGGATGGATATGGCCCAGGCCAGCTGGAGGGGCAGCTGCTGCCGGCTGAGAAGCCGGCCCCCAGTGGCCTGCACCATCCAGCGGTCTGCACGGATGACCTCGGTGACTCCACACAGGAACCGCACCTGGGGCAGCCCTGAGGGAGGCGTGGAGAAGTCCCACCTTTCAGTCCCGCTCCAGGGCTCCAAGGTGAGGACAGGCCTCACCTTTCCATGCTAGCCTTTTCCTCTGCACACTAACCCCAGGGCCCTGCTGCAAACCCGAGCAGTAGGACTGCTCCCCTATCACTTACCTCTCCCCTCGGCTTCAAACCCAACTACTACCCCTCGGGCACCATTTACCAGGCCCCGAGACACTGCCAAGTTCTTCACCAGCATCACCTGCGAGAGAAGGAAAACTGGAGGCATGGACAGCAGGGCATCCCTACGCCTGGCCTCAGCTCCAGGGGTCGCTTCGGCAGATCTCTGAGGCTGGGGTCTGTCACGGAGGGGCACTGAGTCTGCTGGGGCCCCTGCGACAAACTGCTTTATTTCCTTAGGTCTCAGTTTCCCCTTGTGCCAAAGGGGAATGACATTTGCTCAGTTTGCCTCAGAAGGAGGGGGTAAAGAACAATAAGGTGACAGGGCACAATGACCATGTCTATTAGAGGGAATGTGTATGGACCTCAATCTTGAGGGATAGCCCTCTTCCAACCACTGTGCCTGCATTTCCCCCTAGGTGCCCTTTGGAACCTGAGAAAAGGATCCCACCCGCACCATTGTGGAAGGAAGGAGGATGCTCACAGTAGAGGCGACACTACAGAAGACAACTGAGTGCGGTAGGTATTTTACTCTGAATTTAGAGATGGGGAAACCCAGCTTCAGCAAAGGAAAAGGATTTGTCTAAAGCAACACTGCCTGGAGCTTCAGGTGGAGGAAGAGGAGGGCAGTGGAAAATGGAAAGCAGGAAGGTGACTGGGAACAGGAGGGAAGAAGTTTGCTATGGTCACATCTGGGCCCTCTGGCTGTGGAGCAGCCCGTGCAGAGGGGCTAGGATCAGGGAGGCCGATGCTCACAGGGTCTAGGCCCTGCTTCCCACTCACCTGAGCCCCCAGCTTTAGCTGAAGGAGCCGGCTAACGGGACATTGGGTATCCAGGGTCCGGGCTTGCTCAGGGTCACTGTCCATGGCCTCAAAGCTGTGTACCTCACCTGGGAAAAGAGAGTTGGGCAAACAGATTACAAGTCACTGACTTGTGGCTCAATTTCCGAAAAAACACATTAGACCAGGGCATGGAGAGAGGTAGTGAGCACAGCTCAAACCTAGCTGGGCTTTGGAATCAGAGGCCTGGGTTCAAGTCTCATTTTTAGTGTTTATTGGCTGAATGACTTTGACCCAGGAAAGGTCACATCTCTCAAAGACACAATTACATCTGCAAATGTAAGGGACTTTATGGTCACAGGGGCTGGGACCGAGATATCTGAGATATCTAAATGACACCAAGGGCCCAGGCTGCCTGGGGGGCCATGCCTGCCTGATGGCCTCTCCCAGCTGGTCTGGCCCAGCCCCAGCTCCCTGCTCACCTGGTAGTTTCTGCAGCTGCCTCTCGTTAGTAAGGGCCACATCATCCTGGTGGGTGCAGAGCCTCGTGGCCACAATCCCATCTCGCCCCACCCTGTGGGCAGCCGTGGCCCGGAGCTGGCGGGTGACCTCATCTGAGCACCTGCAGAGGCCAGGCTATCAGGGCAGAGCCTACCTGAACACCAGGGAAGGCGGGGCACGTGGGTGATACGGCCCATGCAGCAGGCCGTGGACCAGGCTTGGGGACTGGATGGGGCACCAGGGCAAGATTTGCTGGTTCCCCAAGCTGGCCAACTTGTTCCTTCCTCACGTGGACCCCAGACATGGAGAATGAGCACGGGGGTGGTGCTTGGCTGTGATCATGGGCAGGCACCCTTCCCTGTGTCTGCCCCCAGGTTGGAGCTAGCCGCTCCCCTGAGGAAGTTAGATATGAGGAGTGAGCATAGGCCACAGATTTAGAGACTGAGGTGAGGCTCTGATGTTGATACCCTGTAATACTGGTACCCTGTAATCAGATTGGTCTCCAAGCTACAATTTTCTAGCCCCTTGCCTGCTGCCTTAGGGGAAAAAAAAAATCTAGCCTGTGTTTCTATTTTCCCCACTTCAAGCCTTCCTCCAGGGAAGTCTGGGTGCTGCAGCAACTCAAGTGAGAGGAGGGGGAAGAAGTTGGAAACACCTCTCACTGTTCTGCCACTCAGCCTTTCTCTTGTCCCCCACACTTGCTGGTGTATGCTGTGCACCTTCCTACCTGCCTCCTGTCCCCAGGCATAGAAAGCCCCTCACCACCACCACCTGCTTCCTTCATCCCATCCCAATCTGACCTGGGTCCCAAGACCCAGCTGCGGTCCATATCTTCTGCCGTCCTGGCCTCCTTTCCACTCCCAAGTTAGAGTACCTGTAGCATTTCAACCTTTTGTCCTAGCTGGGGTGGGATCATGTCTGCAACCTCCTCTCCCCCACCAAGTGGCCGCACAGGCTCAAAGAGTAGAAGGAACTTGGGTTTTAGAGTCAGACCTGAGTTCAAATCCTAGCTCAGCCACTTACTAGCCATGACTTTGGACAAGTCACTTCACCTCTTTGAACCCCAGTTTCTGCATCTGTAAAATGGGAGTGTTAACATCTCTGAATAACTCTTGTGTCTCCATCTGCCCATAATTCCCTGAGATGTACTCTGTGCCAGGCCCTGTGCTGGATGATAGGGACCCAACCCTGGGGGAGGCTGGGCCCCAGTGCTCACAGAGTGACCATCCCCAATGGGGCCATGAAGCATTTCTCTCCCTTCTCTGGGTTCCTGTGCTCCTCTCTGACCCACGCTTGGATCCGCATCCCATGGCCCCTTCTCTATTCAGCGGGGCCCACCTGCCCAGCCGCACAGCTTGCAGCAGAGAGATGAAGGTCTTGTCTGTCTGCCTCCACACCTCAGTCAGCTCCAGGGTCACTGGGACACATCTCCTCCAGCTCTTGGCCTGGTGGGGGCAAGATGGGGCGTCAGGGAGCAGAGCAGACCCCTATGGGGGTTAGGGCCAGAGGGTGAGTGCTACCTGGAAGCAGAACTGCGGGGGCTGGGATCCCTTTGTTACAGGCGGCAGCTGCAGGAAGTCCCCACAGATGATGAGCTGGATCCCTCCAAATGGCTTGTTCTGCTGCCGGACAGCTCTGGAGAGGAGCATGTGGTGCTTTAGGCGCTGGGGTGAGCGAGTTCCACATGGAAGACCACCAGAACCCAGTCCTCACTGCCCATACTGACCTGGCCACGGCCTCCAGCTTATCAAATAGGTCCGCTTCCACCATGGAGATCTCATCAATGACTAGCCGCTGGCAGTTCAGCCAGCCCTGCCGCACGCCTGGCCGCTGGGCCAGGGCCACACACTGGGCCAGGGGAGCCTGACCCGAGCCAATGCCTGTGAGTGACACTATTCAGCCTGGGCTGAGATCCCAGCCCTGTCTCAACCCTGACCTCTCCTCTCTTCCCACCTGCCTGGCTTGCTCCCAGCTTAAGTCCCAGAGGCTCTCACTTACCTGCAAAGGCATGGAGGGTAGTACCCCCGATGTGGCAGGCTGCCACCCCAGTGCTGGCAGTGGCCACAGTGCCTGTGGGAGGCAGTGAGCCCAGGATACGCTTCAGCAGATAAGACTTCCCCGTCCCTGGGCAGAAGGCAAAGTCAGGGCCACTTCTCCTCCATCCTAGCACACCACTGTTCTCCCCACACCCACTCTGCCCCCCACTACCTGCACTCCCAGTGAAGAAAATGCTCTGGCCTTTCAGGACAACCCTCAGCACAGCAGCCTGTTCCCTGGAAAGCTCTGGTTTGGTGCGGGGCAAGCTCAGCTTCTTCACAGGCAGGGGCCACCTTGGGACTTCCTGGGGGGATAGGGCTGTCTCAGGGCCTCCCCACATTCCCTAGGCATTGCCCCCTCCCTTCTTGGCCTGGTAGCCCTTTGTGTCTCTGCTGGCTTCTCTCCTTGGAGCCCTTGGGCAGCCTCGGTTCACCTGGAGATCTTGCCAGTAACCACAGGGGTCCAGGTCTCTCCTTGAGGAAGGGACCGAGGCTGGATCTCCACTGACTCCTGGTGCCCTGAAGACCCCAGTGTGCAGGTCCAGATTCTCCTTCAGCTTTCTCCCCTGGGTTCCCTAACTCTCCTGGTTCTCTTACCCATCCTTCCTTCTCACTACCCTTCCTGTCACAGATGTGTCTCTCTTGCCTCAAAACACCCAAGCAAAACCCTGCCTAGCCAGGGCGCCTTCTTGCCGCATCTCCTTCTTCTCACCAGCTTGTCTCAAACCTCTGTGGTCTGTGATCCATTTGTTCCAGTTCCCGAACACTGTCAGACCCACCAGACTTTGTCCCCCTATCTGATTGGACCTGTTGGCTGCCCCTACACAGCTGACCGCTTCGTTCTCTCCAAAACCTCCTCTCCTCCTCCAGGGCGACCAAGTTCCCACTTTTCTTCTGAAGCACCTTCTCTGCTTTCTCTTTTAATGTGACCTTGGCCCCCTTTTCCTAGTCTCCTTACTCAGTCTCAGGGATTGCACCATGAGAAACATGCACAATTCCCATATTCCTGTCATTCTCATAAGTCTGATGAGCATCTCGTCTGAGATAACCAGTAGCCATCTGAATACCTCCACCATCTTCCCCCCACACTTGGGCTTTCTCGGTCTCTTCCGTCTCAGTGGCACACCCACTCCCCAAGGCGTCCCCCCTTTCCTGTCCTCACGGTGCCGGGCTTGGCCCCGGACCGGGACTCCGTGGGCTGCTTCACCGGCGTGGAGTCCGTGACCCAGGTGGCCGCCGCGCGCCGCAGTTCCTCGGGCTGCACCGGGCTGATGGTGACGAAGTCGCGGGGCCGCGGGCCAAGCAGCTGCGTGCGGGCGGAGGCCGGCCCGGGACCCGGGGCCGCGGCCAGCTTGAGGCGCAGAGTGCGCAGGAAGCGGCGCAGGCGGTCAGGGGGGCAGTCGGAGAGCAGCAGCTGCACCGCGCCGGTCCGGGGAGCGCCGTCGGCGGGAAGCCGCAGAGTGCTGCGCCCGGACGCGGCGAAGCGCGTGAAGAGGCGCGCGGCGCGCAGGGGAAAGCACCGCGGCCGCCCCGCGGGCCCGGGCGCCTGCAGCCTCAGCATCAACTCGCGGCGCTCGTTACGACCCAGTCTCAGCTCCGCGGTGCGCAGGGCCTGGCGCCTTCGCGGCTGCCCGCCCGGGCTCAACTCCTCCACAGCAACACGGCACCGCAGCTCCGCGTCCGCGCATTCCGCTGCCACTGCCTGGGTGCCCGACAGCATCGCCACCAACTCTGCAGGTCTGCAAAAAGACCGGAGCGCAGGGGTCATCACAGGTGGTATAGAGGTCAGGACGGAGAGCCGGGTCATGGCCACAAAGGGTCCCGGGGCTGTCACTGGTAACACAAAGAGTTCACGGAGAAGGTAAAAGGGTCCTGGGGCGAACCGGAAATTCTCTTAGAAATTACTCTCCTACACAATAATTTCCAGAGCGGCGGATGGGCGGCGTCGAGTACACCCAGGGTTGGGGAACCTCGGCTGTCCGACAAGGGCCACAGAAGGGATCCCCTGAGCAGAAAAGAAGCCTGCTTCCAAGAGACCCAGGGCGGGCACGAGAATCCTGAGTCTCCCCCCCCAGGAAGCAGGGGACGTGTGGAGGTAAGCAGGGGACTGACATGTAATCAGTGCCTTCTGTCTTCCAGGTACGTTCACTGGTTTATATGCAGCCAAGCAGGTCTCACTATTCCCCGTGTACAGAAGTGGAAAACAGGCTGAGAGAGGCCACAACGGCTGGTGGGAGTCAGGGCTTGTGTGATTCTGAAGCCCCGGCGCTTCCCATCTCCAAGGTGGGATGGGGTAGAAAATATTTGGCTAGGGAAATCGCGGAGGGACCCTGGCGTCCGGCTTTCCGTTCACCCACCGTCTGACCCACTCGTACGCACCCTCCCGGCAGGGACCCCTTGAAGAGGCAGGCGCTCTGCCTCCCACCTCTAGGATCGGGTGAACACTCACTTGCGCCAGCACTCGGGCGAACAAGCTGAACAAAGTCGGCATGCAGTCAAAAGTAGGGACACTAGAAACTTTCAAATACTGGGTGTAGAGAATCACCCTATCACCGGCCGGATCTTTAAATTTTCCAGCCAATCAGAGACACCGGGCGTGACAACGAGAGTGTCTTTCTTTGGGTTTCAACTCGCGGGGCTTGGGCTGTACCAATAGCACGCCGGAGGAAGGAGGCTTATTGTGGTGGCGGAGCATACCAAGTCGCGCGGACTAGTGGGTGTGGTGGGAGGAGGCGGGGACTGCAGGGGGGCCGCGCGTGGTGTTGTGTCACCAATCGCGTCTTTGAAGGTTTATTTTCAGAACCATACCTCCAACGCGCACTCCCTCCTCTCTAGCCCTCGCACTAAGGCTGAACTTGGCCTTGCGGAAGAGCTGCCTCTGATCCCTCTCATCTCTGTTTACACTCACTGGACCTTTGCCCATTTCTGGGCAGACCCCCCCAAACCCTCGCGCGCGCGCGCGCGGACACACACACACACACACACACACACACACACACACACCCATGGCCTACTGCTGTCGCTGCCCACCCCGCCCCCAACAGCTCTTTACACGCTTATCTGTCTCTGTAACCATCATTTTACGCATTTGTCTTTCCCATGTGTCTGAGACCCGTCAGTGAGGAACTCTTGAGACCTGTGGCCAGGTGCTCAGAGAGTACAAGGGAAGTGTGTGGGCCGCTGTCTTCGGGAATCCGCATCCCTCTCATTGAACTGAATGCTTAGGGAATTCATTTTTAATTATCTTTTTCCTTCCTCATTACATCTTGGAATGACATAGCTAGAAGGCATCTTACAGGTGAGTCAGCCTGCTCATTTATTGAATTGCCCCCATTTTTCAAATGAGGAAACCAAGGCTCCAAGAAGTTTTACCAGATGTCACATAGCTTGTAGATAGCAAAACAAAGCCTTGAACCCAAGTCTAAGCCTGCTAGTTTAACTGCTACACCACACTGCTCCCAGGTGACTGGTCTAACTTGGTGAAGGGAGTCCAGCCCTGGACTGGAATCTCAGCTCCTGACAGCCAGTGCATTGCCCCAGGCCTGCCAGTCAGATGTTACTCTAAGCAAGTTTCCTTAATGTCTCAAGCCTTTGTTTCCTCATATTTAAAAATGGAGAAAGATGAAGATGTGATGATTGCACAACTCTGTGACTATACTAAAAAGCATTAAATTATTTGCTTTAAATTGTATGGTATGTGAATTATATCTCAATAAGACTGTTAGGAAAAAATCATGAGAAATATTTTTCCTCTTAAGTGTTGTCTTGACATATGAGTACTAGTGGCACAGGAAAATTTTTAATGTCACTGTGGTAGGCAGAATAATGACCCCCCCCGCCCCCACCCCCCGCAAACTGCAAAGATGTCTGCATCCTAATCCCCAGATTCCTTTTGTGAATATGTTACCTTACATGGCAAAAGGGACTTTGCAGATGTGATAAATTAAGGATCTTGAGATGGGGAGATTACCCTGGGTTGTCTGGGTAGGCCCAACTAGGATTCTTACAAGGGAGGCTAGAGAGTCAGAGAAGGAGATGTGATGAGGAGGAAGCAGAAGTGTGTGTGTGTGTGTGTGTGTGTGTGTAAGAGGGAGAGACAGACAGAGAGAGAAAGATTGATTTGAAGATGTTACTGCTGGCCTAGAAAAGAGAAGAAAGGGCCATGAGACAAGCCATAGAATACAGGAGGTTTCTAGAAGCTGGAAAAGGTGAGGAAGTGGGTATCCCCCTCTAGATTCTCCAGAAGGAACACAGCTCTTGATTTTAGTCTAGTGAGACACATTTTAGGCCTCCAGAACTGTAAGATAATAAATTTGTGTTGTTTTAATCCACTAAATATGTGATAATTTGTTACAGCAGCTATAGCAATAAGAAACAAATACAATCATAAGCTAGAAAGCGAAAGCTGGGATTATGAACCCATGTCTGTTTATTTCCAAAGCCTGTGTTCTCTCTTTCCACTACCCTCTGCTCAGTGGGCCTAGCACACTCACACTGTCGGCTACCTTCTCCCTTCTCTCTGTGCAGTACCCCAGACCAGTTCTAGAGAAAGCATGGAGGCTTCCACATGAATTTTCCCCTAACATTTTCTTTCTTTTGGCTTTCAATTTTTTTTTTTTTTTTTTTTTTTGGCCTCGTCACTCGGCTTGCGGGATGTTAGCTCCCGACCAGGGATCGAAACCCGCCCCCCGCAGTGAAAACCCCGAGTCCTAACCCCTGGACCGCCAGGGAATTCCCTCAAGTTTTTTTTTTTTCCCGGTACGCGGGCCTCTCACTGTTGTGACCTCTCCCGTTGCGGAGCACAGGCTCCAGACGCGCAGGCTCAGCGGCCATGGCTCACGGGCCCAGCCGCTCCGCGGCATGTGGGATCCTCCCGGACCAGGGCACGAACCCGCGTCTCCTGCATCGGCAGGCGGACCCTCAACCACTGCGCCACCAGGGAAGCCCCCAAGGTTCTTTAAATTGTAAAATATACATAACGTAAAATTTACCACGTTGACTATTTTTATGTGTACAATTCATTGCCATTAAGTACATTCAAATGTTGTATAACCATCACCTCTATTTCTAGAAAAGTTTCATTATTCCGAAACAGAAACTTTGTACCCATTAGACAATGGTTAGACAACCATTAGACAACTCCCCATTCCTCTCTCCTCTCAGCCCCTGGTACCCCAAACATTTTATTCTGAAAATATTCCAACATATACAGAAAGATAGAAAGACTTTCACAGTGAACACCATATACCTACCACCAAGATTCTACAATTAATATTTTGCTGTATTTGTTTTAACACATCTAACCATCTATCCATCTCCCCATTCATCAATCCATTTTTTAAAACATCTTTATTGGAGTATAATTGCTTTACAATGTGTGTTAGTTTCTGCTTTATAACAAAGCGAATCAGCTATACATATACATATATCTCCATATCTCCTCCCTCTTGCGTCTCCCTCCCACTCTCCCTATCCCACCCCTCTAGGTGGCCACAAAGCACCGAGCGTCAATCCATTTTTTTGTTATTCATTTCAAAGTTGCAGACAACAGTTCATTTCACGTCTGAACACTTCAACATGCATAGAATTAACTAGAGTTTATGCTTACCTTTAAAAAAAAAGAATTTATTTATTTATTTGGCTGCACCGGGTCTTAGTTGCAGCAGGCGGGTTGTAGTTCCCTGACCAGGGGTCCAACCCTGGCCCCCTGCATTGGGAGTGCAGTCTTAACCACTGGACCACTAGGGAAGTCCCTATGCTTACCTTTTTTTTTTCTTCTTAAATAAATTTATTTATTTATTTTTGGCTGCATTGGGTCTTCGTTGTTGGGTCTTCGTTGCTGCCCGTGGGCTTTCTCTAGGAGCAGCGAGCAGGGGATACTCTTCATTGCGGTGCTCGGGCTTCTCATTGCGGTGGCTTCTCTTGTTGCAGAGCTCAGGCTCTAGGCATGTGGACTTCAGTAGTTGTGGCTCGCGGGCTCTAGAGCGTAGGCTCAGTAGTTGTGGCACATGGGCTCAGTTGCTCCGTGGCATGTGGGATCTTCCCGGACCAGAGCTCAAACCTGTGTCCCCTGCATTGGCAGGCGGATTCTTAACCACTGAGCCACCAGGGACGTCCCAGTTGGTTCCTTTTTAATGCTGAGTAATACTGCATTGTATGGATATACTACAGTTTACCCATTTTCCTATTGATGGAGATCTGGGATTTATGCTTTAATTTCTCTTGAATAAGTTCCTAGGTGAGAAATTGCTGGTCGTGGAGTTTATAATTTAGTTTTATATGAAGCTGCAAGAGCTTTTTCCAAAGTGGTTTTCTGCCCACCAGGTTAACAGTGAGTCTTTGGAGCGAAAGAAGTCGGAGGAAAGCTAGATACCGCCTAGCTATAGATTAACGGTCCTCAGACTCCGCCCTCCTCCCCGCCCCTGCGCCACCGGCCGTCAGCTGGATCTTGATTGGCCGATGGAGGAGGGAGGCGGAGGCAGAGGGACTCCTCAAATCTGGGGCCGGACTTCCTCCCTCTAGGCTTTGGGCCCTCTTCGCATCCGCGGGGCTTTTGCTCGCTGCTGCCGCGAGGGGTCAATTCCGAGTGAAGCGCAACACTGCTCCCGATCTCCTCGCCTAATCCAAAGCCTGGTTTTAACGCAAGCTGTCAGGAGGAACGGGTTTTCTTCGCTATGAAATTTCCTCCTCCAGAACTCTTTCTATACGTCTTACCTGCTTTCTCCCACTGGCGGTCTCAGTCCAATCCCCGGCTCACTAATAATAACGACGACATCAGCACAGGACTAGGTGGTTTACTAATTGCACTCTTGGCGTTTTCTCATTTGATACTTGAAAGAGCCAGCCCCTTCCTTCCTCTCCCCCTGCGGTCCTTTCTCACTGTGCTTTTGCCCTCTCCACCTTTACAGCCCTCAGCTTACAACAGTCTGGCAGAGGAGCTGAAAGGGTGTTTCGCGGGCTTCCAGCTTCCAGAGCACTTCACCTCGTGTAGCTTCTTCTTTGGGCAGCTGACACTCATTTTATTGAGCCTCTGATCTGGTACAGCTGATTATACCTCATTGAAATACTCTCTTAACTTCCACAACATGCTCCCCTCGTTTTTCCTACATATTGGCTGCTTCATGTCTGTCTCCTTTGCTAATCCCTTTCCCTCAACCAGACCTCTCAGTGTGGGAGGACTTTCTTTCTTTTTTCCTATCTTTTCCAATTTCATGGCTTAATTATCAGCTACATGCTGATTCTCAATATTATAACCCCAGCCTGCCCTTCTCCCCTGAACTCGACTGTATTGCCATTTGTCCTCCTGATGATATCTCCATACAGATGCCTAAATGGCATGTTTTTTTTAATTAATTAATTAATTTACTTATTTTTGGCTGTGTTGGGTCTTTGTTGCTGCGCATGGGCTTTCTTTGTAGTTGCTGTGAGGGCGGGGGGGGGGAACTACTCTTCATTGCAGTGCGTGGGCTTCTCATTGGGTGGCTTCTCTTGTCGCGGAGCACCGGCTCTAGGCGTAAGGGCTCTAGAGCGCAGGCTCAGTAGTTGTGGCGCACGAGCCTAGCTGCTTTGCAGCATGTGGGATCTTCCTGAACCAGGGCTCGAACCCGTGTCCCCTGCATTGACAGGCGGATTCTTAACCACTGCGCCACCAGGGAAGCCCCTAAATGGCATGTTAAACTCACTCTCTCCAAAACAGAGCTTTTAATCTCCTTCAATACCATATAGACCTGTTTTTCTCCTGTCTTCATCATCTCTGTAAATGGCACCTCCATTTTTGGCTCAAGTTAAAAACCCATACCATATCCTTGATTCCTTCTTCACCTACCACGTCCAATCCACCATCGAAACCTGTTGTTTCTGCCTCCAAAATGTTTCGTTTTTTAGAATTGTAGTATAGTTGACATGAAAAGACAACCTATGGACTGGGAGAAAATATTTGCAAAGAATGCGACTGACAAGGGCTTAATTTCCAAAATATACAAACAACTCATACAACTCAGTAATAACAACAACAAAAAAACAAACAACCCAATCAAAAAATTGGCAGAAGACCTAAATAGACATTTCTCCAAAGAAGACATATACAAATGGCCAATAGGCACATGAAAAGATGCTCAACATCGCTAATTATCAGAGAAATGCAAATCAAAACTACAATGAGGATCACCTCACACCGGTCAGAAAGGCCATCATTAAAAAGTCCACAAACAACAAATGCTGGAGCAGGTGTGGAGAATGCACACTGTTGGTGGGAATGTAAATTTGGTGCAGCCACTGTGGAAAAGAGTATGGAGATTCTCTACAAAACGAAAAATAGGGCTTCCCTGGTGGCGCAGTGGTTGAGGGTCCGCCTGCTGATGCAGGGGACGCGGGTTCGTGCCCTGGTCCGGGAGGATCCCACATGCCGCGGAGCGGCTAGGCCCGTGAGCCATGGCCGCTGAGCCTGCGCGTCTGGAGCCTGTGCTCCGCAACGAGAGAGGCCACAACAGTGAGAGGCCTGCGTACCGCAAAAAAAAACAAAACTAAAAATAAACTTACCATATGATCCAGCAATCCCACTCCTGGGCATGTATCAGGAGAAAACTCTGATGCAAAAAGATACATGCACCCCAGTGTTCATAGCAGCACTATTTACAATAGCCAAGACATGGAAGCAACCTAAATGGCCACCAACAGATACATGGATAAGGAAAAAATTGAAATATAGTTGATTTAAAATGTGTTTCAGGTGTATAGCAAAGTGATTTTTATATATATATATATATGTATATATAAATCATATCCTTTTTCAGATTCTTTTCCATTATAGGTTATCAAAATGTATTTTGAATCTATTCACTTCCTTCAACCTCCACCCCACAACCTAGAACTAGCAACCTGTCAGCTCTCCCCTGGATTACGGCAGTAGTCTCATAATCTCACTGGATTCCTAGATTCCACTCTGGTCCTCCTACAATCTCTTCTCCGAACAGCAGCAGGTGGGATCTTTTCAAACACATAAATCAGATTTTGCTACTGCTCTAGTTAAAAGCTCTCAATGCCTCCCCAGGCTATTCCTTTTAGAATAAAATCCACAGTTCTTACCATAGCCTGAGGCCAACTCCCTCCCCTTTTTCCTCTGTGATCTCAAATCTACCACTTTCTTCTTTACTCACTATACTTCTGTCACACTGGCCTCCTTGGTGTTCCTTGAAGACCCTATGCCGGAGGCTTTGCATTTGCTCTTTCTTCTGCATGAAATATCTTCCGCCTTTCACTGTGACTGTCTGCTACTTTTTGGTGACTGTCTCTTTCTCATCTTTCAGGTTTCAGCTGAAATTTCCACTCTGTGGAAAAGCTCCACCCCACCACTCACACCATATCTAAAATTGGCTCCCCAATTATTATTTTATTACCTGTTTACTTTCCTTAGAGAACTTATCACATTCTGTTGTTATTGTGGTCATTTGTTTATTTGCCTATCATCTCTCTCTTCCGGCTTCAAGAGGGCAGAGATCACCCCTGTCATGTTTATGGCTTTGTGCCCTGTGTTTAGAACAGTGCCTGAGACATGGTAGCCTCTCAACAGATATTTATTGAATGGATATTTATCAATGAATAATGAAACCATTCTCTCCAAGTCCCGACCCCTCTATCTCTACTATCTTTTGAATCTGCTCCTGCCATCCTTATAACCACTGGCTTGGTTCAAGCTCCGTCACCTCCAACCTGGATTTCTGTAACAATCTCTGACCCAATGGGTCTCCATGTCTCTCTTGCCCTGTCACCGTTCTTCACACAGCAGTTATGAAAATGAGGTTTCAGAATGAAAATGATGTCAGGCCCTGCTTCACTGCTTCAGTGGCCCCCAGCTCTTTGCAGGAGGAATTTCAAATCTCTCAGGTCAGCACTCAAAGCCCTTAGTGCCCTAGCTCCTGCTGCCTCCTTGGTGCCATCTTTCCGAACTCCCCACCAACATCACATGTATATGACCACAGAAATCTGCCTACAGTCCCCTAACAAGTCAGGGTCTTCTACAAGTTCTTACTTTTGTGAGATGTTCCCACTTCCTAAATTCCCGCTGCACCCCTCTCCCCCATCCATAGAACCCTGCTAGAATACAACTTAGTTGCTCCAGCCCCTCTGGGAACCAGCTCTCAGCACACACCGTGTACCCTTCTCAGGACGTGTCTACCCTCCTACTGGTTCATCAGCTCTACAAGCCAGGGCCTGGGCCTTTCTGTGGCCTGGTCACACAGTGCTGCCAAAACACATCATTTAGAGAGAGCACTGGAGTCAGGAGAGGTTTGAATCCTTGGGCCACCACTTACCAGTCAAGAGACCTTAAACAGGTCCAAGCCTTGGATTCTTGATCTGTAAAATGAGGATAAAAATTCTATTTATTTCATGGATGGGTACCTACTTTTGTGAGGAGTTTAGTACAGTGAGCAGATAACAGAGGTGCCCCAAATTCTTTTGAGTGAACAGATAAATGCCAGGATGAAGTATTGGAAAACACCCCACTTCAGAGGCACTCAATAAACTTTGTTGATTAAATGGCACATATGCAAAATAGACTCCATCCCTTCCACAGCCCCAGACTTTCAGTGACTTCCCATTGGCCTGAGGTTGAAATGTAGTCTCCTCAACACAGCTTCAAGGTCCTCTCTACACTGAGCTCTGTCTGCTTCTCCAGCCTGGCCTCCCTACACGCGCACACACACACACACACACACACACACACACACACACACACACAATACTCTTTCATGCCTCCATGTTGTTCACACTGTCTCCTCTGCCTGGAATGCCTGTTCCTTCTGTCCCGGTTTTAGTGCCCTTCCTTCCTCTATGCCTTTATCCTCACATTTAACACGTAGTTTTCTCTGTTTACATGCCTTTCTCTCCTGAAAAAGGACAGGGACCCTGGGTCCTGCCATTATCTTCCAGCCATTAGTGTAGGGCCTGACGAATAATCAAGGCAAATAAAGTATTTGTGATGAAAAAAATGCGTGTGGTGTGGAGGCAACAACCAGAGGGCCAGTATGGGCTGAGTGGGGAAACTGAGACCCAAGTGGTTATCAGTGGCTCACTCTCAAGGGACAGAGCTGCCCGGATATCAAAACTGACCTCACCCCCAAACCACCATGAGTTGCTTCTGTGCAACAGCATGAATTCCCCAGGGGCTCTGGTCTCCAGCAGGCAGAACATGAGTTTCCAGATACAGGATCTTCTGAGTCCTCAGGCACAGGGTACAACGGCTGCACAGCTCTGCAAGTTGAGGGAATAAAACCGTGTGGTGGCCACAAGAGGTGGTTGTCATGTATACTCATTTTCTCAGTTTCCCAGGCTGGATTTTCTTCATCCTTTTAGATAAAGGAACCCAGGCCCAGGTATGAAGAAAAAGTCTGACTCCATCTTCTTTCCCCTTGGCCCTGGAGTTCCAGGCTGCCCTTTTCCATGCTGACTGGAAGTGACTTGGAAGCCTGAGGGCCAGCAGAAGGCAGTGAAAGGGGAGCTGGGTCAACTGGTACAGCCGCTGCTATGGCAACCAGAGCCAAAGGAGGTCACCATTGATTCCACACGCACTTAATTCTTCCTGCAGAGGCATTGGGCAGGGTTGACCCAGAGAGCTAAGAGGGAAGAGGTGTGTGTGTGGAGGGAACAGGACCGTGATGGAGGTTGGGATGTAGCCAGTCACTTTCTCTCCCTAGGCCTCTGATTCTCTAAGTGTAAAGTGAGAGTACAAGGTATAACTAACACCATTATCTGGTCCCTACATTTCACTCCTCGGCAAGGTTGTCAAGGCTGCAAGATTCACTGCTGGATGGGGTGGGGGCGGGGCCCTCAGATATAGGAACCAGAGGAGGACGGCTCTGAGCAATGCCCAACGAGGGCAGGAGAACACTGCATTTGGGGACCCCCGAGAGTCAGAGGCAGACCTCCTCCCCCAAAGGGACCCTGGAGTCCAGACTCTCAGCCCCAGGTCTTCCCGTTAAACGACTCTCCGGACGGGATCCGAGCTCCAGGCGCCGCCCTGCCAGGAGGTTCTAGGGAGAAGAGGACCAGGTAGTCACCACTACCCTAGCGTCAGGTAGGAAAGAAGGACTCTCTGGATGCCCCCATTTCTGGGCCGCCCAGGCCGGCTTGGCCCGGTCAGGCAACCCCAGCCCACTCGGTCAGGAGACCTGAAATGCAGAAGCCGCCACCTCCTCGGGCGCTCTCTCGGTCTTGCCCCACCCGGGCCCCGCCCTCGGACCCCGCCCGCTTCCCTCGCCTCTGCCTCTGGCCGGAAGCCCCCTCCCCTCCCCCTGCCGGTGCCCCACACCCTTTATCCCTTTCCAGTCCCACTCCTTCCGCGAGTCAGGGAAACCTCTCTGCGCTCGGTTCCCCACCCCACCCCCGTCTTCCTCCAGCCCCGGCTCCTCCATCCAGTCCCCGAGCCCCCGCCCGGCCCCGCCCAGGCTCCTCCCTCAGCCCGGCCCCGGCCCTAGTTTCCCGCCCCAGACCAGGGCCTCAGGGCCCCGCTAGTCCCCTCCTCGGGCCCCGCCCCCGGCCCCCGGAAGCCTCTCTCCGCCCTCGGCCCCGCCCCCCCGAAGTTTCTTGGGCCCCCGGCAGCCAGCGGGACAGAACGCACTGAGCCGCCGCCCGGCCGGCGGTGGATGGAGGTAACGGAGACCGCGCGGCGCCGGGAGTGAGCGGCCGAGCGGTCGAGCGGCCGGACCTCAGCGGACTCGTCATGGAAGAGGAGGTGAGGACCGGGCCAGTCGGGGGACCTGGGCTGGGGTCTTCGAGACCCTCGCGGCGGTTGGGGTCCCTGGCTCAGGCCCTTGTTCCAGCCAGCCCCTCTCCCGCGGGTCTCCAGGCAAAGCCTAGGCAAATGAGATGAGCAGGGGCGGGGGTAGGGATAGCAGACCCATCCTCCTTCATTATTTCTGTCTTCTCTCACCAACTATGGGCATGGGGGTTGTTATTGTTCCCATTGGATTGATGGGGAGACTGAGGCTCTGGTCAGTTTGATGACTTGCTGAAAGTGTCCTAGGTTGCTGGGCTCGAACCCTGGTTACCACTGACTCCCTGTGCCGTCCACGTCGGATCCCTAGGGCACACTGTGTGTGTGTGTGTGTGTGTGTGTGTGTGTGTGTGTGTGTGTGTGTTTTGTGGTGGGTCTGTGGGTTCTGGAGTCCCTGTCTCAAGGAATTTTGAGGTTTTGACCCTGTCTGGTGTCCGCAGGACTGGAAAAGTTGCGTTTTCTCCCCTGTTTAAGTCCCTGTGAGTCTACCTTCTCCCCTGCTTGGGTGTCAGGCCCTTGTAGGGGCTGATTCCTGCCCCTGCCTTTCCCACATCCCTGGAGGGCTGACTCCCTGGAGGAGCTGGGCAGCTGGACCAGCAATGCCCCTTGAGCCTCCCTCTTCCCCCTCAGGACCCTCTTGGTCTGGGGTGGGGTCAGACACTCTGTGACCCCTGCCCTTTAGTTGCAGACTCAGTTCTCTCAGTAGCCCCCTCATCCAGGCACACTGCCAGCACTTAATGTGTGACTGTGGAATGCATAAACTAGGGAGGGGCCTGCTGTGGCTAGAGGATTTTGCTTCTGGTCCCCCAAGGGGTCTCAGCTTCTGCCCCTCCCAGACCGAGGGGAGGGGATGTGTCTTTGCCTGGATAAGTGGGGAGGAAATATGAAACTTCACTCTTGGGGCAACCTTGGCTAGCTGGGGACCAGGCTGCCTGTGTCCCCATCAGTGCTCGTCTCCCTGCTTCCTGGGACCACTGCCCAGGGACAGCTGGTGTATCCGTCAGAGTTCTCTCCAGGCTAGGCCCTGCATTGCTGTGGGATGGTAGATAAGTCACTTCCCCTCTAAGCCTGCATTTCCTCTTCTATAAAATATAGGGCCTGGTCTCCTCCCCGGGTCCTGATTGTAGCCCCTTCTCTCAGAATGGGTGGAAATAGGGGGCAAAGGCCACTATGATTGGCTGTGTTTTCTTGCTGACAGGGGTGGGGCTTCCCCACCCCTGCTGTGAGGGCTGGGCTGTCTGGCTGTGGCCCCTCTCCTTCTCCCAGGGGATTTGGGACAGGATTACTCCATCTCCTGATCTGCTCTGGCCCCCAATTAAGGGAAGTTCTCCTGGGGCCTCCTGGGCCAATGGCTTGTCTGGAGGTCCGCCCAGCCCTGTACTCCCTCTGGTCTTGAGTCTCTAACATTGCCACTTACTGACTCCCAGATGCCGAAAGCTCCCCACACATCTGGGCTATCTACGGTCTTGCCCACCACCTCCCCACACAGCCGGGAGCTCCCTGTTCCCTACCCCGCCCCCCCTTTGACATCCCTCTTTTCCTCTCATTTCTTTTCCCCTTAACTTCCTCTTGTTTCTCCAGGCCTCAGTGCCCATCCTCCTTTCTCTAAAACACCTCTTAGATCTTAGTCGTCTGCTCTGCCCCATGACCCCAGGCTGGCCTCATCACCTCACTCCCAAATGGCTGCTTTTAGTCCTCCCCTGGCTTTGAACTTCCTCCCCATGCCCCAGGAACCCTGATGCCAAGCCCCCTCAGCCTCAGTGACCTCCTCCATGCAATGGGTTGGTAGTCCCCATCAGCCTGAGATTTGGTGCAAAAGTGCAGGTCTGGGCATGGGGCATCTAACCATTTGTGTTCTCAGGGCCTCAGTTTCCCCATCTATAAAATGAGGGAGGTGGGCAGTCCAGAAATGCGATGGTTTATGTGCAAAAGCTTTGAAAGCTTCAGTTATCAGTGTGAGGTATTGTTGCAACTGGACTCAGGCTTTTCTATCTCTGCCCTGGGGTTCTGCCCCTCTTCCTCTCAGTCATGCCTTTCCCTGGCTTGACCTCCAGTGGCACCAGGCTGCTCCTTTGCCCTAACACATCTAGAGAGTGGCAGGGCAGTGTCCTGTCGCAACACTGGTTTTGTGACCTTAAGCTAATCTTCGACCCTTTCTGGCCTGCACTTTCTCATCCTGTAGTGAAAGGGTTGAGAGTATAGGGTCTTTGGTACCTTCTGTGCCTTTCCTTCTTCTGTGGGCCAAGATGTGTGTCTCTTTCCCTCCTCACAGTCTTACCAAAACCCTTCCTTCTGCAAGGGCTTCCCAAACTAACCCCAAGTCCTTCCCCTACCAGAGAGCCAAGACCGGGGTATCCGTCTGGGTCAGTGCTAGAGCCCTCCCAGTGGGCTGGGATCCTCTCAAGCAGGGGATGCCTACCCAACCCCCAGACTGGGGATTTCCCTTGTGCAGGGTCTGTGTTGCCCCCATCAGACTGGAAGTTCTTCAGGTCAGAGCCTGTGCTTCCTCTCTCTGATTGCCCCATCACAGGGCTCTGACATGGTAGGTTCTTAGCAGAGTTTGGTCAGGGCATCATGGGGTTTAGGCAAAGGGCAAAGGTCATTATCCTAAGCTCCCTGTGATGTAAGGTGCCAACAAGTTCTCTTCTGCTGGTCTCTATCTCCCTGTCATGGCCTGTGTTGTGGCTTTCCACGTGCTCCTTTCTGTGCACAGTGTTGGGCTGACTGACCTGGTGTCTTTTTCCTTTTTTTTTATTTTTATTTTTAATGAATGACCCAGAGGCCCTCCCATCTCAGGCAAAGCAGAGCCAGGCTGGTGCCCAGAGGTGCCTCAGGAGCTGCTCGCGGTGGGCGGGGGGAGGGCCTGAGTGAGGATGGGTGGGAGAAGAGAGAGCGAAACAGGAAGAACAGTGGTCAGCTGGTCAATAAGAGGAGAGGAGGCCGAGAAACCGGGCTGAGCAGGACAAAACCTCCCCTGTGAGCCCTGCCAAGGGGAGGGCCCGCTTATTAAAACTTACTGGGGCATCTCCGGCCCCCTGGTGGGAGAGTGTCTGAGGGGCAGGGAGAGGGGCTGGTGAAGGATGGCAGGACTCTGACCTCCAGCCAGGCCTGTCTTCTGGTGGCTCTTGCTGTGGCTGATTCCTGGCAAGGAGACCTTCTCCTGGGCTTCGGTTCATGCCACCTCCAGCCCCTCAGCTGTCACTCCCCCCATCCTCAAGTGCGTTCTCTCCTCAGTGCCATCCTGGTACTCCCATCCCTGAAGGCTCTGGACTGGCTTCCCTAGCTAATTCAGTCATGGCATTCACCAGGCACTTCTCTGCTCCATGCGGAGAGGATGGTGGTCAGGGTACCAGGTTCCAGCCCGGCCCCCGGGAGCTTCCAGCTGGCAGGAAGTTATCATGTCTCAGGCTGTGGGTGAGGCAAGTAGGGGAGGTCACAAGTGGAGGGGGATGTGAGATCCCATGGGGTCGTGGGTGGGCCTCTGCAAACAGGAGGCGAGCTTGGAGCTCAAAAGTAGATCTGGGCAGCATGCTCCGCGGTCTTGTTTGAGAGAAGCCTAGAGTCTGCAGGCCTAGGGGATGGCCATCTGCTGTAGTTGCTAATGGAGGGGTGTGACATGTCAGATGTTGAGGTGGGGTTTCCCATTTCCCACTTCTACCCCTCCAGCCCTGGTGGAGGCCAGCATAGAGGGGTCTCTGTGTGGATGAGGCCCCAGTGGGTCACACAGCCCATGGGGCTGAACACAGGGTCTCTGGTGATGGGGTGGGCGGGCACTGGGTGCATGGTAGGATGCTAGAGCCTCCCCCTTCTTGTCAAAGGGCCCTGAAGTCCCCTCTTTCCCTGATCAGGGTGGCTCATAACTGGCCTGTCAGCAAGCCTCTCACTTCCTCATTTCTCCATCCAGGAAGACCATTTGGGACCATTCCACTTCTCCATTTCTCTTGCCATCTACAAGTTAGGGAGAGACCCTGAGGGGGCATCTCGTATTCCTGGAGCTCCTGGGAGCATTGAGGCCCAGCAGCTAAGCCCAGAAAGGCCTTGTCCTGAATTCTGAACCAGGCCCAGGGAAAGGGTTCCAGAGAGCCAGAGGGGATGGCAGTGACAACAGTAACAATAATGACAGCTGCCATTTACTAAGTTTAGGGTATCTTAGGCATTGCTTTGTATGTCGTATCTTTTTATTCAGCAACAAACATTTATTGAGCACCTATTGTGTGCCAGACACTGCCTAGGCATTGGGGATACAGCAGTAATCAAAACAAAAAACCCTGCCCTCACGGAGTTATAATCCTTGCAACTTCTGTTAATATCATCATTTCACAAATGAAGAAACTGAGGCTTAGAGAGACCAAGTGACCTGCCTCTGGTCTGTGTGACTTGGGCTTCAGAGCTCAGACTCCTGACCACTGGAGTATGCAGTTCAGAGGGGGAGGGGGCCACAGTAAGAACCAGACTGGGGATTCCCTGCCATGATGGAGCACAGGGAAGCCATGCCCTGTCCAGCCCCTGACAGCCTACCACACTTCTGTCTGGACTTGTCCTTCCAAAGGCAGCTGTGGCCACAGGGTATCCCTGGGGAGAGGTATGCTCCTTTTAACTAGAGCCCCATTTTTTTTTTTTTTTTTGGTGGTACACAAGCATGTGGGATCTTCCTGGACCGGGGCACAAACCCGTGTCCCTGCATCGGCAGGCGGACTCTCAATCACTGCGCCACCAGGGAAGCCCTGGAGCCCCATTTTTAAGCTTTATGTAAATTATAAAGCAGTCAGAATTAGTCAGTGCTGATTTCCTTCTAGCATCCTGTGGATTCTGACATGCTCTTAGCCCTCCTCTCCTGCACTCTCCCCTTCACACTCACCACTGTGGGTACCAGTCATTGAAGCAAAGTGGTTAGCAAATTGGGTGTATTTTTATTTTCATTTCACAGATATTTCTTGAGCACCCATTATGTGTAAAGGAACGGTGCTGGGTTCTGGGGACCAAATGTGAATTCGACCCCATCTGGTAGGCATATACCTGGCGCCCAGCTACTTAAGCAGGTAATCAAGAGGCACAAGATGTCAGTGACTGGCCTGGAGACTCCAGGGTGGCTGCCATGTCCTAGAGAAGGGTTTGAGTTTACCTCCTGTACCTGCCTGTGGTCGAAGGCAGTGTTCTTGGAGCCCTCGCCAGACAAGGTGGCTACCCTAAAGTCCTGGCCTGGGGCAGGGATGAGGGCAGCGGAACCTCCTGTTTTGGGGTAGGATGCAGGGGCCGCAGAGTGGGCTCTCTAGAAGGGCAGGGGTAGGGAGGAAAATTACCACTCTGCCTGCCTGCCTCCTTCCATCCTTCGGATCCTGCATGAACGTCCTTTCCTCTGGGAGGCCTTCCTGAGCCACACGGACCTGAGCCAGGTCCCCCGCTGTCCTCTCGCACTCCCTCCTCTTCACTTCCCCTTCACTGATTCCTTCATAGCATTTCATGGTTGTTAATGTATTTATGTCTGGTGTTTATTTGTTCAGCTCCTCCTTCCCCACATTGCCAGCCCCATGAGGGCAAAGATGTGTTCTTTTTATTCTTCCCTGCCTACTCCAGCATCTGTGACATTGTAGGTGCTCAGTACAGCGTGTGTTGACGAGGTTGAATGAATGCACGGGAGGCAGAATGGTGGAGGGGAGAACATGGGGTCAGAGAGACCCAGTTTGAATTCTGGTTTTGTCCTTCCAGCGGTGTGACTCTGGCGAGTCACCTCCCCTCTCGGAGCTTCAGTCTGCTGTGACATGTGGATAATGATGCTACCACCTGGGAGGGTGGTCGCGCGGGTTAAATGAGACAGTTTGGGTAAAACATAATACAGTGGTTCAGTATAAGGTGACTGCAGCTGTTATCGTTGTGGCTGCTGTTGTTAACTGTTATTTCTGATATTGGATTGAGAATATCTGCCTCAGGCGTTGTGGGGAAGCTCAAATGGGGTGATATCAGTAGGTATCCAGCAGAGGGACACATCCCTATGTGGCCTCACGGCAGCAACCCTCACGGCGCGTCCGGATGCTGTGTTACAGGGCGTGAAGGAAGGGGGCCAGAAGCCTCGGGGAGCGCAGACAGCGGACAAGGCTGGCTGGATCAAGAAGAGCAGCGGGGGCTTCCTGGGCCTCTGGAAAGACCGCTACCTGCTCCTCTGCCAGGCCCAGCTGCTGGTCTACGAGAACGAGGTAAGGACCTGCCTGGTCCTGAGTTTGGGGGTGCCGGGTCAGGGAGCAAAGTGAGGGCAGCCCAGGCCACAAGAGGATTCCAGAACCCGGACTGGAAGGCCTGCTTCGCTTTTGACCCGCTGTGCAACCTTGGGCGATTGCCTGGTCTTCTCTGGGTCGGTGTGGTACAAGGACGATACCTCTAGGTGCGAGCGTAGGACTCCTGGATGAGGGGCTCTTTGAAGCATATGTGCACAGAGATGTGTGTGTCTCCTCAGCTGTCCACCTACACTGCAGCTCCCTGTCCCGGGGCTAGGTTCCACATCTCTGAAGTTTCCAGAACACTGAAGCTTGCTCCACTCAGTAATGATAGTAGAAATAATACTTATTGCTCATGCTTGTTTGGAGGTCTTACATACCTCTTGGAGGATGCTCACAATAGTCCCTTAAGAGTGGTCATCATGGGGACTTCCCTGGTGGTCCAGTGGTTAAGACTCCATGCTCCCAATGCAGGGGGCCCGGGTTCAATCCCTGGTCAGGGAACTAGATCTCACATGCCGCAACTAAGAGCCCACATGCCGCAACTAAAGATCCTGCACACGGCAACGAAGATCCTGCATGCCTCAGCTGAGATCTGGCACAGCCAAATAAATAAATAAATATTAAAAAAAAAAAGAGTGGTCATCATGTCACATTCTACAGAGGAGCACCCTGAGGCCCAAGGTGCTCAAATCCTGTTCAGCATCTCAGTGAATGAAGGTCAGGTCTAGAGCCAAAGCCAGGGATCTCTCCACCCAGCTATGTCAGCAAGTAAACTCTAAAACTTATTCTTGGTGGAAGTCCTCTAAAGTACGCTGGATATTGTCTGCCTTTCAACAGAAGGTACTGGCCTAATGGAGTCTTTCCTTGGTGGCTCAGAGTCACTGAGGATCAGGCTGTTCCGTACTGCCAGACGGTGCTTTTCAGCTTTGCATTCTCCTCTAACATCAAGCTGCCAGTTGCCGCTTTTGCCGTCCTTGTGCCTCTCACAGTCCTCATATCTTCCCACTTCAGACTTGTGCCCCTTTTCATTTCAGCAGGTTTGGAACTTGGACAACCCAGGATGTAGAAGTTGTGTGTTAAATAAGTGTCAATAAAGTTCTGGGTGAAGACCTGAGGCCAAAAGGTGGCCTTTACTTAGAGATGCTGTTTATGTTCTGGGGTTGAGGCTCTCAGAGGGCCTGTCCACTGCAACTGGGCTATTACTGTATGACTCTGACAGACGGAGTACACGGGGAAGAGCTGGCCTGGGGGCAGAGGAAGGGGGATCCTGCCTGTTCCCCATCAGCCTCTGTCAGCATGCCTCAGGCCGTCTTGGCAAATTCATAACTGTCGCAGACCAAGAAAGATCTAGGTGTTCAAAGGAGCTGCCTTTGAGAAGCATCTCACCTTTCCTGACCAAGTCCCCAGGCTCATGGAGTTGGGGTGTCAGAGAAGCAGCCGGAGGAGGCCAAGGGGGTGAATGGTGCAGACAGCCCCCCAGATGTTCTCTACTGCTGCTGGCCCCAAATTAGGATGTGCTGTGGTGGCAGCAGGGGGCTATTTTTATAAATAAAGGGGGCTGTCGCAGCTTCCTCCAGTCCCAGCTGCCATAAGAGTTCAGTGACAGGCCCCCCAGCTGTCAGCCCATCAGGCGCTACCAGACTTGTCCTGGGTCACCTCTCTACATCTGGCCCACGTCTGGGAAGCAGGAAGGATTTCATATCCCCTAAACACAAAAAAGTCTAAATCATGCTTTAAAAAAAAAAAATCACTATTCAAAACCTCAGGGCAGTTTTAAGAACTTAGCACTCGGAGGTGGGGGAGCTTGGCACAGGAGAAGGAGTTGAGAAATGCTTACTAGTTCAATTCCTCTTTCTGATGTAAGGAACTAGGCGAGTGCGAATGACTCTTGGCTGTTTCTTTGCTGTCAGTGAGGCTGACATTCCAAAAATGCTGCCCCCGCCCAGTGCCTGCTGGTTTATCCGACTTTTCTGAGAGGCAGAAGGGCCGGATGATTCAGCGTTTCAGGTTGAGAGGAGACCCAGGTCAGGCAGCCGTGGGGAGCTGGGTGGTGGAGATGGAGTGACTTTTGTTTCCAGACAGAGGAGGGTATGTTTGGGCCGGTAGCTGCCTAGTCGGGGGAGACCTGTGCCCATGGAGTAGGTGAACCTCTCTCTCTGGGATGGGAGTCGGGGGGACGTCCTTTCTGGTGTCTCACTCTGAGTCAGGCATTCAGTTCAGCAAACTTTTCCTCTTGAGGGCTGCCCCTTGTAGGGTGCTGTAGGGGGAACAGAAAGGAGAGCAGACACATGCAGCAGAGGGTAGAGAGAGATGGCTCAGCAGGGAGTTAGGACCATTCTTCCCCATGACAGGGTGTCCCTAGCACCTAGTAAGATGCCTGCAGAAGTGCCCTCTGATGGGGACCCTTAGAGGAGGGAGAGAGCACCGAGGCTTAGGCTCTTGCAGGTGAGCAGGGCAGCTTCCTGGAGCAGGTGGATTTTACCAGCCCTTGTGTTGAGTGCAGGAACCTGGAAGGGACTGGAGACTAAGGATTGGAAAGAGGTGCGTGGAGGCAAAAATGGGAAAAGACACCTGTTTGAATCTAGATGGGAAAGATCAGGCCACCCTGGCCACCTGTTCCTCTTTCCCTGAAAGGCTGAAGAGAGAGTAGGTCAGTGGTTACTCACCTTAGCTGTACAATCATCTGCTTTGAAAAATACTGATGTCTGAGCTCTGTCCCCTGGGGATCCTGATGTAATTGGTCTGGGATGTTGCCTGGGCACTGGGGTTTTTTTAAGCTACCAGGTGCCGCCAAGGTTGAGAATCTCTGGTATAGAGCAGAGGTTCGCAAACTTTTGTATAAGGGCTTGTTAAAACTCAGATTGCCAGGCCCATTCCCCCAAGATTATGATTCAGTAGGGATGGGCCTTGAGAATTTGCATTTCTTTTTTTTTCCAATTATCCAATTTTTTATTATTAGATTTAACAGACAGAAAATTATATTTCAATAACTTTAACTAGAACAAACGTAACATAGGGGTAAAAAAAGATTACAAAAACTTAAACTACATCTTGACGAAGACCTGTCGGAAATAATGTGCAAACCAGCGCTGGTCCCCAGATACACTTTGCATTAACTTTTTTTTTTTTCACACACACACACACACACACACTGTATTTTATTTTTATAAGAGATAAATAAACTGACACCAAGCATTGTAAATGGATGACCACAACAAAAGCAACAATGATTGCAATTACCAAACACGAAACACACTCACACTATGTCATAATATTGACATTCAGTCCAGGAATCCTCCACTGTAACAGCTCCTTTACTTTGCAGTGAAAATTGATTTGTATATTTTTTGCCTCTGAGTCCTTGTGGGATATATATATATATTTTTTATTCAAGAGAATTTGCATTTCTAACAAGTCCTCAGGTGATGCTGTGGCTGCTGGCCCAGGTACCACACCTGGGGGACCACTGGTGCAGAGCAGCCTGCAGCTAGGGCACTGTCCAGCTTCTGGCTCTGCCTGGAAGGAGTCTGATATGCTACAAAGGGCTCTGGCTTGGGAGTCAGAGGATGGGTGTTTGCGTTTGGCCCTGCTCCTTACATTTGGGTCTGTGCCCAAGGGTAAATCTCTTCGCCTCCAGCTCTCATTCTCTTCCTCTATAAAATGAGACAAATACTGGGGCTCTAGGATTTCAGGGTGCTTGAGGGACTCAGGAGAATCGGGGATGCAGAAGTGCTCGCTAAGTGTCAGGGTTTCTTAGTGTATGCGACTTATCATGGAGGGAAATTGGGGCATTTCCTCTGCATATAATCGAGTCACTGCCTCCCGGATATTCCACCCCAAACTGTGGAGCACTGAGGTGGTCCCTGGTTGGATGCTCTGCATGATGTCCAAGAGCAGGAGTTGGCTTAACTTGCGTGCCCGTCTCCAGGGCCTGCATCTGCTTCCCTCGAGTCTCCAGGGGGCGAGTGTGCCACACCCAGGAAGCTGTTCCAGCTGGGTGTCCCCTGGAAGTGGAACCAACTGACCAACACTGAGGGAGGAGGGTGTCCCAGACAGCTGGCTGGAGAGGCACCTGGTGGGTAGAGCCCATGAGGAGAAAACACTCAAGGGCCAGGGCTGGCAGGCAGAAAGGCAGCCCAGCCAGTGTCCAGGGGTGGCCGAGAAGAGGCTGGCCACTGTCCTGGCCACCAGCCTTACTAGTGATGAGGCCTCACGGTGGCAGACTCAGGGGGCACTCTAGAAGGAACCCTTGCCTTCTCCATTGTGCAGGCCATGGAGAGTGGCCTCTCACCCCAAGCCAAGGGTCAGCAGAGGAAGATGCCAAGTGGGGAAGTCAACTCCGGATCACTGTGGTGAAGGCGGGTTGTGTAACCTCAAACAGCCTTATTCACGCTTCTCTCTGTGGCTCTGCCTGGAAAGCCTTTTTTTCCCCTCGTTTGTGACAACTTGCTCCTCCTTCCAGACCACCTCTTTCACAGGTCTCTGCCTGGCTTCTGGGCCTGCGTGGACTCCCTGGCGCACTTTCCTAAGCCTTTCTAGCTTCCCCGTTGCCTCCTTTGACCTTAGGCGCATTTGAGTCAGCCCTGCCGCCCGCCTTCGGGCTGTGAGCCCCATTTCTCCTACGGATGGTGAGCCTGGAGGGCATCCCTCCAACCGGCGTGGACTGAACACCGTCTCCTTGCCAGGGTCTGAATGCTGCATCTTGGTGGTTGATTGGCAGCCCGAGGGCCCCCTCTGACCCAAGCAGTGCCCTCACTGAGTGGGATCAGGTTCTGGGGCGGGGCCTGGGTGTTTGAGGGTCTAGGGCATCTAGCTCTCACCATGTCCCCTGTGTCTCCCTCCCCAGGATGAGCAGAAGTGTGTGGAGACAGTGGAGCTGGGCAGCTATGAGAAGTGCCAGGACCTTCGTGCCCTCCTCAAGCGGAAACACCGCTTTATCCTGCTGCGGTCCCCAGGGAACAAGGTAGGGCGAGGCCTGCTGCTGACTGACCTCACGCCAGGCCAGGGTCTGCTGGGCAAGGTCACCCCTGGAAGGCTCTCTGAGACAGGCTGGGCCCCTGGATGCAAGTCTGCAGGTTCTCTGTTGAATGTGGCTGAGGCCCAGACCCAGGGGCTGCCACAGGTTGGACCTTTGGCTTGCTTTTAACTTGAAGTCGCCCCAGCCCCTGGTTGATAGGAGGCGTATTTAGAGCTCTGCTGAGAGCTCTGCTCCCCTCTCCCCTTCTAGGCCCTGGGGCCTCCTTCCCAGGCTGTAGTTGGAGAGTAGTCTTTGGGAGGTGGGGCCCTTGGCCATCTCCCGGACCCAGGAGGCCCAGGACTGAGGCAAGAAAGCTGGGGATGAGGCCTTCACCTCGCCAGGCCTCTGACACCCTGACGTAGTCAGGCGGCCACACCCTCCCCTCATCCCAGGCCTTCCTGGGTGGGCCACCTCTCCTACCTTTCATCCTAGGCTCAGTGCTTGGACCTGCAGCCCCCCAGCTTTCCTCCCTTTGCACTGTTCTTTCTTGGCTGAAGCTGGAGGAAGTCTCTTGCCTGAGAGGTTTTCGCCCTGGGACATGCTGTGTGTGTGGATGAAGTTCGCTGTTTGCACCCCGCACCTCTGGCAGGGGGTCCGGGTGGGTGTTAACATGTGGTAGAGTTTCACAGATGTCAGGAGGGAGATCAGATTGGAGGCTGGCATTTACAGCACCTCTCGCCAGGTCACGCCAGTCTGCAGCTGGGCCGTGCCTTGCCCCAACCTCTGCATGTCATGTGGAGCCTCGCAGAGCGGGGCTGAGTCACAGAGGCTGGGGGTTGGAGAGTGGGCCTCGTCTGGGCTTGCCCGAAGCCATTCTGTTTCTTTCATAGGTTTAAGGGCCAGAAACCCAGTCCTCTGTGGTCCCCAGAGCTCTGGGCCCTGGAGGAGACCATGATGCTTTACTCACTAACCCTCTGTCCCACTTGGCGGTGGTTGGGGGCAAGGGAGCCACCGTGGAGCTCTGACCCTGGGCGGGGGTGGGGGGGGGTGTGCCCAGGGTAGGGGCAGGTTTCATTGACCTCTGATGCTTAGGGCTCTGTGAGGAAGGGGAGAGCCACATTTTGGTCTTTCAGCCCTGGAACCCCGACCCTGTCCTGGAGATCCACTTCCTCTCTCAGTGGCGCTGTATGTGTGTGTGTGTATCTGGGAAAGGTGTAGAGTGCGCTATATGTGAAGGTCTGCCTGTGTGCCTGATACGCGTGTGTGTACCTCTTTATGTGCCGCTGAGTGTTCGCCTGGCCCAGGGGCTGCCTGGGTCTTTGTGTGTCCCTTAGTGAGCATATGTGGTTGTGAGGTGGAGGGGACCTTGCTTCTCTGTCCTCTGCCAGCACGGTTCTGTGGGCCACCTCCTTTCGCGGCTCTGAGAATCATCTGGTGGTGGGCCAGGTGGGTCGGACCCCACTCGGGGTGGGGGTGGGGGCGTCACCTTCCGAGAGGCCTGTTTGTGCAGCTGCATTGTCAGCTGCTTCGGCCAGCACCCTCCCTTTCATCCCTGAATCGTGCCAAGAGTTCAGGTCAGCTCTGGGTGACCCTGGGAGCAGGGCGAGGGTCGGGGAGATAGGGCCGTGGGGTGATTGGTGGGGGCTGCTGGGCAGCGGGAGCGCAGCCCACGCTGGTTCCGGCTCAAGGGCCCCTGACCCTCGGCACCCAGGAGCTCACACAGAGAGTGGGCGCTCTCCAAAGGCCAGATGGTAGACGGCCCCGCCCCCCCAGCATCCTCTCTCCTTTCCTATCGCCCTGGGTGTTCCCCTCCTCGGGGAGGCTGCAGGCTGGCCGGGAGGTCACATGACCCCGGCTGTCTGGTCCAGAGGCCGCCTTTTTTTCCCTCTAATCAAATAAACAAAGACTCCAGTGTCTTGTGTGCCCCTCTCCCTCCTGCCTCCCTGTCCCCACGCCCCTGCCATGAGGTCACAGGCAGACGCTGCCAGGAAGCAGGGTGGCCTCTGCTGGGCCTTGCTGCCCCGCTGGTTTCAGCCAGCTTGGCCCTTTCCTCTTTCCTGTCTCCTCTCTCCCCCTCCCGCTTCTTTCCTCTCTGCCATTTTGTCCTCCCCCCTTTTCCAGCCATGTGGGCCTTCTCTGTGTCCAGTCCCGTTAGCTTCTCCTAGTGGGGCCTGTGCTAGGAAGGGCTTGAGGAGGGACGTGTGCAGCCTTCAGGACACAGGGGTGGGGCAAGAGGAGCAACTTCTTGGTCTCCTGTTTGTCCCCATTCGGACCACCTTGTGGGATGCCTGGCTCATTCAGCAGGATTTCAGGGTTCCTTAGGGTGACGCTGGGTCCCATTTAACTTCGTATTCCCTCTCCTAGGGGAGGCCCTGGGCCAACACCCTCCCCCCAGCCTGCCTAGGTGGGCTGTCAATGGGAAAGGGTCACAGCTTGGGTTGAGTCCAGTGGTTGTGTTTTTGTCCCACTGAGGCCCTGAGTAGTAAAGAGACCTGTGCAGGTCTCATTGCAGGTTGGTGCGACTAGAACGCTGTGAACTTGACTCTCAGGCCAGTGTTCTTTCTCTTGCTGCATCTGTTGCTGAGTTCAAGTGTATGCCTCTCAAGCTCTCTGGGATGCTAAGTCCTGCACCAGGCAGGGACCCCACCAACTCAGGGCCTGTGAGCAGGAGAAGCGTAGCTGGGCTCATGGGCTGCCCTGGGTCACCTTACTCGCAAGCCCTCATTCAGGGCTGGGTGGGCCCTTTCAGAGCCCAGATGCAGCGCTGTCCCTTCCTGAGCCCCTACCGGCCCTGATGGCTGGGCTGAGGCAGTTGCCAAGGTGCCCTGGGGTTTTCGACTTAGCTGCCTCTCTGCTGCCAGGATCAAATTTACCCTGGTCATGCAAATGAGCATTGGGCTGTGCCTGGCATGGGGAGGTGGGTGGAACCAGGGCCCTGTGTGAGGAGAAGGCAGAGGCAGCCAGGAGGAAGTTATATAACAAGGATGCTGAGGGGGCCAGGCGGGCTGCATGTTACATAACTGGGAGAGCAGCAGGAGGGAAAGCGCTATCTTAACACCCGGGCAGGGATGGGCAGCTGGCGACCCGCCTGACAAAGAACTAGGGCTTCCTAGTGTCAGAGTGCGCAGCGGCCCCAAAACAGGAACCTTGGGCCAGTTCATTCATTGGTTAGCTATTCATTCAGTAACCATTTCTGAGTACCTACTATGTGCCAGGCTGTGGCTTTAGTCATGTTTAATTCCCTCAGTATTGCTTTGTGGTAGGCGGTGTCATCCCTTTTTCCAGATGAGGAAACTAGGACTGTTTTGTCCAGAAGGAGATTAATGGTGATAATTCCTATTACTGAGCACCCGCTCTGTGCCCACTTCCACGTTTAACACTTTGCTGCATCACTGATCTTCATAGCTCCCTGAGGCTCCGAGTCAGCCAGCTGTGAGTGCTGGTCTGTCCAGCTCAGAGGCCCTACTGCTGTGTCCACCATAGGGGTGGCTCCTGGGTTTGTGTGGCCTCACTCCTTCCACTGTTTCCTGTCTGACCATGGGGCCTGGCAGGAAGGGGCCTCTCTGAGCTGCCTTCTGATGCTAATGTAGGAGTTCGGAGCTCCTGCCTGAGGTGGGAAGGAACCCGTGGGGTGGCATGGGATGAGGTTGGGTGTGAGGTCAAGTCATGGGGTTACTTTAGGCCACCTTGGCCAAGTCCCATCCCATCTGATGAGCCTCTTTTTTCTTATCTATATGATGAGGGGGCTGGAATTGACCCCCTAATGCCCTTTCTCTCTTGCAGCCTGTGATTCAAGGCCAGAAAGGAGACCCTGGGACTTTTTCACTTGTCCAGGACTGGTTGTGGGGCCCACTGGGCAGCTGCAGGCAGCCCTGGTTCCAGTGGGCCTTCACCAATGGACACCCCTCATGCCTGTCACCTCTGTCCTTGTACTCAGTCTGATGGAAGTAGACTGGGACTACTCCTACTCTACAGAGAAAACTCAGAGGTCAGGCAGCTGGTCTGGGGGAGACACATGGAGTGAGACCAGATCTGGGCAAGGCTGATTTGAATCCAAATCTCTGGCAGCGGTATACATGGAGAGGGCCCCTTCTCTGCTGGATCTGTCCCCTCCCTTGCTCTGAAGCCCCAGTGTCAGACCTGACGTGGGGGTCATTGTGGTTTGCTCCTGACCAGCTGTGCGGGGGCAGACTTCAATCTTGGGTGGGAAGCTTCCTCAAGACCCCAAATGGGAACCCTTTTAAACATCTACTATCCACCCCACGCATGCCCCTTGCAGGTCAGCGACATCAAGTTCCAGGCATCCAATGGGGAGGAGAAGGAATCCTGGATCAAAGCCCTCAATGAAGGGATCAACCGAGGCAAGAACAAGGCTTTCGACGAGGTGCGATGAGGTCCTGTGGACGGCTCTGGGTCTCCTTTCCCACCGTGTGTGATCTCAGAGTGGACCCTGCCCCACCCCACCCTGACAGCCCCTTGATTATGTCACTGCTACAAACACTGGGGCATCTGTGGTTGTTACCTCGTTTAATCCTCACAACACCCCTCAAAGTAGGTGGTTGTGTTCCCATGTTACAGATGAGGACACTGAGGGGTAAGGAAGTTAAGTAACTTGTTTTAAATTAAAACGTGGGTAAGTGGTGGGGTAAAACTCAACTGGGTGCAGCCATGCATCCTTTCCAACCCAGCCCCAGCCGGAAACAGCAGGAAACAGCAGAGAGGTCTGTGGGTGAGCTGAGAGGCTGACAGCTCACTCTTCAGTTGGGCGGTGAAGTCCAAGCTTGGCTGGCTCTAACCCTGGGCCTCCTTATCTGCTTGCAGTGGCCACCCAGCCCCCTGTGCTGTAGTGGTGATGGCAGCAGGGCCACGATCAGGCTTTCGGCAGGCAGGGTGTCCCAGGGGGCCAGATCTCCTAGGGAGGGTTTATCTTTGATATCATGGAGTCATAGCTGTTTGGGCAAAAATGGGCTTGGGGGGCCACCTAGAGTGACCCCTTGGATTGCAGAAGACTGAGACCCAAGGGGAGCGAATTTTCCCACGCAGGTTCCCTCTTAACACCCAGGTTCCCTGCCTCGCAGCCATGGCTCCTGGATCACGTCTTACGTGACTGTGCCATGCTCAGCCCTTCACTTGCTTGGGAAAGTGTCCCCATTTCAGAGGAGAGAGTGTTGGAGGCCACAGGAGCATGGGCTGGGTCTCGGCCCACAGCCTTGGTGGAGCAGGACCAGCTCCTCCACTGCAAAGACCCTCAGGTGGGCCTGAGCCTCACCTGTGGGCAGAAGAGTCTTAGCCCACCCCCCCCACCGCAGGGACAGGCTGCTCCGGGATTCAGAGTCTGGATTTCCCACGTGACTCTTCCTATGGCTTCCCGGCTACTCCCCACCCCCATTCCTTATCCTTAGAGAGGAGATGCTGCCCCCCAGACTCCCTGACCCCTGGGGGTGGAGGCCCTGCTCTTTCTTGAGCTATCCCCAGGGGTCCTGGGAGAGTGACTGGGGCCAGGGAAGGTCTTTTCTGGAAGCCAGGTACTAGGGGATCGTGGGCTGTCTTCTCCCCGCTCCCCCCCAAGCTAAGCGCAAGAGCAGCCTCGGGGCTGCTTACGTATTGCAGTGGACTGAGGGGTGAGGGCTGATAGCCCACATTTGGGCAGGAAGACTGAGGCTGTGCAAGCAGCTGCAGAGAAGGGAGAGCCTCAGACTGCAGAGAGATGACACAGGCTGTGGAGAGTCGGGGGGGAAAGCAGGGAGGTGCCTCAAAGAGAGGGACAGCTGGGGCCCTTGACCCTGTCAAGCAAGGATGCAGGTGCAGACCCTGCCTCTGAGTCTCAGGTTAACGCCTGGGCGTTTCCTCCTCTCCTCAAGGCCTGCTGGGGACTGACGTGGTTCCCTGTCCTTCCCAGGTAAAGGTGGACAAGAGCTGTGCCCTGGAGCATGTGACACGGGACCGCGTACGTGGGGGTCAGCGGCGCCGGCCCCCTACAAGAGTCCACCTGAAGGAGGTAAGGCCTTGGCCCCAGCTTGGGAAGGTTGGGAGTCAGATGAGCCTGGGACCACAGCTCCTTAGGTGGCCGCGGGCTTGGGCCACCTTTTTCCTGAGCACTCTTGGTATCGGGCTGCCTGAGTGGCGTGTGGGGTGTCGGTGTGGAGGCGCGAGTGCTGTATGTCCTCAGGGAGTGGGTGCGCCTGCTTCCCGTGTTGAGTCCATGGGCCTTAACCCAAGCTGGTGCTGGAGGGAAACTGAGAGCCTGAGGCTAGTCCCCGCCTCTCAGAGCTCAGCTTCCAGCCGGAGAGGAGACCTGTCCACGGACTGCTCCAAGCAGCGCTGTCTAATTTTGGTACAGAGGGCGGCTCAGGCAGGCTGAGCAGGAGGGACCACGGAGGACCCACAGACACCTGAGCTGACCCTTGAAGCATGGGAACAGTTTCAGTGGGCAGACTTGGAGTGAGGGAGGTCCTGGGTGGAGGGAATGGTGCGAGCTTGAGGCCCAGGGCAGGGGAGTTTGAGGTGTGCCTGGTCCCTTTGGCTGGGAGATGTGTCTGGGAAGGTGGGGTAGGGGGGAGGAAATTGTGGAGGCCTTGAAAGCAGGAGTCGGGGGCAGGAGGGATGGGAGGGTGCGTTGCAGAGGTCAGGTGGAGGCCCTGGGTAGGATGGGTCAGGTTGATGGAGGGAAAGGCAGGGGGCCAGGAAATAGAGGCAGGGGTGGGGCCTCTAGGCCCCAGGAGGGGGTGAAAAGGGAGGGGCCGGTGCAAGAGACACTGGGAAGCAAGAGCCACCTGGGCTTGTGATTGAATTCAGGACTCGGGGAGGCGGACTGGACCAAGAGGGAGGGTTGTCAGGAGTGCCCCCAAGCCTGGAGACCCGGCGAAGGGAGGCCCTGGACACAGGGAATGTGGGAGAAGTTATGGGCAAGGGGGAGGGGGAAGGGAGGAGCCCTTCGTCAGACCAGTGTTACTGATGGGTGTCGATAGTTGGGGGAGAGACCTTGGAGGCCAGGAAAGAACCTCAGCAGATGCTGCCTTTGGGGAATGGGGGGCAGTAGGGAGCAAAGGAAGAGGAAGCCAGAGAGTGGCGCATCCGGAGAGAAGGGCACAGGACTGGGGGTCATCAGCCAGATTGGCAGCCACAAGTCACGAGGCAGGACTGAGGAAAAGGCAGATGGTGACGTTTACAGCACATTTTCTCAGCTTAGGGCTGTCATGGGGTGCAGGGCTGGGGATGCTGGAGAGAAGGAGATAGACCATGGCGGGGAAGGAGGGAGACAGAAAGGGGCCAAGGTCATTGGAGGGTTTGCTGGTGAGATGAGATAGCCTGTTCATGTCTGTCAGCGGAGGGAAAAAAGCCTGCAGAGGGAGTGACTGAAGTACCCAGAGAGGAAAGTCATGTCTGAGGGAGGAGGCCTAGGAGGTGTGGGGCAGGCCAGCCTTGGAGAGGGGAACCCTCTGAGAAGAATTCAGGGAGGCACTCGTGTCCAGTGACTGAGCGCATGTGTAGGCCAGGTCACCCTGTGTGTGTAAAAGGGAGTGAGGGACCTTGAGGGACCTTGGGAAGGGCCTCCTGCCCAGCCCCGCTCCAGGCCCTCTGAGGCTCCCTGGGAGTTTTCCCCATGACCGTGGGGCTGCTGGGTGTCCCTGTGGGCCCCTGGGGCCAGATGGGGCCAGCTGCCTGCTGGGTGCAGCTGTTCTCCTCTGGCACTCAGCTGTGGTCTGGGGCTGCCCGTGTCTGGGGCCACATGTGACGACAGCACGAGGAGAGTGGGCACCAGCTGCTGAGCAGCTGGGCAGGCGAAGGCTGGAGAGCTCTGGCCCGGAGGGCTGGCCGACCGGACAGAGGTCTGCAGGGCGAGCAAGCTCAGGATGACGCAGGAGACCCATATGTGGGTTCTGGTCCTGTCGCCTGCTGACTGTGGGGACCCTGGGTGGGTGGTTGCAGAGAAGGGACCCTCCCAAGGCCCACAGCCAGTCTGGAACCATGTCCCCTGACACCCAGGCCAGCACAATTGCCATTCAAAAGAGCGGCCTATCACACAGGCTGGAAGAAGCCAGGCTGGGGCGCTGAGAGCACACCCTAGCTCTGGCTTCCTGGACTGTGATTTCAAAACCAGGAATTCTATGGAAGTGAGAGACAGGAGAGGATTCATCAGAGAATCACTTTAGCTTCTAATCAGGTGGCTTTGGAAACCAGAGCAGAGGGCATGGAGAGTAGGGGGCCAGGGGCCTGGGCAGCCTAGATGGGAGGGCTTAAATACCTTGTAGGTGGGCACACCTGACCCAGTGGCTGGTCATCCAAGTTGATGCCCATATCCTGCCCCTCCACCCAGGTAGCCAGTGCAGCATCCGATGGGCTTTCGCGCCTGGACCTTGATGTTCCTGACAGCGGGCTGCCAGTGTTTGCCCCCAGCAATGACGTCAGGGCAGCCCAGCCCCGGGAGACACCCCGGCCGCCCATGCCTCCTACCAAGCCTTCTGCAGCACCTGAGACGACCAGTCTTGGTGACGGAGTGGAGACCCCTGTAGGGGAGAGAGCCTCAACCCCCACCCCAGCAAGCTCTGAGGCCCACCCTGAAAGCCGAGAAGACTCAGAGACTCCAGTGGGGGAGGACAGGGGCTCTGAGCAGCCCCCCAGCAGGGTCCTGCCTGACAAACTGAAGGTGAGCTGGGAGAGCCCCAGCCCTGAGGAGCCCCCTGACCCTGAGAGTACAGAACCGCCCCAGGTGCCCGATTCTGGGACTTCCAAGGCCGTGCCTAGGGAGGGTGGGAAGCCCGCTCCACCCCCGACACCCCCAGCCAAGATCTTATCGGAGAAACTGAGAGCCTCCATGAGCGGCGTGCAGGCTTCTGGGCCAGCCCAGAGTCTTGGGGCCTCTGAGACCTCTGCCCAAGGCCCAGCACAGGTCTCGGTGAATGGTGTGGATGACAGCCCTGAGCCCATCAAGCCATCCCGGGATGCAGGCACCCCAGGAACTTGCCCAAAGGATGCAACGACGTCCACAGCACTGCCCCACTGGGACCCGCAGCCTCAGTTCCATCCCCGCTGCTCCTCCCTGGGGGACCTGCTTGGGGAAGGCCCCCGACGTCCACGGAAGCCTGGGGAACAGCTGTATCGGGCCCAGCTGGAGGTGAAAGTGGCCTCGGAACAGACGGAGAAACTGTTGAACAAGGTGCTGGGCAGTGAGCCGGCTGCTGGGAATGCCGAGGCGCTGCTCAGCCAGGCTGTGGAGCAGCTGAGGCAGGCCACCCAGGTCCTGCAGGAGATCAGAGATCTGGGAGAGCTGAGCCAGGAAGCACCTGGGCTCCGGGAGAAGCGGAAGGAGCTGGTGACCCTCTACAGGAGAAGCGCACCCTAGGGCCTGCCAGCCCAGAGCATGGTCCCTCCCGGCCGCCTCAGTCCACTGGAGCCCAGCCCTGCCGAGAAATGTGCTTCTTTCCAGGCTGTAGAAGGGCCATCAGGCATGTCAGGGTTTGGCCAGGACCTGCAGAGACTCCTGGGATCCTTCTCGCCCTGCCCTGGCCAGAGGTGCCAAGTGCCACCCAGGGCTGCTCTCTGGCCGGGCCTCCAGCTCTGGGCTTGGGCCGGGAGCACGCATGCGGTACCTCTGTGCTGGCGTGGTTGTTCCGAACAGCCCCAGGGCCCTGGCACAGCGCTCGGGTTTTTGAGGGCGGTGTCATCTCTGCTTCGCGCCCTCAATAGTTTACATTCCTGACTTCTGAATAGAGCACAGCTGAGCCCCCCTGCCGCCTCCATGTCCAGATGTTCCCAGGCAGAGGCAGCTTCAAGCCATAAGCAACCCTCCCCACCCCCCCTATTCCTAGTAGCTGCAGGGGCCTTGGGTCTAGACTAGAGGTTTGTCCTTCAGCTGAGTGAGACCTGGAACCCAGCTAGGGCCTCTGAAAGCAGGTGGGAGGCATCTGTGTGAGAAAGCCACTAGCTGTGGGCCCCCTCCCTGGGCCTGTTTCCTATTCTGCAGGCCTTCCCCTCTGGTGAGCCGTGATTGGGGGACTCCAGGGTGGAGGAGGAACTCAAAGGGTCTCGTAGTCTAGTCCCTGCCCCTGGACCCGCTTGTGTCCAGCCTTGCACATTCCTGTACAGGTGAACCCGATGTCGACATCAGAACATCCTGTATGTAATTCATTATAAATCAACCTTCAGAAGAGAAGCTGCCCCAACTTCTGTGCCTCCCAGATGGGATTTATATCTGGGTCTCTGTGGTTGCTTCTGAACCCAAACAGGTCCGGTATCCCAGTTATTTCTTCAAATGCCGTTGGGAGTGTGTTGGGACCTGAACCCACTTCCCTCTCACCTTTCCCCTCACCCCTCTGGCTCAGGCTAGAGGGACTGCTCCTCCTGAACTTCTTGTGGAAGGAGCATTAGCTCCTGTCCCTTTCGTGGTCCGTGCCTGCACCCTGGGCCTCTCCCGAGCCCCTCCCCGCCGTCGTCTCGGGCTCCAGGAGCACATCCAGTCTCCATCCTGCTGCAGTGGCCGGACTGAGGGCAGTCTATAGGTGCAGAGGCCCTGAGGGCCACAGCCACTCTCCCTGGGGCCTGTGGGAGTAGGCGCAGCTTCTGACAGGCCTGCTCAGGGGTTTCTGCAAGTGCACTTTTGTTTACTGAAAGAGAAGGAGGGTCACAGCTGC
The DNA here is from genome assembly GCF_039906515.1 of Pseudorca crassidens. Taxonomy (NCBI): domain Eukaryota; kingdom Metazoa; phylum Chordata; class Mammalia; order Artiodactyla; family Delphinidae; genus Pseudorca; species Pseudorca crassidens. Next base: position 113,054,944 of record NC_090296.1, read on the forward strand.
GTGCCTGGCCTTCCTGCCCACTGCCTCACCCCCAGCCACCAGTCATGCCCTCTGAGGCCCGCCGGCACAGCTCACTGCCTTCTTCTCCTTGGTTCTTGAGGACAGTGGCCAGGGATCAGGAGGGGCACGTGTCCACCCTGCAGCCTGTACTGGGCAGGGGTGGGGGCAAGCAGCAAGGTCACGGCTCGTGAGCCCGCCTTGGCCTCCCTAAGCCACACTCCTTGAACAGACTAGGCTCCCATGCCCCAGTCTGATGTCTCTCCATCTGTCTCCAGTGTGAGAGCAAGAATGTCACCAGGGGCCCACAGTCACGTGGCCCCCTGCAGTCTTCCTTTGGGGAACAGCCTTGCTCCACCAGCAGCCTGGGCTGGCTGGAGCATTAGCCAAGTCACCTCCTTCCTGGGACTAGAGCCTCAGTTTCCTCCTCTGATAAGGGACCAGGCTGAGCAAGTAGCTCTGGGGTCACCTTAGTGGCCTAATGCCATTGGTTTCTGTGGGCTTCCTGTGCCTTGGCAGCCTGGACCCGAGGGGGAAGCCAGCTTCCAGGGGAGGGGAGAGGATCGGGAATTCACAGGGGCTGCCTGGCCTGCCTCCTTGAGGAGGGTGGCATTCCATGCCTTCTGCTTATGAAGCGCCTTTCTTGAAGTTTGGCAATAAATCCCTTTTCATGGAACTTCGCTGCCACAAGCCTGTTTGTTGGTGTGGGGACCAGCTCCAGGGCCTCATGGAAGCAGAGGGTAGGTGGTGGTTGACCGGGGCATCACCTTTCCTCCAAGCTCTCTTCGAGGGCCCACTTCCCATAGTCCAGGCTGGGGGCCTCGCCCTCCCTCAGTGCTCACCTTCGCTAAACTCGGCCAGGTGCTCCAGTCTCATCCCCTGCCCCCAACACGTTTCTACAGCCCGGAGGCCAAGTGTCAGGGAACAATGCTTTTCAGTTTTTAAAAACTTCATTTGGAAATAATTTCAAACACAGAGAAAAGTTACGAGAGTAAGTATAGTACAGAGAACACGCATATACTCTACTCAGATTGACCTGTTGGCTTGTCTTTCAAGTGCCTTCTCTCTGTAATATACACACAATTTTTTCTCTGAGTCTTTGGAGGGTTAGTTATCATGGCCCCTTTCCCCTAAATACTTCAGTGTGTATATCCTAAAAATAAGCATATTCTCTCATTAATCGTAGTGCAGTTATCAACTTCAGTAAATTTAACACCGATAGAATACTTACTGTTCATATTCTGATTTTGTCGTTAGACCCAATAATATCGTTTAATCACATGTTGCCTCCAGTGTAGGGTTGAATATTACATACATGTCTCTTCGAGTCTCCTTTAATCTGAAATGTTTCCACAGCCTTTATCTTTCATGATGTGGGTATTTTTGAAGACTACAGTCCTCCCCAGCTTTTTAATAGAATATTGTTCATTTGGGGTTGGTCTGTGGTTACTTCATAATTAGATCAAGGTTATAGAGTCTCAGCCAGAGAACTGCATAGGCAATACTAGGTCCTTCTCAGGGAATCACACCTGGAAACATAGCCTCCATCCGACTTTTACTGGTGATGCTTATTTGGATCACGCAGTCAAAGTGTCTGATTTTTCTGTTGTATGGTTACATATTTTTCTCATGTAACTAAAGCAATCTGGGAGACTTTTTATTAAAGACCATGCGCAAATTTTGATGTTGCACCACATCAAAATTTCCCCTTAGATCTAATCTCCATTGATGAGTCTTGCCTGAACAGGTGTTTCCTATGATGGTTCAAAATGATTCCAGCTGTCATTTTAACCTCAGAGCCTGGTCCTGGTTGGGGTGATCCTGGGCCCTGCCTTACGCCTGGGGCACCCCTAATACATCTCAGCAGGACCCCAGGGCTTTGCTGAGTGCTCTTTGGAAACCCCTGGGCCAGTAGACAGAGCTCCACTCAAGTCAAGCTGCTGGGAAGGTGTCAAGTCCCACCCAGGGACTTCAGTGAATCTCAGCCTCCCGGGGCCTCAGTTTCCTCACCCATAAAAGGGAGATTGCAGTGCCACCCGCTCCCCACGTGGGAAAGCAGTGCTCCCCAAAGGCCGGCTCCCTTCCTTATCTGTGAGGGCTGCTGGAAAGGCCTGGTGGTCAACACAACAGGAAGCACCTGGCCCGGGCTTATTGCCTGTTCTATGACTTTCGTATCCCTCCTGAACTCCCCTGCCACTGACCTGACGTGTGTCCACCATACCAAGTGGGTGGCCTGCAGAAGGTGGGCCATTTCACCTTATCGTTAAGGAGGAACCAAAGTAAGGGAGAGAAGTCCCTTTATCGACGGGGGCATACTCCCACCCTGGCCCAGGAACAAAGTCTCCTCCCGAGGGACGCCTTGAAGGGAGCAGCTGCTGGGAAGGTGTCAGTGGCCAGCCAGCCGCAAGACTGAGGAAGGATGTGGTGAGAACTTTCTTTCCTTCTGGCCCTAGGGGCTGGAGGCCTGTGCAGAGAAACGGAGCCTTTTTCTTTTGAATACGAGTCCCCGATATCTCAGTGGCCTGAAGTCCTGTGGGGTTTTGCAAAACACAGGTGGCTGCCTTCAGGCGGGACCCAGGACAGAGCGGGAGGGTCTGGTGGGGAAGGGGACATCCAGATTGCCCCTCCCTCTGCCCCCACCTGAGCCTGGACCCCAGAAGCTCCCTGTGTCTTTCTGGAGCCACCATATTTTATGCCGTCCAAGTCCTATGTTCCTGCCTCCCAGCTTCCCTGACCCCTACTCTCATGTCCCAGACGTGAGGCAGGACTGTCAGAAAAGATCTCACGAACTCACTCAAGTGGAGGTTTCTGTGACGTTACCAGGAGGCTCTGTGGGGGGATGTGGAGGGTGGAGAGGTGACGGTGGAAATTCTGCCCTGTTGTCATAATTGTGTTTACAGGAACAGAGTTCCTGGGGGAAGCAGCAGGGTGTAAGTAGAAAAACATGACTTTAGATTTGGAGGCAGACATATCTAGATTCAAACCCCAGCCATGAATGAGTGACCTTAGGTAAAATGTGCCTCGGTTTTTCCTGTCTGTCAAATGGGCTAATTCTCCCTTCTTCACAGGATTGTTGTGGAACGCTTAGCCCATGGTCTGCCTCACAGAAGATGAGGTTAGTAAACCCCAGCCACCCGGCCTCACAGAGCACCTACTACTTGGCAGGCCTGTTTTGGTCTCTCACTGTCACCAGTGGTCTCATGAGGAAGAGGTATTTCTGTTCACTCCTTTGACAGCTTAGGAAACCGAGGCTTAAACAACGTGCCTAGGAGACCACAGGTTAGTGTTGGGACCTGGGATTTGACCCTCTGGGTTCCTGACCTGGGCTGACACTCGACTGCTTCCTGTTTCTTCTCTGGAGAGTCTCTGACTTCAGATGGACACTCAGCCCAGGGGAATTCGGGCTGACTTGGGGCTTGGGGCATCCCCACCTTTCCCGAAGGACACCCGGAGGCTGGCCTGGCTCTCCACCAGCCAGCCAGGGCCCCAGGGAGAGGCTCAGGAGGCCCTTCCCTTATAAGGACAGCAACTTGGCAGTGATGAAACTTCTCGGCCTCCCGGCTGGGTGGGCGGGGGAAGGGAAACGACAGGCTCCAACGGCTACGGCTGAGAGCCTGAGCCTCCACAGGAACTCGCCCACGAGCCTCCCCTCTCCCCTTCCTGTCGGCTCTGAGTGGGGCTTTCCAGAGGGTCCCACTGGCAGGAGTGGGGAGGAGAAGCCAGGGCCTGGGACGTCAGAGTGGGTGGTGACCCATGGAGGGAAGATGAGTAAACAGGCCAAGAGAGGGGACAGGACTCTTGCAGACCCTGCAGGAAGCATGCAGTCTGGACTCCAAGCTGTAGGCCTATCTAGCCCAGCCCATCCCTCAAGCTGGTCAGGCAGGGCGGGAGAGAGAGAGTTGGGAGGAGGCAGGAGGAGGCCCTTGGGCAAGTGTCTTTCTCCCTTCGCCCTCTAAGGTCAAGTCCTAAAGGGGAGGAGAGCTGGGTGGGGGCTAGGCAGCCTGCAACAGGACCCTACCCTCCTCCTTCCTTAGCTGTGGCCCAACAAAACCTACCAGCCCGCGGTCCATCTGAGAAACTAATTGAGGAATCACAGGATATCAGGACTGATAAGGATCTCCGAGACCATCGAGTACCTCCTGCTGGTTTTAGAGTGGAGGAAGTAACAGCTCTGAGGGAGGACCTGAACTTGCCCATCTGTTTTGTTAAAAAAAATATATATATATTTGGGGGTGCTTTTTCTTGGTTTCCTATTTAAAGTTCCTTTTCAACAAATCCCAACTTGTTAGTTGAAGAAAAGGACAAAGGGCTTTTTCCACACCCAGGTCTGGTTAGCTCTGGTGATTGGGGCTTCCTTGGAGACCCTCGGGTTGGCAGTGGGGGTGAGGTCAGATCCTAAGGGGGAATCACGTGTAGCAGATGGAGAATCCGTCTCTGACACGGCTGTGCACAAGCTGTGTGACCTGAAGCAGCTGCTCAACCTCTCTGAATCTCAGTCTCATCTCTCCCAGCAGCGTGATCTTGAGGATAAAATGAGGTAATTTTGATAAAGCATCTAGCTCAGAGGCTGGCACAGAGTAAGGGCTTAGTAAATGGGTAACAGTACCGTGTGTCGGACACCCACGCCTTGCCAACATTACATTAGGTCCTGTGGATTCCAAGTACGACAAAATGAGACAGACATCCTGACTCAGCAAACACAGTGGGATCAGCCCCGAGTTAGAGGGGCGAGTTCTGCAGCAGCATAGAGGAGAGATCAACAGGCTGCTTTTGCTGAGGGAATCAGGCAAGGCCTCATGGAGGAGGTGACCTTTGCCTGGGCCTTGAAGGAGGAGTAAGAGGTTACCGAACAGGAGCTGGGGAGAGTATTTGAGAGAGGGAACAGCATGTGCAGAAACAGAGAATCACAGCATATTCCTGGAACTGGGCAAATTCTGTGTAGTATCCTGTAGTAGGAGGTGCTGAGGGAAGGGTGAGGGGATGGGAAATGAGGTGGCAGAAGGCAGGGGATCATGATGTTCCCCAGAAAATTTGGACCAAAGGGAGTCATGGGAGGGTTTTAAAGAAGGCAGGGACAGGCTGCAGGGTGAGGACTGGAGGCAGGGAGACCAGTCAGGAGGTGGTTGTGATGGACCAGTTGTGGAGTGGTGAGAGCCTGAGCTGGGACACTGACATTGGAGGTGGAGTGGAGGAATAGATCCTTTTTAGGAAGCAGATAAGGGGATTTGGGGTCTTGTGGATGTGAGAGATGGAGTGGGGGGAGGGGAATCAGAGATGCCTCACGGGGGTGCTGGGGGTGTGGAGGTGCCCTTTCCTGAGATGGGGAGTATCCGGGGAGGGGCAGGTTGGGGAGAGAACAGCAGCTGTGCGGAGTAGTCCAGTGAACTACCAGAACTGGGCTGGGGCAAATCTGAAGGTCACAGACATGTAGACAGTGGGTGATTGAAGCTGCAAGGATAGCAGAGTTATATCTCACGTGTTACTCAGGATGAGATTTGACTGTGACTGACAAGAGGCCATGGCGTCAGGAGAGTTCATCAGAGGCTAAAATCGGCTCTGGGGGAGATAGACAAGATAGCAGTGACTCAAGTTCAGTCCTCCCATGTGAGAAGTCCGGTGGTAGAACCCATCTCTACCACAGCAGCTCCGTGGTCACCCAGGACCCAGACTCTTTCTCTCTCACCATGTGTTCTGCCATCTTAGCACTTGCCAACAACGTCATGACCCATGAGTGACCCAGCTCTGGTGATCATACTTGTATTCTACCCAGTGGGAATGGACAAGAGGTCATAAGGACACACACCTTCCCTTTAAAGACACTTCCTGGAAGTTGCACTTCTGCCTACCTCTTCTTGGCCAGATCTTAGTCACATGGCCACACATAACTGCAAGGGTGGTCTTGCACCTTGGTCTTTGACCCTGGTGGCTACGTGTCAGCTGAAAATCAAAAGTCTTATTACCAAAGAAGGGAAGAATGGATCTAGAGCAGTGGTTCTTAACTGGGGACCATGTAGTCCTCCAGGGGACATTTGGCAGAGGCTGGAGATATTTTTGTCTGTCACAACTGGGAGGGGTTTCCAGCGGGGGAGACCGGGGATGCTGCTAAACATACTACAAGGCACAGGACAGCCATCCACACTATCTGGCCCAAAATGTCAGTCGTGCTGAGGTTGAGAAACCCTGACCTCGGCAGACAATTTATAGTCCCATTGCCACAACCAGGAAAGTGAGTGCAGAGTGAGTGGTCAAGTCACTTGTGGGCCGGCAAGACACCTGTCCCCCATAGGCCACATGTCAGGGGGGTTCAGGAGCTCACATCTAGGCTCAAGGGTTTTGTCAGATTTGCCTCAGCTTGGAGGGGCTTCTGCCCTCTTACAAAAGCAAAGGGCCTTTGTTTGTTTGCTTCATTTGTGTATCTTTGTTTTATCCCTTTCTTGATGTTGGTCTCAGAAGTGCAGATTCCCAGGCTGGACTCTCAGGGAAGGGGCTTGTTTAAGCTATAGGTGTTTCTTTGCCCACCAGCTGCCACCGCCCCCCTGCCCCTGGCTGCTGGTGAGGGAAAAAGCCCCATAGTCTGGGCAGCCAGGGCCAGGCTTGGGCTCAGTCCCTCATTTACAGTGCGACATCATCAGGCCTCTTCCCCCAGTCTCCTAGCCACAAGCCAGGGCTGGGTGGCCCAGGAGAGGCCCTTGTGGCCCTGAATCTACAGAGACGCCAGGGCGGCTTTGCTGGTTTTGCCCACAGCCCCGGGCCGGGCCTTTCTGTGCTTCCTCCCTCCCAGGCAGCTTTCCAACAAAGTCAGCGTTTCTGGGCTCCTCCCACCTTCATTTCCTTCCCGGCCTGTGGCCTTGGGTCTGAAGGGAAGCAGGCCTACCCAACTGCGGCCAGTGCCAGGTCATGCTGGGCTTAGGCCTGTGGGTCCTCAGAGTCCCCAGGACACGATGTGGCCAAGAGTGTGCCTGTCCGTGGGTGGGGAGTGTGTGAACAACTCTACCCCTGGGGAGGGCTAGAGAGAGAGATAGCCCCCAGGCCATTCTGAACTGCCTGGGGTCCCTGCTGTGGGTGAGCAAAGGTCTCCCCAGGCCAAACAGCCCCCCACTCTTCTCTGGCTATGCAAAAGCCTCCTGAAAGAAACTGACCTCAGAATCACCTGTTGGACCTGGGCCAGGGTCAGTCTCCGCAGTGGGTCTGGGAGGCAGGCTATCCGCAAGCTCAGGAAGGGGTAACTCTGGCCTCCCAACCTGTTTCTGGAGACCCAGAGGGACCTTGGAGATTTTCAGCACTTTCAAATGTCCAAGTTCTTCAACAGGGCTAGGTGATGGATTGGATTGGTGGCACAGACCTTCCCGCCCTGTGACCTCTGACAAGTTGCCTAACCTCACTGATCTCAGTTTCTTCATCTGTTAAATGAGGAGAATAATGCCCCCCGAGTGTTATAAGCATTACCTAAGGTCAGGCAAGTGAACTGGACAGTGCCTGGCCCATGGGAGGCACTGAGGAAAGAGCAGCTGTTCTTCTTGTCTTTGTATTAGTAGTATACTGTCTCTCAGGAGAGCCTTTTCTACCCTTTATCAGAAGGTCTCCTTAGAGCCACCACTGTGATCTTATCACAGAAAGTCCATGGTGGGAGGGATCTCAGTAACCTGCATTTTGCAGATGGAGAGACAGGGAAGGGACTTGCCCAAGGTCACACAGGGAGCCTGCGGCAGGGTATCAACCGGCCTGGATTCACTGCAGCATTCTCCTCCCGCCCTCTCCAGGGCTCTCCACCCCCACTCAGGAAACAGGCCCAGTCCTTTCATTTGCACCATTGTTGGGAAGAGCCCCAGACACCGAAAGGCTGTTTTCCTTCTGTCCAGGTCAGCTCTGATGCCTGGAATCAGGAAGCAGGGTGATGGGAAGTGTCCTGTCTGACGTCCTCCTGCCAGGGGTGGGGGTGGGGTGGGGTGGGGGCGGGAGCTCAATGGGCTGGGCTTCCTGAAATACAGCTGTGGCAGCAACTGCAGGAGTTGACATAACATTTAGCATTCATTAAAAAAAAAAATCACTGTGGATCAAGAGGTCCCCGGTTCAGATCTGGGTCCCCCCTCCAAAAAACAAACAAACAAATATTGAGAATGGGGTGAGAAGGGAGGAGAGATGGGGTAGATGTAAGGAAACTATCTTTTCCAGCAGAGAATAACTAGAGTTATTCTAGAGTTGATAAATCAAGAAATAGAGGCACCAAGCATATTATTTGCAGTCGAGGAGAGAATTCATGAGAGTTAAAAATCATTACTAAGCCACTGCTGAAGTGATTACCTCTGGGCAGGAGTTCTGGAGGTGGGAAAATTTAACTTCATTTGATATTTTGAGCACTATTTGGATTATTATTATCATTATTTGCCATGTCTGTGTGTTACATCTTTTTTTTTTTAATTAATTAATTTATTTTTGGCTGCATTGGGTTTTGTTGCTGCGTGCGGGCTTTCTCTAGTTGTGACGAGTGGGGGCTACTCTTCATTGCGGTGTGTGGGCTTCTCACTGCGGTGGCTTCTCTTGTTGCGGAGCATGGGCTCTAGGCACACGGGCTTCAGTAGTTGTGGCATGCAGGCTCAGTAGTTGTGGCACACGGGCTCTAGAGCTCGGGCTCGGTAGTTGTGGCACACGGGCTTAGTTGCTCTGCAGCATGTGGGATCTTCCCGGGCCATGGCTCGAACCTGTGTCCCCTGCATTGGCAGGCGGGTTCTTAACCACTGCGCCACCAGGGAAGCCCTGTGTGTTACATCTTTAATAAAATAGTTAATGCTGAGCTCAGATGCAGGCAGGGGCTGCTTGGGCAAAGCTGCCATGTGGCTTCTTTTGTCTCTGGCCTCCTTGGATGTGACCCCCCCTTCCGGAAGTCCTTGTCAGGAGGGAATTCTGTGTCACTAAGACTTCATCTGGGCCCTCCCTTCCTGTCCCCTCAAGATCTGTTAAGATTGGCTCCGGGGTTGGGCGGGGGGCGGGGCGGCGTGGGGAAGGAAAGTTGGCTGCAGAACTGGTCCACAAATGCAGCTAGAAGATTTAATCATCCCCATGGAAAAGATAATAACCCCACCTCACACCATACACCAAAAATCAGCTCTAGATGGATCAAGAACTTAAAAGTTAAACATCAAAACCTTTAGAAAAAAATTTGGTGAATATCTTTCTGATGTGCTTCTTCATTAAAATTAAGAACTTCTGCTCATCAAAAGACACCTTGAATAAAATGAAAGACAAGGCTACAGAGGGGGAGAAGATAATTATTTTATACAACCAACAAAGGATTAGTATTAAGAATATATAGAAAAAAACAGAACTCCTACAAATCAGTTAACAAAAAGATAAACAATACAACAGAAAAATGAACAAAAGATATGAATATGTGTAACTAGTAAGCATGAAGAGGTACTCAACCTCATTAGCATTTAGGGAAATGCAAACAAACCCCGTAATGAATTCCATTTACATCCATTTGGCTGGCCAAAGTTTGACAATACAAAGGTAGAAGAGGATATAGACAATGAGATCTCTTTTTTTTTTTTTTTGCGGTACGCCGGCCTCTCACTGTTGTGGCCTCTCCTGTTGCGGAGCACAGGCTCCGGACACGCAGGCTCAGCGGCCATGGCTCTCGGGCCCAGCCGCTCTGCGGCATGTGGGATCTTCCCAGACCAGGGCACGAACCCGTGTCCCCTGCATCGGCAGGCGGACTCTCAACCACTGCGCCACCAGGGAAGCCCAAAGAGATCTTTTAAACACAGCTATTGGGAATCTACATTGGCAGAACCACTTTAGAAAACAATTTGAGGGACCTCCCTGGCCGTCCAGTGGTTAAGACTCCGTACTTCCACTGCAGGGCGTGCGGGTTTGATCCCTGGTCAGGGAACTAAGATCCCACATGCCGCAAGGCATGGCCAAAAAAACAAAAAAAGAAAAAGAAAGAAAAGAAAAGAAAAAAATTTGACATTTTCCTGTTAAGCTGACTATACATGTACCCAGCAGTAGTTTGAATTGTTATTCCCAAATGAGGAAACCGAGGCACAGAGTGGTTAAGTGACTTGCCCAAGGTTATAGCTAGTAAGTGTCAAAGCTGGGATTTCAACAAGACAGTCTAGCTCCAAAGAAGGAAAAGAGGGCATTGATGAAAATCTCCCAGACGCTGGGGAAATGCCAGCTGGCGCTGAGGTTTTCTGCGATCCCAGAGCGGAAAGCTAAATGAAATATCTGGAAACAATACAATTATAGACATGTGATTATAGTCTCACAGGGAGGTAAGGGGCCTTCCTGGGCTTTGGGCCCTGCTTACAGGTGCCCGGCATTGTGAGTATAAGACGAGAAGCACTGTTCTGTCTTGCAGGAATCAGCCCAATGAGGAGATCAACACATATGAGGCCTGGACAAGTGCCGTGCTGGGTGGCAGCATGGGGGCTGGCACCCTGGATGGAAGGGTGGGTGGCACGTCACCCTGCGACCCAACTGCAGGCATTTCTGTGTCTCACGCAGTGAACACATGAATCTTAGGAAGACCCTGCTGAGTTGGGGGTTATCGCAGCCCTTTTACTCACAGGGTGTGTAAGCTCAGAGATGGCCAGTGACCTGTCCACGGACACACAGTTTCGGCATGGCAGAGCAGGGTCTGGAATTCAGGCCTTCTGCTGCTAAACCCTGCATGATTCCCAGCAGGTCACCCTCCAGGCCCCCAAGCCAACAGATGCACTCCTCAGCTCCTGAGGTGCAGCCCCTCTCCAGCTTCCCTCCTCAGAAACAGATGCTCCATCCTGCCGTCTCCCTCTGGGCTTGACAATGATTGAGACAAACTGGATGAATCACATCTAAAGCAGAAGCAAATCTTTATCGCCCCCAGCACCTACTTGGTCAATTTCCTGGGTTGGGTGTAGGGGGGGTTTATTTCTTCAGAGTTCTCAAACTCCCACTCAGATCCAAGACCAGACTCTGCCTACAAGAGCATGTCTTGCTTGGGGTATGATTTAGGGGATGGGGTGGGACAATGTGGCAGGGCCCTCTAGCTAAATGGATCTTCACCCCTCCTGAAACACCACCACCGTCATTTCTCCAGAAGGACCCTGATAATTGAAAACATCAGACAGCTTGTCAGCCATGATGAGTCCCATATTACAGCTCTGAAAATGCTTTACAGTTTATGAAGTGATTTCACATCTAAAAATGTTCTTGGTCCTCATAACAGGTATGAAAGGTAGGGCAGCGATTTAAACACATCATGTAATAGATGAGGACACTGAACAAGGTTCAGAGAGGCAGAGGGCTTCATAGCTAGCCAGAGCCAGGAGTTGAATGAAGGTCTTTAACTCCAAATTCCTCGTACCTCAGGTAACTGGAAGTTAGTTGCCTTAGAGCAGAGGGTGACGGGACACAGAACAGGTGGGTTTTGATAGGAAAGTGGAAGGGATGAAGGGAAATGTTTCCAGAGAAGGGGCAGTTGGATGTCAGACCTTGGCTAGAGGGAAGAGCATGATCACCAGGGCATTGACATTTCTGGCACGGGGAAGGGTGGCCTGGCCATGGGGGGAGGCTGAAAAGGAGGAGTGGGGCACGAACTCTAGGGAGTCAGAGCCTGTCGGCCTGGAGTCAGCCTCTGCTGTAGGCCTCCATCTGCCCTCTGGGCTCTGAGAACCGTCCAGCTCCGCCGCCACTGTCTGATTCCTGGCCAAGTGTCTCGTGAGCCTGTCAGCAATGACCTGGTCACACTCGCTTGTGACTGTGTTCCTCATGTGACCGCAGATGAGTCAAGAGGGGAAGCAGGTGCCTAAGGGCTTCCGGGGAATTCCGGGATGCAGGCAGCTTGAGGCCCTGGGTGAGGGAGCCTCAGGGTGCCTCGGAGGCTGGGGCTCCCCAGGGCTGGTTGTGAAGCCACCCTCCTGCCAGGGTCGAGGGCCAGTCAAAATTTTCCCAGACCCAACGCAATTCTTCTCCTGCCAAGTGGCATCAGTGTGAGGCGGGGCACAAAGGCCCCTCTGGTGGAGGAAGGCCTGGCTCAGTGCCAAGCAGTCTGCGGGCATCTGGGGCACAATGTCTTGATGTAGCTCTGGGAGCTCCACTTTGTGGGTGAGCAAACAGAGGCTCTGTTTTCCCTAGAAGAACGAATGGAGTAACCTTAGCAGGAGCTCCAGGCCCTGGGCACAGAGATTCTCATTTATGGAGACCTACCTGTCAGGCACTTTATTTATTTGTAAAATTAATCAGGTTTTGAAAACTGCATTTGATACAATTACACATATGTGCTATAAAAGATAGAACTAGACCAGGAGTTCTTAATCTGGGGTCTGTGGGATCCCTAGAGATCAAAGGATAGAATTCAGGAGTCTGAAAATCGGGAAAAGAAAAAAAAATACATCTTTATTTTCATTGACCTCTACCTGAATTTTTTTTTTTTCCTCTTCAAAGATGTGGCAACAAACCACAGCAGTATTAGCAGGACCCATGATGGTGTCACTGACAGAATTACAGGTATTTTCAAATTACCTTTTTCAGATATTTCGAAATATGGTTTACATTCATCACTGTTTTAAAACTACAGTAGTTGTTAGACCTATTGCTAGATCTTGATATTTCATGCATTAATTAGGAAGCACCATCTACATCAAAAAAATTTTTTAATGTTTGATAACTACATTTTCATATAGTTGGTTTCCTTCATAGCCCTATGTTATTTATTTTATGCATTTAAGAACATCCTTCTGAGATGGGATCCATAGACTTCACCATATGACAAAGGAAGTTATGGCGCAAACACACAAGGGTACGAGCCCCTGATCTAGGCCTGCCCTGCACTATTTTGAGAGGATCCTGATTTTTAAAAAACTATTTTCCAGTTATATAAGAAAGTTGAATGCTGATCTGTTTATTTTTCTTACTCGAGTGAAATTCAACTCCCTGCCATCACCGGACGGTGAGCAACCCACAGCTCTCCAGGTGAACACTTCTAACAGCCTATTAGCAGAGAAATCTTTCCCCCAAACAGGCATTGACATTGTTTAACGTAACTGAAAAACAACCTTGAGTCGTCCGCATGTTTCTCTCATACTCACTGTAATTAGGCAATGTCCTAAGAGGAATGGTTAAGAATGGAGGTCTTATGGCTAGAAAAGAGGATGGCGGTGGCGGGCTGTCGGGGAGAGGACACAGAACAGCTGCCTTGCTTTCATGAAGGGCGGCCCTTACATTCCTGCAAGCAGCCCTAGAAGCCCACCAAGGACAGCCAAAATCAGGATGACCGGAGATCGTCCAGATAGTCTCTGTTTTCTCCTTGCAGCCCACTTCTCTCCCTCGTTGCCCTCTCTCTCTGGGGTCCTGGTTCCTCACGCTGGCTCCCCTTCCTCTTAACAAAATGTGCTCTGGGAGACAGGTCCTGAGAGAGAAGGGCTGTGGGGTGGATGGAGTGACCCACCCAACAGAGTGGCTGGTGGCCAGGGCATTGCAGAACCCGTCACCACACTTCCCTGAGTCTTGTGCTCCTCAGCTGTAAAATAGGCATAATGATATCTGCTCTTTTGGGCATGGACTAAATAAGATGCTAAGTGAGAAAACATTTATGGTACACAGTCACAATGATCATCCACTCACTCAGAGTAAGGTACAGGTGGCTAAAGCTTCAAGGATGGCTATTCTCAATGCGCTTGGTACTGAAATTGGGCATGGAGTTAGGTGGAAGGAACCACCTTCTTCTCTAATGGTGAGCTCTCCCTTCACAGGGATGGGGGAAACAGCACAGGTTCAGAATCACATCGAATCCTGGCTCTTCCCTGACCTATGTCTGACCTTGGGCAAGATGATCTCACTTCTCTGAGACTCAGTTTATCACCTATTAAGTGGAGATAATAACAGGATCAACCCCAGTGTTGTGAAGGTTCCATAAAATCCTGTGTCAAGAGCACTGGGCCCAGAGCTTTGGGGAAAACACCTGAAAAATGTTTCTTGATGAATATGATCTTGATCATTCAGGATTCAAATCCTAGGTGGGTGAATAGGCTGTGAGTCATTAAGGCAGGCTGGACCCACCTGGGGGCTAGTGCAGTGAGGAGGTCGAAAGAAGATGGAGTCCCGCCCCCACCGCCACCATGGGGCTTCCTACTGACACAGGGAAGATGCTGCCCAGAGGTTCCTCTGTGTCAGGCGTTGGAGTGAGCTCACTCAACCTCCTTGATGGCCAGCCCCTGTGGAGGTGACCCCAGACTGCCGGGTCAGCCAGCCAGGCCCTTGCCGGGCTCTGCATCCTCCCTCAGTCCCCTGGGTCCAGGCAGCTGGCGAGGGGCCAGGCCTGATGCTCAGCTGCTTGGAACTGGCTTCTAGGCCAGGCCTGGAGACCCATGAGGAAGGGCCCAGGAGTGGAGCTGCCTCCTTGGGGAGGCGCAGAGTCTCCCTCCTGCCTGGATGGCTTCTCAGAAAATGAGCAAAGGGACTTCCCTGTGGTCCAGTGGTAAAGAATCCGCCTTCCAATGCAGGGGATGCGGGTTCGATCCCTGGTCAGGCAACTAAGATCCCACATGCCGCGAGGCAACTAAGCCCGTGCGCTGCAACTACTGAGCCTGCGTGCCTCAATGAGAGAGAGAGAGAACCTGCATGCCACAACTAGAGAGAAGCCTGCATGCCGCAATGAAAGATCCCGCATGCTGCAACGAAGACACAACGCAGCCAAAAATAAAAAAATTTAATTAAAAAAAAGAAAAATTATTAAAAAAATAATAAAGAAAATGAGCAAAGCTGAAACTGGTAGGGACATAGGCGAGTAGGAACCAGGACCCAAAATGAGCTAAAACCGAGAGAGGAAGGGGGCACCCACACAGGGCAGGCTGAGTGGAGAGCTCCCCTGAGTTGACACTAGCGCCCAGGGGCTGCATCTCACTCTTCTGAGCCTCCACAGGCTCCCCTTCCTCCCGCCCACCTCCCTCCGCAGCAGCTCAGCCTGCTCTCCTCTGTCTCACCTCCCCCAGGGCCTGCATGACCTAGGATGAACTGCCCCCCTCACACACACCAGAGCCTGAGCTGCATGGCCAGGACGGACAGGTGGACAGGGTGGGAGTGGAGCACACACTCAGGAGTCACCCTGTTGTTTGCCAATAGAGGCCCGTATTCACTGCCTCCAACCAAGAGATTTCAAGGATTGTTTCTAAAGCTTCAGCCATTCATGCAACATTTTCCAGAGTTTTGCTACCTAAACTATTATCCATTTAATATTTCTCAACTTTCAAAATGTAGCCTAGTCCCAAGCAATAACGTCTGTGAATTCACGAGTATGACAGCCGATTTATTTTTTCCTGATTTATATTTCGATCAATATATTGGTTTTGTTTCATTTTGTTTTTGTTTTTTTAATTTGGCCACGCCACATGGTTTGCAGGATCTTAGTTCCCGACCAGGGATTGAACCCACGCCCTCGGCAGTGAAAGCGCACACTCCTAACCACTGGACTGCCAGGGAATCCTGGGATCAATAAATTGTTAAAAAAAACAAAAACAGTTCACCCACATATCATCTAAACTCACTTTATGGATGGTGTTTTTAAATTCACCTTGTGATCTGTGTGTGGGAACTTGTTAGTGGAAAGACAAAGAAAGATTTTGGGGTCATACCACATAGGTCCTAGTTGTGTGAGCTTGGGAAAGTCACTTAACCTTTCTGGGCTTCAGTTTCCTCATCTGTAAAATGGGCACAGGTGTGAGTACTGAGCATGGAGCCCAGCCATGGTAGCTTTCCTCCTCCTCCTGGAATCTTGCCCCCTTCCCTGCAGGATAACTTAGGCAGGAAGCCTGGTCTCTCCAGCCCTCTTCCTAACCATGAGGAGCTACTGCATTCCAGGGAATCCTATACTCTAAAGGCATGCCTGGGAGGAGGTGAGTGTTCTTTTGGCACCTGTCCTGGAGAATCCCTGGGGAAGTGCTTCCTGGCATCTATCCTAAGTACCCATGTACCATGTCAGCTCTTGTTCTTGCGTTCCACCCTCAGTGGAAATGAGAATTTGTTAGGTACACACCTTCATTGAGGGGCAGCCTGTTGATGTGGAAAGGCATGTGGGAAGCTGGGTGCAATCCTGGCACCGTCACTGTCTCACTGTGTGTTTTCTCATCTGTAAAATGTGGGGGGCCAGCTTTGACTGTGAACCTGGCCTCTCCTCCACTTACCCTCCCCCACTGCAGATGGGGTGCGTGGAAGGGGCAGGGACTCCTGCTCTTTCCTACAGAGGAACTAATTTGTTTCTCTTCTGGTTGAGGATGTGGGAACCGGGAGGGAGCAGGTCAGGGTGGGGATGGGAGTGGAGAGGAAGTTGCTGATGAGTGTGGGAGACTGGCTGCCACTAGCCCTTCCCCACTGGAAACATCCTCCCTCTCCCCTCCCCCATACAGCCACAGGGTCTAGCCTAGGTTTCCAACAATGGTCTGGGAAAGGTCAGATCTATGTGAGGTCAGGGGCATGCCTGGTGGGGTTTCGGACTGTGCATGGTGTCTCCATCTGAAGAGTGTACTCTGGATACTAATCTGTCTCCATAAATGAGGGGGTGGGAGGGTTCAGAGATCACCTAGCCTAAATCCCCCATCCTGCTTTTACAGAAAGGGAAACTGAGGCCCAGAGAGGTGTTGTTTGGGGTCATACAATGACTTGGCAGCAGAATCCTGCCCTCTGCTCCCATCCTTCCTGCCCTTCCCACCTCTCCTCCCCTCCCCGAGCTCTGATGACACTCTCAGGGAGATTTGGGGCTTCTATAAAAGATGCTCTAATTGATTCTTAACAGGAAGTGTGGGCTTTTTTTGCTCTGAGTTGACAACCACAGCGGCTACACACACATACAGATAAGCACATATGCCCCCGCATACACCCACCCCGAAGTTTTACACGGTTGCGTGCACACACACAGAGCCACCTGCTTGTACTTGTTTGGCGTTTAGGCACATAGATGAGACACATCTGTGTACTTCTCTCCCTGATGCCAGGAAATGCCCAATCAGAGGCTCTCACCTGGTGCGCTGTGACCTGCCTTTTGTTTCTGTAGTGGAGGGTGGGTTTGAAGGGGTGGAAGTGAAACAAGGGGATCGGGCAGGGCTTTAATGGGTAGCAAAGGCCCCCATGACCCAGGCTGGGCCCCAGGGCTGATGCCCGTCAGTCCTGGGCATGGAGGGGCTGCTCATTCACAGGGCAGACTGACAGGGAAACCACCAGTGTGTCTTGGGGAGTGTCAGTAAGGCCGAAGAGTGGGGGCCCCCAAGAGGTTAACCGACTTGCCCACAATAGCCCAGCATGGAAATGGCAAAGCTTAGATTTGAACCCGGTCTGTTTGACCAAGACCCCAGGCTCCTGGTTCCACAGGCACACCTTTCTTCATTCCAAAGAGGCTGATGCACAGAACTTCTCATGGACAAAATAAAGGAAACAGTATCATTGGGTGTCTAAGTGGGGTTGAGGGAGGCTTCATAGATGAGTTGGCATTTGAAGCTGCTTCAAGAATGAATGACAGGGGGCTGCCCTGGTGGCACAGTGGTTAAGAATCCGCCTGCCAATGCAGGGGACACAGGTTCGAGTCCTGGTCTGGGAAGATCCCACATGCCGCGGAGCAACTAAGCCCTTGCGCCACAACTACTGAGCCTGAGCTCTAGAGCCCGCGAGCCACAACTACTGAAGCCCACGCGCCAAGAGCCCGTGATTGGCAACAAAGAGAAGCCACTGCAATGAGAAGCCCGCTCATTGCAACGAAGAGTAGCCCCTGCTCGCCGCAACTAGAGCAAGCCCGCGTGCAGCAACAAAGACCCAATGCAGCCAAAAATAAATAAATTTAAAAAAAAAAAGAATGAATGAGATTATTAGATGAGTGGAAGGGACAGGGAAGGGCATTCCTGGCAGAGGGAACAGCATGAGCAAAGGCAGTGCAAGAAGGTACAAGGGACAGGGCAGGGCACAGTAACAGTGGATCAGGGGGCAACTGGCCCAAGAGGTGTGTGATCAGAGCTCTGGTTTGGAGCTAGAGGATTGATGTGCAGGTCGGAGGGGTTGGAAGAAACTTGGGTGCCAGGCAAAGGCATTTGGGTGTCAGGATATCCTGGCAGGTGCTTAAAAAAGGGTGTGCCTCCTGTGTTCCAGAGGCTCACTCTGACTCCAGGATGAAGGATGGTAGTGAGTGGCTGCAAGGAGGAGAGGCTGAGGAAGAAAGTGTCCAAGCAGAGGTTGTGAGGCTAGAACCAGGCCTGGGACAGTGGGATGGAGAGGAGGGTGGGTGGGAGAAGAGAGACAGCCTGAGAATAGATAGGGGAAGGGAGGATTATGAAGCCACCAGGCAGAGGTCCTGAGACCACCGAGTGCCCACCTCCACCCCAGTCCAGGCCACTGGGTACAGGCTGGAAGTTCTCAGAGAAAATCGTACCTCTGCCCAGACTCCCTGACCTTTCCAGTTTCTACCCACCTCCTCTACTTCCCCGGGGGGAAGCAGCAGGGACCCCACCTGCAGGCAGAGCAGGATTTTCTCCTTTCTCTCCTTTCTCTCTAAGGAGAAATACTCAAAATTTCTCTGCAGAAAACGAACAAACAAACAGAACAAAAATTTCTCTGCAGAGCTGGAGGGACAACACTAGCTCCCACCACTGGGTACAGACACGGGCTCCACCAGCAGTGAACGAGGGAACCTGCCCCTACAAATGGCTGCTGGTGCCTCTGGGAAGTCAAGTGGGGCTCCCGTTGTTATGGCTCTGATTGCTGTGATGGATCTGTACAGTTACCGATTCACAATACCCGGTCTGGGGTGGTTGTGCTGATTGGCCAAGCCTGGTCACATGCCCAGCCTTAGCTGCAAGGGAGGCTGGGAAAGGGAGTATCTGGCATACTTAGCCTCAGGAATGGAAGCTGGGTTCTTCCTCATGCGTGAAGAACACCCCACACAAAGGAAGGGGTTTCAGATGCTGGGTGGCCAACACGAATGACGAATGTCCGATATGCTACCTTATGGGGATGTTGGTGAGAATTAAATGAAATTCCATGTAGAAGTGTTTAGCAAAGCATCTGGTGTAAAGAACATGCTTGGTAAATGTTAGTTCTCACTCTATTACACTGTAAGCTCCATGGGGGGCAGGAGCTGGACCTCGTTTTTGCTTTTACTGTGTCCCTAGAGCCTAGCATGGTGCCTGGCATGTAGCAGGAGCTTGACAAATGTTTGTTGCATGAATGTCTTGCTCCTTGAAGGTGTGCCCTGTCCAGCCTTTCTCTCCTACCCTTTTTCTCTTTGCTCTGACCGTGACCACAGCATTTTCCAAGGAGGAGGCACATGCCAGAGCGGAAAGAGCACTGTAGCAGAGTCAGGGACCCACAATCGGCTCACTGTGTGAGGCAAGTCACCATCCCTCCCTTGGTCTGGGTTTCCACACCTGCAAGATGGGTACAGCAACCTTAGTTGCTGTGCCCCACATCTCTGGTGTGAGAGACAAATGAGAAAATGTGAGAGGTTGATTGCAAAGCCACAAAAAGCCTTCTGCACCAAAGCTGGGGAGGAAGCTGCTGCTCAAGCCATTCACACAGAAGTGTTAAGACCCCGCCCCAGAGGATCTGCCTTTTGAATAGGGGCCAGGGGAATGTGTGTGGGGAAATGGCCTTCCTCTTCCCTCAGTGGAAAGGCCTGGTGCTCACGCATCTGTGAGCTGAAGCTATTTTTATGTAGCGCAACTGTGATTATGACAGGGCCTCTTCCGGAAGGGGAAGGGTGGGGAGTAGACCTGATTCATCAGTGGGGCTGCACAGCTGACACAAGTCTGCCATGAAAATCAGCCCTAACCCCAAAAATGACCCTGCCCTTTGCCTTCCTCGGGGAGAGGTGCCAAAGAGCGCCGTGCGGTGGACAACCTGCTCCAGGAAGGACTAGGTCAGTCATTGGGCTCAGAGCCTGTCAATCATTGTTGATCTTCCAGTGAGCTGTGGGCCGGCGGTATCCCTGGGCAGGAACCTGAGGACCCACTGAAAAGAGCTGGTAGAACAATGAAACGTGCCTGACACATCCTTCCTGCCCACTGCGGGCTAGGCCGGCTGGGCTTGAAGTTTCACGTAGGGTTTATTGGGCACCGATTGTGTGTCCGCACTGTGCTTAGGGGCGTTACAGCTCCTTTTCTTGAATTCTTCCAACACCCTCCCCCTTAGGTAGAGGTGACTTGCCTCCATTTTATAGATAATGGCGCGGAGGCTCCGTGAGGGTGTGACTGACTCAGCTCCACAGCACTCCTGACTGTGAGTCCTGGGTTGAGGGAGCCAACAGGAAGGGTGATTATTTTCTTTACTGGAAGGACAGGGAAAGGCTTCCCAGAGAGGGTGACATTTGAGCCTGGCCCTAAACAATGAGCAGGATTTAGCTCTCCTGGGGGGGGGGGGGTGGGGACAGGGAGAGGGGAGAAGGAAAGGCATGTGACGTAGAGGGACAGGGCATGGACAAAGGCATGGAGGTGTGACAGTGCATGGCTTGTTTGGGTGTGCCAGGTAACTCTTCGTGGCTGGGGAGCGGCAGGGACGGAGGGGAGGGCCTCGCATGCCAGGCTAAAGGCTCTTTGGGTTTCCTGCCGAGCTGTGCAGGCACAAGGCATCCTCTCAGCAGTGTGGTCATGCAGAGAGGGGAGGGGAGCTCACACTGGGGGAGCCCACACGGGGAGGAAGGCGGGAGGCTGTCAGGCCCAGAGGAAGCCGGGTAAATTTCCTGCCCTAGAGCCTGAGCTCAGGCAGTGGTGGGCCTGTGCCTTGCAGGGCTGCTGTCCCTCCATCAGAGCCTTGGAGCCTGGCTCCGCTGTGTCCCCCAGGGCTCCTTTCCTCTGCCGTTCTCTGAGTGCCTTCTCTGTGCCAGCGCCTTTGCATACAGTATTCCCTTTAATCCTCACAGCCACCTGCAAGGTGAGTATCACCCCCATTTCGTGGGGGAGGAAACAGGTGTAGAGAGGTTAGGGGACTTGACCCAGATCACACAGCTTCTCTGGGTGACCTCATGGGGCCTCCACCATCATCCTTCAACAAAAGGATCCTCTCTGAGCCCTGCTTTCAGTCAGGGCAATGACAGCCTTCTTCCTTCAGTGAAAAGGGGGCTCTGAGGTAACTCATCTGCCTCCCAGGCACCCGCAGTGCAGACTCAGATGTTCAATCCAGAGAGCCCCTTAGAGATCATTTTGTCCATTCTGCATATTACAGATGGGGTAACTGAGGCCCAGAAAGGAAGAGACTTGCTTGGAGTCCCACAAATGGCCCTAGAGGTGACTGGCCAGCCTCTTTTGAACAAGAGTCTCTCACTGGGGCTCTAGCCCAGCTGAGAAGTTGAGCAATGAGGGACAAGTGGGTTAGAGCACAGACCTGGTGGGGGGTGGTGGCTTGTGGGACAGGGGATGGCTTGGGGCTTCTTGGAGATCAGAGCCCAAATGCAATCAGCCCCTTCATCCCACTCGGCTCACTTCAGACAGATGCCCCCTCTCGGGAACTTTACTGCCATCTGCCTGAAAAGTGTGCCAATAACTGAAAATTTTGGTGACTTTGACGTGACTGCGTCCCCTAGAGTTGCGCAGTGCACAATTTGTACTACTGTGAGTGGCTGCCCAGCCCTGAAAATGGAGTGAGTTATCTGGCAGCTCTTCCCACTTCTCTATCCCCTCTCTTCTTTCCCTTACCCCTTCCCACAGAGCCAGGGAGCAGGGGGCCATGTCCCACCACGGTGGGAGAGGGAAGGAAGGACAGAGACAAGGGAGGAGGAAGGAGAGTAAGGCGGGCAGCAGAGGGAAAGGGTAGGACTCATTTCTGCTCTCAGAAACTGAAACCAAAAGTCCTGGCAGGAGTCAATGTGAACGGCAGATCTGCAGCAAGATGCTAAGATTGCAAAGTGGCACTGAAAGAGCACAGCCTTCATAGCTGACTGGTCAGAGACTCCCTAGCTGCAACCTTGGTGTCACCTAGACCAGACCTTGCCCTTCATGCTGACAAGAAGTGTGCAAGGCCAGAGGCTCTTTTCTCTGAGGATTCAAAAGGCCCCTCCAGACATTACGGTGCCTAGCACGGGGGTTAGGATCTTTGCTGAAAGGGGGAAGGGGCACTCCTCAAGCCATGGAGTCACCTAATGCCCCAAGACTGGGTGACCCTTAGCCTTGGCTGGTGTTAGTGTCTGTATCTGTGCACACATCCATGAAGCGGGGGCAGCTGGCATCTCTGTGCCTGGAATAATGGGGACTCTATTTCCCCAAGTCGAACTCAGGACATGTGAAGTCACATGGATTTTTGTGACCCATCTAGCCGTGAGAGGTTATTTAGATGCCACAATATTGGATTCTCTGGGGCTCTTGATGCTTTATTCCAATAGTGGGATGGAATATTTGAAACTTGGATTGTCTTTAAAAATTCAGATTGTATGTTTACCATTTCTTAGGACCTTTGTGATTCAATGAGCCAGTCCTGTATCAGGGACCCAGGTGTCACCCCTCCACAGAGGTTTCTGGATCCTTTATGTAGGATACTGTTCCCAGAGTGCTGTGGCTCTTGGCTTCAGAATGGGCAGCCTCTTGTGGGCTTGTGTTTAATTAATCTTCGTATCTCCCATTATGACAGGAGCCTCCCCTCCCCTGGGGGGTTCTCAGAGTGTAAGCTCCTGGCTTCTCCATTTGTGAGCTGACACCTGCTCTGTGCTGGCCGTATAGAGTCAGGGAAGAAGGGGACAAGTGCAGGGGTGGGCACAGGGGAATCGGACTCCACCATTTCCCAGCCCTGTGGCCTTGGACAAGTTCCATTCCTCTCTGAGCCTCAGTTTCTTCACCTGGAGATGGGGACAACTTAAACAGCTGACTTTTCTTGAGTACATGCTATGGGTCAGGCACTGTGTTAGGCATATTATATGTAGTGACTTATTCAGAAAGTACTTACAAGGGCTTCCAATGTGCAGGGGACACCACGAGGTCAGCTGAGGAAGTGGGGGCTTGGAGAAGTTAGGTGACTCCCCAGGGTCAAGTGCAGGTGAGTGGCAGAGCTTGTGCCCCAGAACCCACTTTTCTAACCAACCCTCTGTACTAGATGGACCCCAGAGGGCCTGTGAGGATAGGCTTGCAGAGAGCTCAGCACGGAGCCGGCCCAGGGAAAGCGCGGAAGGGTGGTGCTGTTATCTGTGGAGCCCAGGCCCGGCTGTCCCAGAAGGTGCTCAGCCTGACTTCATGGGCTGGGGCAGGGCTTGACCCAGCCAGGTGACCCCACGGGATGCTGTGGGAGGAGGTCCTCCAAGCCAGGATTTGGAAAAACCATGGCCAGCAGGAGGGGCAAAGGCTCAGGGCCCTGAGGAAGGGAGTTGGGCCACCCCTGAGCAGGACCTTTACTCTCCCCTCGCCTTGGATGCCCCCACTGAGGGCTGGAGCCCGAGAGGAAGCCAGCTGAGTGAGTGATGGAAGAAGGAGCAGGTCACATTCAGTTCTGGCTGACCCCCAGAACCCGGGTTGAAGAGCGTGGGTCCCTTAGAGGATAATTGGGCACTCAGCAGTGAATTTAAGAATGTGTGCACCGCACGGCTCAATGCAGCATTTGCACACCTGAGTGCATACCTAATAGAACTCTTACATGCGCATACAAAGAGACACACACAAAGAAGCATTTCTCCCTAACAGCAAAATCAAGGGAATATCCTGTGTGTGTACAAGTAGAGAAATGGATAAAAACATTCCTATGTTAGGCCATGATCTCAGGATGGAGCATTATAAAGCAGAGAACCTGTGGATACATCTCAAAAATATAATGCCGCAAGAAGTAAAATGATCTATCTAGACATCATCTTGTAATGTGTGGCAGTTAAAACGTACACCAAAGATAATACTCTTGGATTGTTGGTGAATGCGTTCCTCTATGTGTAAGATGGAATAAAATGATAAATACTAAATGTCTGGTGTTGGTTGCCTCTGGAGTTGGAAGAAGAATAGGAATGTAGATGTTGGTAAAAGGAAAGGTTAGTCATATCTATAATAGCCAGAGTGTATAATAATAATAATCTCTTTAGATTAAAAAAATCTAGAAGCAAATATGAAGAAATGTCAACCCTTATTAACTCTAGGTCTTGGATATATTATTGTTTGTAATTCTGTATACATTATCTTCCTCAAAAAATAAAAATAGTACCTTCTCTACATTAAAAAAAAAAAGAGCGCGGGTCTGGGAGTGCCCCAGAAAGCAGGTCACTGATATGGCAACTCAGTCAGCTCACTCACTGGGGCTGCTTCTGGGGATCAGGCTTAGCTTCCCTTCCCAGCGCCCCAGGGGCTGAATCCACGGCTGACCCTGAACCAGGGACATACAGAGAGATGGCCCTGAGCAGAGGGGGCTGCGTCTTGCTCAAGGACCCCTCCTGGCCAAGGCTGGCAGACCTCTAGGCCTGCCAGAGAGGAGATGGGTCTGCAGTGTACAGCCCCAGGGACTGGAGACACGCACGCAAGCATGCACGCACACCTGCAGCACTCAGAGGCCCAGGCTGGGTGGATGCAGAGAAGCCACAAGAAATCTAATAGCCCAGCTAAATCCAACAGGCCAGAATCCTTGGAGCACCCTTGCCTCCGTTGTCTCACACCCCACATCCAGTCGTTACCAAACCCTGTTGGCTCATTCCTTCCCCACTGCCAACTGAGCCACCATTGTCTCTCCCCTGGGACTCTGCAATAGTCCCCTCACTGGCCTCCCTGTTTCCACCCTTGGCCTCCATAATCTGTTCTCAACACAGTAGCCAGAGTGATAACATTAAAGATCATATCACTCCTCAGACTGAAGCCCTCCAATAGCCCCCTTTCCCAACACATGTCGCTTCGATACCACTTCCTACTGCTCCCCTCACTCTGCTCCGGCCACTCTGGCCTTTCTTCAAAAAGGTCAAGCATACCATCCTATCTCCAGTCCTTTGCATGGGCAGTTCCCTCTGCCTAGGACACTCTTCCCTTGGATATCAGCATGGCTTGATACTCAGCCTGCTCAAATGTCACTGTATTTCTCAGCGTTTCAGCAGAATACAGCACTTAAGTTAGGATTACTCGAGGACTATCTGCAGAAGTGTGGATGGGATGTAAGGAAACCCCAAGGGAGAGTTCAGTGCAGCGTGGGGCACCTTTGCTACTCCCTGGCCTGAGTGGGAGGGAAAGCAGTGGCTGCTAGAATCGGAAAGGAGAGCTTGGGGGCAAGGGCCACCTGGCCAGAGCTGTGACCCCCCAGGGAAGAGCCCTCCTCTCCTCTCCTTCCTGCCTCCCCTGCACAGGCTGAATCCGGCCGGAGGGCAAATGCACGTCCCCCAGTAACCTCTGCTCCTCTGCCCCCAACTCCCAAGTCCTCTTACTTGGCCCTGTTTTCTTCCAGGGTACTTCTCCTAACATATTTACATTTTCACTCTGGTTATTTTTATTGTCTGTAAGCTCCAGGAGGGCAGGAATTTTGATCTCTTTTATTCTCTACTGTATCCCAAGAACACTGACTGGCACATAGTGGGCATCAATAAATAATCCCTGAATAAATGAATGCCCACTCAGTCTCCCTAGGCACCTGGGGGAAGGCCTTTGGGTCCCTTGGGCCCTGCCTGGTGAAGGAGTGGGTGGAGAATGCTATTGTCTGGGGCTCCGGATCAGCCGGCGGAGCCTGACTGGGTTGGGAGGCAAGCCTGAAGGCCTGTGTTCAGAGCAGCCTCCCCTATCTCTGGTTCCCAGAGCAGATCCCTGCCTCTCCCCAAGGTTGTGACGTTGAGACCAGAGGATTGTCCTTGGCAAAGGCATTACTGTGTTTGATCTCCTGAACAAGGCACCACTCTGTGAAATCTCCTACCTTGTGAATCAGCTCTCTGAGGGCACATCTGGCCCCTCTCCTGGGCCTGTAAGGAATGTTTCTTTCAAGGAGGCCTGAGTTCACCCTGCAGTGGAGGTCTAGGAGTTATGGCCAGGCCTCAGGTTCCCACAGAGAGGGCTGTGGGGAGCCTGTCTGACCCCAGGGCTGCCCTTTGGGCTCTTGGGTTCTTTCTCGATAGGTACCCAGAGTGCTGGGGCTCCCCGACATGGCACTGCCACCCCCTCATTAAGCCTCGATGTCCTATGGAAGAGAAGATTCAAACCAAGGTGACTTCCAGCCCTGCCCTCCAATTGTAAGCTTGTGCGTTTTCTTTACGGGGTCTGTCAACTGAAAGCTATTTCAATCCAAGTACCAATAGGTGCTTTCGAGAGGAAGCCTCGGAAAATGATACGAATCTTCTTCTGGAAAAATAAACATTTGAAACTAGCAGGAAAATTCTGAAAAAGGAAAGGAACGCTCCACATACAACTCAGAAGTCTTAAAGTAAAAGATTGATAAATTGAACATGTAAAAACATTGAAAAACCTGAATGGAGAAAATTACAAAAAAAGGCAAAAGGCTATAAAAACTATTTGTAACACAATGTCAGATAAAGAGCTAATCTCCTTAATATACACATTTCAGAAATCAATATTAAAAAAAACAACCAAATTTAAAAATGGGCGAAGTATGTAAACAGACAATTCACAAGGAAAGAAAAAATTTTAATGAACAGTTATTACATGAAAAGATACCCATCTTCACTCAAAATTAAAGAAATGCATAATGAAACAGCAATTAAATATACCATTTTCAACTGCCAGATTGGCACCAATTAAAATGTTTTACAATGGATAGTGTCAGTGAGGTTGTGGGGAAAGTCAGACTTGGACATTTTTGGAGGAAATGTAAATTGACCAACATTTTGGAGGGCGATTTGGAAATAGCTACTGTGGTGAAGTAAAGGTATCCACAAATTCTTTGACACTTCTCCCACAGAGAGATGGGGTCTAGGTCCCCTTCCCTTGAACTAGGGCTAGTCTATGAGTTCTCTGACTAATAACCCTAAATCCAAGTGTATTCCCTTAACTTGTCCAGTGGGTTCCACTTCTTACCTCTTACTTAAACTGTGATTACCTGACATCACCTGCTCTTATGAAGGTCAAACCATGTGGCAAAGCCCTGGAGGATATGACAGCACGTGGAGAGAGAGAGGTCAAGGAGCACTGAGCCTCGGTTATGTAAGTGATGAAACCAGCTCGGAAGAGAATAAAAGATGAACCATCCAACTGAGCCCTTTCTGACCTACCAAATCATGAGTAAGATAAAATGGTGGCATTAAACACTGAGTTTTGGGGTAGTTTGTTATACAGCCATAGGCACCTGGAACAGCATCCAGATTTAAAGGTATTCTTTGAGCCAGCAATTGCACTTCTATGAATCTAACCTACTGAGATGTTTGCACAAGTGCACAAAAACACCTGACTGAAGAAATTCATCGCAGCATTGTTTGTGATAGCACAAGACTGGAAAAATCTATCTGCCCATCATGAGGGGAATGGCTAAATCAATTCTAATATATCTAGTTATACACTGTGCCCGCTGAAATCCTGAGACAAGAAAAAGTCTCATTCATGGTCCTGTGAGCTTCGGGTGACATAACAGAATAGTTAAGAGCATAGATTCTGGAGCCATAGACCCTGTCTCTGCCATAATTTATGATCTGTGTGACTCTGGGAAAATTGTTTAATCTCTGTACACCACATTGTCCTCATCTGTAAAATGGGGATGATAATCATAGTACCTACTTCAGATGGCTGTGGTGAGAAATAAGTGAGTTAAAATGACAAGCCTGGTATGTATCTGTGCTATATGTACTTTGAAGATGCAAAGAACTTGGAATTTAACTTGGGTTGGACAAGATTGTCAATATCCTAAAGGGATTGCATAGCAAAGGATCTGCCAGATTGCCATCCTGGGACAGGGGAGGGAGAATCAACAAATAAAGGCTTGAAGGCAGTGGTGGGAGAATGTTTTTCAAGAAGTGGACTCATCCTGGGACTTCCCTGGTGGCGCAGTGGTTAAGAATCCGCCTGCCAATACAGGGGACACAGGTTTGATCCCTGGTCTGAGAAGATCCCACATGCCGCGGAGCGACTAAGCCCGTGCACCACAACTACTGAACCTGTCTAGAGCCCTTGAGCCACAACTACTGAGCCCGCATGCCACAACTACTGGAGCCCTCGCACCTAGAGCCCATGCTCCGCAACAAGAGAAGCCACCACAATGAGAAGCCCGCGCACCGCAATGAAGAGTAGCCCCCGCTCACCACAACTAGAGAAAGCCTGCGCGCAGCAGCAAAGACCCAACACAGCCAAAAATAAATAAATAAATAAAAATTTTTAAAAAAGAAATGGACTCATCCTGTACTTTCTATTCTGCATCTTGCTATCTTTCAGAGATTCTTCCTACCTCAGTACTCATAGACTCATTCAGTTCTTTTCAACAACTGCTCAGTATTCCATTGAATGGCTGCACCTCAATTTATTTCACCATCCTCTGTTGATGGACTCTTGGGTTGGTTCCAGCTCTTTGCTATCATTACAGACAATACTGCAGCAGACATCCTTGCACATTTATCTCTGCCCTCTCACTGTTATTACTTTTGTGGTGTAGATTCTTACAAATGAAGGTGTTCAGCATAAAGTCTACGTACATTTTAAAAAATTCTGATAACTCCTGTCAAATTGTTTCACTATCTGGTCCCAGTTTCCTTCCACTGCTTTTGTTTCCATACCTTTACTGTCTGTTTTCACATGTTTGTTTTTTTAGGTGAACTTTAGTATCGTTTTGCCAAGTATTATCAGGCCTTGTTTTCGAATGAGTTTAGGGATGAATCAGCCACCATGCATGCCTCGAAAAGTTCACCGTCTGGCAAGGAATGGAGTGGAGAGAGCAGTGTAGTGGGGGATGATAGCTGCAAACATTTATTTCCATCAAGGCCAGGGCTGGCACCAAAGGCTGGACCATGGGCTCTGGGAACCCCCAAGAAAGAGTAGCATTTTGGGTCTGGGGCAATAAGGGAAGCCCCCACTGAGAAGGTGTCCTGCCTAGCCTTTGCCCTGGCTACAGAGCACTTTTAGAACACTGACTCATTAAATTCTCACAATAGCCCTTTGCATTAAGTAGTAGTATTATCTCCACCTTTCAGATGAGGAAACTGAGTCCTGGAGAATGAAGGTCTTGCCCAGCTCCATCCTCCCAGCTCTTAAATGCCTTTCCCTTTCTCTTTGCTGTGCTTCCCCCATCACCTCTACCCCCAGCCTCCTGCCCCACATCCTGTGCCATGCTGGCTGGGCTGACAGAGCCCTGGGCTGTGGGCGCTTGCCTATGGACTCTGCCCAGGGCTGGGTATCCTCCTTCCAGAGGCCTTGGACCCAGACCCCACTGTCCAGGTGGACTGGGCTTTCACAGCAGGCTCGCCCCTGCCACTGCTCTGAGGCCCAGACCACACGAAGCTGCCTCATTTCCCAACCCAGGAATGCTAGGTCATCCTATCCCATCCCTTCTCCAGCCAAACACCTCCTTCAGAAATTAGGCCTTCAGAAGTTCTTTTGGGTTAAGCATTTGCCACATTCTACATTTTTCTAAATGCACATCACTCTGACAGGAACCCACAGTAATTCCCAAAAGTTCTGTGTGAATAAAGTCATTCTATCTTTTCCCTCAGGTTAAGAAAGGCCTGACGCTCTCTGACAGGTCCTTGTGAAGTGGGAAGTAAGGGGAGTGGGAATTAAACTGGCAGTTAACCCCACATTACTAACATCTCTGCCGCAACTCTTTCTCCCTCACCCCGGCCTCACCCAAGTACTTAGCCTGGCGTTCAAGGACCTTCACTGGGAATTCTGGGGAAAGCCTCATAAAGCAGAGCAGCAGGAAGCCCGGAGTGGAGGACCCAGCAGGGAGAGCCTCCTCCTTCACTGGAGGACATGGCCAACCTCAGGTCAGACTACAGCCTGTGTCCATCAGCCTCTCTGGTGATGGGAACAGATTACGTATGCGCACACTGGAGGGAATTACGGTATTTCCTGACTGCGGCTCTTTGCCGGCTCTGGCTCCCCAGTGTGTCCAAAACAGGAACTGCAGTCGAGCCAAACCGGCTCCGCCCACTTCCGGCGGAGTTCCTGGAGGAGGCGCCGCTTCTGGAAGCCGGGCCGTCACGCGCGAGGTAACTCTATCGTCTGTCTCCTCCGTACAGGGGGACTTGCTTGCGCTGTTTTCTGAGGTTTCCCCCCAAATCGCTTTCCTTCCTGACGACAGAGCTGCCCCCTAGAGTTGAGGTGCCCAGCGGAAGCTGGCCCGAAAGACGTCCTCGGGCTTCATCTGTAGCCGCTCCCGCGGCCCTGCCCGGGACCAGCACTGGCTGCGGCGCCTTGGGGACCACTGAGTTCGCCTTTGGAGAAGCCCACTCTGAACTCTTCAGTTGCTTGCAGTGTGTCTCTGGGCGAGTCATTAACCTTTCTGAACTGCACCTGTCTCCTCTGTAAAATGGAGCTTAGATTTATCAGCACTTGGGTTGTAAGGTAACTCAATGGGATGATCCAGGTGGCAGGTGGAGAGCAAGATAGTAATCACCATCATAATGGGACACTCACTGTGTGCATGAGGGAAGAAACTGAGATTTAGTGATTTTCCCAGAGTCAGGCGTCCAGAGAGGCAGAGCTGGGACTGGACTCAGGTAGACATGGGTACACAAGTGCTGGGGGTGTGGGTGGTGGTCCAAGGTTTGTGAGTTTAGGGGTGTGCTCAGAGGCCTGAAGAATATCCAATTTTGCCTCCTTTTGTGTCGTTAATCAATGCTGGCTTATAATGAATTATTCATGCCTTATTGATATAATGCCTCAGTGGGCAGGGACCTAAAAGACCATCCATGGGCTTCCCTGGTGGCGCAGTGGTTGAGAGTCCGCCTGCCGATGCAGGGGACGCGGGTTCGTGCGCCGGTCCGGGAGGATCCCACGTGCCGCGGAGCGGCTGGGAACCATGAGCCATGGCCGCTGAGCCTGCACGTCCGGAGCCTGCGCTCCGCAACGGGAGAGGCCACAACAATTAGAGGCCCGCGTACCGCAAAAAAAAAAAAAAAAGACCATTCATGCTTATTTCCTTATGAAGAGCCAGGGAGAGACTTGTCCAGGGTCACATGGCCCGGCAGCTCAGAACTGGACTGGAGCTCAGTTCTGTCCCTGTGCTCCTGCTCTTCCACCCATCCTCCTGATTTGGTGGGAGCAATTCTAGGAGAGGGGGAATGCTCCTTCCCACCCACAATCAAACTGCCCACTCAGTACAGGCTCATCTCCAGGGGCTGCCCACTGGCCACTCCTGTCCCCACTTGTCAGGTCCTTCTGCCACTCCCTTCTTCTCCCTCCTGCACACACTCTGGGCCTCTCTCCCCTCACAGGGGTAATGCTCTAAGCAGAGAGGAAACCAGTGCAGCCTCTGGCTCCCAAGGGCTGGCACAAGATCAGCCAATAGTGCGTGCGTGTGCACTTGTTGTTGTTGTCAGAAAGGGGCTAACATAATATATATAGCAAGTGACTGACAGTGGCATCTTTGGGTAGATGAATTGTGGGTGTTTTTTTCCTTGCTTGCGTTTTTAAATTTTCTTTAGTAATAAACAAACATTATTAATAAGACAGGAAATAAAAGTTGCTCTAAAATTCTGTTAAGAAAAAGGCCGGGACTTCCCTGGTGGCGCAGTGGTTAAGAATCCGCCTGCCAATGCAGGGGACACGGGTTCAATCCCTGGTCTGGGAAGATCCCACATGCAGGGGAGCAAGCCTGTGCACAGCAACGAAGACCCAACGCAGCCAAAAGTAAATAAATAAAAATTTGAAGAAAAGAAAAAGGCCAACAATCATAAAAATGAGCTAGAGGTAAGAACAGATTGTTCGCTGAAAAAAAGAAAATGTTTCTTAAACATAGAAGAAGACTTTGCTCATAATGATAGAAATGCAAATTAAAATTACACTGAGTTAGCATGTCTTACCTATCAGATTGGCAAAAATCCAAGTTGGACGAGTTCTGTTGGGAAGGCTGTGAGGAAACACTTTCATACATTGCTGACGGGAGTGCAAAATAGTATAGATCCTACGTAGGGCATCTGGCAATAGCTAGCAAAATTGCGTGTGTAGTGTGTATTGACCCTTTGACCCAGAAATCCACTTCTAAGAATAGATCCTTTAGATGCACTGGTTAAAAAAATACCAAATGATGCTTGCAAGAGGCTACTCACCATAACGCTATTGTAATAGCAAAAGATTGGAAACAGGGCAAACATCCATCAGCAGGAACTGGTTGAATAAGCCACATACTGGAGGACTCTGAGGCTGCAAAAGGCATAAGAAAGAGCTTGTACTACTGCAGAGAGATGGCTGAGGTGAGCTGTTCTGTAAATAAAGCAAGGTAGGTGTCCAGAATAGGCAAATCTGTAGAGACAAAGTAGATTAGTGGTTGCCTGGGGCTATGGGGGGATGGGAATACTGGGGAGGGGAAGGAAAACTGTAGGGTATGTGGGTATGAGGTTTCTTTTGGGTGATGAAAATGTTCTAAAATTTACTGGTGATGATTACACATGAAAACCATTGCATTGTACACTTAAATGAGTGAATTGTACAATATGTAGCTTATATCTCCATAAAGCTGTTACTAAAAAAAGACAATGTGAGAAAAGTGTGTATAGTATGCTACTGTAGGAAAGGGAGAAAAAATTATGTACATATGATTGAATTAAACAATATAAGGGTAAGCAACAACAACAATAAAGGTTTTATCAGTCAGGTGTCAGTCAGGATTCAGTTGGGGAACAGAATCACTTTGAGGTTGTGGTATGGAGGCTTTTTAAAAAAATTTAATTTATTTATTTGGGCTGTGCTGGATCTTCATTGCTGCGCACAGGCTTCCTCTAGTTGCGGTGAGCGGGGGCTACTCTTCGTTGCGGAGCGCGGGCTTCTCATTGCGGTGGCTTCTCTTGTTGTGGAGCACGGTCTCTAGGCGTGCATGCTTCAGTAGTTGCGGTGAGTGGGCTTAGTAGTTGTGGCTCACGGGCTCCAGAGCGCAGGCTCAGTAGTTGTGGCGCATGGGCTTAGTTGCCCCATGGCATGTGGGATCTTCCTGGACCAGGACTTGAACCCATCTCCCCTGTATTAGTAGGCAGATTCTTAACCACTGGACCACCAGGGAAGTCCGGGATGGAGGCTTTTTGATGGTAATTCGCTTTGCACAATTGTGGAAGAGCTGGGGAAGACAGAGACTAGAAGGTGAGTAAGAGCATCAGATGAGGCACTAGCCACTCTGAGAAACCAAGTTGGTCCAGCTGTGAAATGCAACCAGAGGTGAAGCTGCAGGAGGTCTGTGGGAAGCTGTTTCCTCTGTGTAGAGGATGCCACTGGGTCTGCCGCTGAGCATCTGTGGTGGCAGGAGGCCACTATTGGTCAACTGTGTCATCAGCTGGGAATAAAAGCTGGATATGGAGTGAAGGAGAGGGAGAATAAGGTGGAAGCTGCAGGTCTTAGACAACTGACTATGACAACCTTCAGAGACTTGACTTTGAAACTTGTAAACATTTTACATAATTCTAAAACAAAATTAATGTTAAAAAATATCTAAAGGGCTTCCCTGGTGGCGCAGTGGTTGAGAGTCCGCCTGCCGATGCAGGGGACGCGGGTTCGTGCCCCGGTCCGGGAAGATCCGCGGCTGGGCCTGTGAGCCATGGCCGCTGAGCCTGCGCGTCCAGAGCCTGTGGTCCGCAACGGGAGAGGCCACAACAGTAAGAGGCCCGCGTACCGCAAAAAAAAAAAAAAACATCTAAAGAGTCACTGCTGTATGTTATATATCGTAAGACTTTTCATCACATGGAAAATAATTTTTTTTCTATTTCTTTAATGTTGTATCTACTTGAGATGATGGATGTTCACTAAACTTATTATGGTGATCACTTCATAATGTATGTAAGTCACATCATTATGCCATACACCTTAAAGCTACACAGTGCTGTATGTCAATTATAGCACAATTATAGCTCAATAAAACTGGAAGGAAAAAAAATCTAAAAAGCAAAATGAAACAAACCTATGCCTGTTGAGTTAGTAGCATAATCACATAGAGAGGAACTGTTCCAAGTGGCTTTAAAACAGTAGTGTGACTATACAGTTATCCCTCAGTATCCTGGAAGGATTGGTTCCAGGACCCCTGATACCAAAATCTGCAGATGCTCAAGTTCCTTATAGAGTGGCATAGTGAAACAGGAGGGAAGGGGACAGGGCACAACCTTTGAAAGAATGACACAGCCATAGGACATGACAAAAACTTGTTAGAACCGATTAGGTCCAAGATGGCAGAAGATTCAACTTCCAGTGGACCTTGAGCCTCATTACATGCTCCTTGTAATATGTTAGCATCTAAATAACATACCCACCAGCGCCATGACAGTTCTGAGGCTGACCATAAAAGGCCAAAAAGTGGGCAGTGGTCCCAATTTCTGGAAATCCCCGCCCCTTCCTCAAAATAGTTGTCATAATCCTCCCACTCATTAGCCTATGACATTACCCAGTCCATAAAAACTAACCACGCCATATTTCAGGACCTCTTGCCTTCTGAGATGGCCCACGCTGTCTGTGGAGTGTGTTTCTCTCTAAATAAATCCACTTCTTATCTATCCCTTTGTCTCTCACTGAATTCTTTCTTCGAGGAGACATCAAGAAGCTGAGCTTCATTAAGTCTTGAAACCAGATGTGTGATCTCAATTAAAAGACCGTGGGTTCAAGTCCCAATCTGGATTTTGGCAGGGTTCGAGTCCAGGTACGTGGGTTCAAGTCCCAATATGAGTTGCACGGTTTCAATAGTATTTGCATATAGCCTACCCACATCCTCCCACATACTTTAAATCATCTCTAGATTACTTGTAATACCTAATACAGTGTAATGCTATGTAGATAGTTGCCAGTATGCAGCAAATTCAAGTTTTTTTTTTTGAAACTTTCTGGAATTTTTTTCCAAATAGTTTCGATCTGGGGTGGATTGAATCCTTGGATGCAGGTCTTGCAGATATGAGGGCCAACTGTATGCCCCTAGTGGGATATATCCAAATGACCAGACAAACTTTAAAAACAGTTTTCAGGAATCATGTTATTGGTTATTATGTTGAAATTGTTATTCCGAGACTGCTGTGAGTAGATTATAGGGTAAAGTGAATGCAGGATTTCCAACATGGGAGAAGGAAAACACAGATGTAATTTTGATGATGTTAGGTAAAACCCTGTTGTCTTGAATTTGAGTTGATAGTCATGAGTATGAACTCATGATGCATTTTATCAGAAGAAAAACAAATGAACAAACATTTCCTAGCCCTATCCACTGAAAGATCCCAGAAATAAGACCAACCCAGTAGCAGTTATCATCCCTATGTTTACCAATGTATTATAAAAGGATATAACCCAGGAACAGCCAGAGGGAAGAGATGCACAGGGCAAGTATGGGAAGAGGGTGTGGAGCTTCCCCATCCACTCCGGGTCTTTGCTCTCCTGGAATCTCCACGTGTTCACCAACCTGGAAGCTCTCCGAACGCCCTCCTTTTGGATTTTTATGGAGGCTTCATTACATAGGAATGATTGATGAAATAATTGACTACTGTTGACTGATTCAAACTCCAGCCCCTCTCCCCTCCTCAGAGGCTGGGGAGGGAAGAGGACTGAAAGTTCCCACTGTCTAATCTCAATTGGTTCCCCAGGCAACCAGACCCCAATCTTAGGTCACCTAGAGGCTTCCCAAATCACCTCACTAGCATAACAAAAGACACCTTTCTCGCTCTCCACACGTGGGAGATTCCTAGGGTTTTAGGAGCTCTGCTCCAGGAACAGGGACAAAGACCAAATGTATATTTCTTATTATGAATCACAATATCAGAGTGGTTTAAAAAATGGATTTAGGAAATCATCAACGGCCGCTAACATCACACAAAGAGGGACAAGACGTTGTGTATTTTCTGATAGAAAGGAGCCTCTCCAAAACTCCACTTACAAAGCTTTGATCAATCTACCAGTTTATAGGAGACACAGGTGACAGAGGAACGTGTTAAATGACATCCTAGGGAAGTCATCAGCAAAACAGACTGTGGGAATCTCTACAGGTTATACGACCCAGTACAGTGAATCAACAAATAAATTGTGAGAGGGAGG
The DNA here is from genome assembly GCF_039906515.1 of Pseudorca crassidens. Taxonomy (NCBI): domain Eukaryota; kingdom Metazoa; phylum Chordata; class Mammalia; order Artiodactyla; family Delphinidae; genus Pseudorca; species Pseudorca crassidens. The sequence continues at coordinate 113,090,964 of NC_090296.1, forward strand.
GTGGGAAGGAGAGAGAAAGAGAGGGCGGGAGAGGGAGGGAGAGAAAGGGAGTGGAGTGGAACTTGTAGACTAAGAGACAAATCAGCCAATTTCAGTGTATGGAGCTTGTTGGAATTCTGATTCGAATAAACTATAGTAATTGGAGAAAGTTGAACACCGACTGAATAGTTGATGATATTAAGGAATTACTGTTAATTTTTAGGTGTGAAAATGGTATTTTTATTATGTTTTAAAATGAGGCTTTACTTATAGAGATACTCACATTTATGGATAAAATGGTATTTATGAATCTGCTTCAAAATAATTCAGGAGGAGGAGAAAGTTCGTCATGGATTGTTAATTGTTGAAACTGGATAATAGATAGGTATGTGGGGTTCATTATATTATTCTCTCTATCTTTGAGTATATTTAAAAATTTCCGTAGTATTTACAAGACTCATATCTCTTAGATAAGATAAATATGGCAAAATATTAATATGTGGTACTATTCTTTCAACTTTTGTGTAGGTTTAAATTTTTCTAAACAAAACATTAGGAGAAAAGAAATAGTTGCTTTGTCTTGATCCTTTTGCCCCAGCAGGAGTCCTCACAGCCCAGACCTTGCGCCCCCAGGGGCCCTTCTGAACAGTCCTTTGGGCTTGGAAGAAGTCTTATGGTCACAGGCTAACACCTGGAGCAGCCCCCAGACCCAGCAAGGTCAGAGCTAGGAATAAAATCCAGGCATTTCTGGACTCTTCCCAAATGTTGCCTGGGGCACCTGGAACTTCAGACCTTCTCGTTCAGGGCTCCCATCAACTTAGAGAGTCCTGTACAGTTGAGACTTGCCCTCCGCTGTCCCTCCCTGTGATTTAATGGTGAACAAAAGTGCTTAAAGGGAAGTAGGGGAGGTAGCTAACAAGCCAGTAAACAAACATTCACATGACATATTCAAAAGTATTAAGCTAGGAGTCTTCACAGCCTCTGAAGGAGGAGACTGGCTGCTTGGGGGCACCCCACAGGGCTGTTGGGGCAGTGGAGGAGATCCCAGTGGCAGTAAGAGGTGCGCGGTGCTCGGGCCTCTCACTATCGCGGCCTCTCTTGTTGCGGAGCACAGGCTCCAGACGCGCAGGCTCAGAGCAGACAAAACTGTTCTATATGAAAAGCAAGGCTGCGCAGAGAACATTTGGATGTTACAAACAGTCTGGTTAAGGAGAAGAGCGGCAGAGGAGATTTGGAAGAAGTAGGGGCCCTACTGGGATGAGTGGACCTTTGGGGAAAGAGATATTGAAATACAGTTTTTAGGACATTTTTCAGTGTCTGAATTTCCCTGAAATCCTTGCCACTTGTGTATTGGTTTGATATGATTTCAAACCCACTTGTTCATGACTTACGCGCAGCTGTTTTAATCTACTTGTTTGTGTCAAAGACAAGAAAAAAAGTTGTTTTTAGAAGTAAAGTTGTTTTGATATGAGTGAAGTAAGCTGTGTCAGGATGTCTTCATCTCATCTGTTGCTGTTGATAAGCACTTCGTAGCTCAGCTGCTGAGGGGCCCCAATGGGGGCTTATCAGCAAGAATGTGTGGAGAAGCCACTATGGCAAGGGGCATTTAAACTATAAATACCGAGAGTTTTGCGGGGGATATATGAGAGTTTCGGTCTGGGCAAAGCTACCTTTTGCTGATCTAGCTCTCCGAAGATCTTGGGGCATTAGCTCCTGCCCTGGTAAAGACTACTCCTTTATCAGCGGTGGTGACAAACCTTGCAGCCTAGAAGGATACCTGCCTGCCAGATAATACAGGTGCCATCGTTGCCTAGCAACATGCTCTAGCAACAAGGGACTTTTATTTTTGCGTTGATAGCTGAATGTAGCTGTCTGTTGGCAAAGATGTCTCTCCTGAGAAACCAAAACTGGTAGAAAGGGTACACCTCAATTGAATTTGGGCTTTGAGCTCTACATCTGCCCCTGCCTGGAACAATAGTGTAATTAATCTATCATTTGTTGCGGAGCACAGGCTCCGGACGTGCAGGCTCAGCGACCATGGCTCACGGGCCCAGACGTTCCACGGCATGTGGGATATTCCCGGACCGGGGCACGAGTCGTGCCCCCTGCATTGGCAGGCGGACTCTCAACCACTGCGCCACCAGGGAAGCCCGGCTTTTTTTTTTAATAAAACATCTTTATTGGCGTATAATTGCTTTACAATGGTGTGTTGCTTTCTGCTGTATAACAAAGTGAATCAGCTATACATATACATATATCCCCATATCTTCTCCCTCTTGAGTCTCCCTCCCATCCTCCTTATCCCACCCCTCTAGGTGGTCGCAAGACACTGAGCTGATCTCCCTGTGCTCTGCGGCTGCTTCCCATTAGCTATCTGTTTTACATTTGGTAGTATATATAAGTCCATGCTACTCTCACTTTGTCCCAGCTTACCCTTCCCCCTCCCTGGGTCCTCAAGTCCATTCTCTAGTAGGTCTGCGTCTTTATTCCTGTCCTGGCCCTAGGTTCTTCAGAACCTTTTTTTTTTTTTGGATTCCATATATATGTGTTAGCGTACAGTATTTGTTTTTCTCTTTTGGACTTACTTCACACTGTATGACAGACTCTAGGTCCATCCACCTCACTACAAATAACTCAATTTCATTTCTTTTTACAGCTGAGTAATATTCCATTGTATATATGTACCACATCTTCTTTATCCATTCATCTGTCAGTGGACACTTAGGTTACTTCCATGTCCTGGCTGTTGTAAATAGAGCTGCAATAAACACTGTGGTACATGACTCTTTTTGAATTATGGTTTTCTCAGGGTATATGCCCAGTAGTGGGATTGCTGGGTCGTATGGTAGTTCTATTTTTAGTTGTTTAAGGAACCTCCATAACTGTTCTCCATAGTGGCTGTATCAATTTACATTCCCACCAGCAGTGCAAGAGGGTTCCCTTATCTCCACACTCTCTCCAGCATTTATTGTTTGTAGAATTTTTGATGATGGCCATTCTGATAGGTGTGAGATGGTACCTCATTGTAGTTTTGATTTGCATTTCTCTAATGATTAGTGAAGTTGAGCACACTTTCATATGTGTGTTGGCTATCTGTTGTATATCTTCTTTGGAGAAATGTCTATTTAGTTTTTCTGCCCATTTTTGGATTGGGTTGTTTGTTTTTTTGATATTGAGCTGCATGAGCTGCTTGTAAATTTTGGAGATTAATCCTTTGTCAGTTGCTTCATTTGCAAGTATTTTCTCCCATTCTGAGGGTTGTCTTTTCGCCTTGTTTATGGTTTCCTTTGCTGTGCAAAAGTTTTAAGTTTCATTAAGTCCCACTTGTTTATTTTTGTTTTTATCTCCATTACTCTAGGAGGTGGGTCAAAAAGGATCTTGCTGTGATTTATGTCATAGAGTGTTCTGCCTATGTTTTCCTCTAAGAGTTTGATAGTCTGGCCTTATGTTTAGGTCTTTAATCCATTTTGAGTTTATATTTGTGTATGGTGTTAGGGAGTGTTCTAATTTCATTCTTTTACATGTAGCTGTCCAGTTTCCTGCACCACTTATTGAAGAGGCTGTCTTTTCTCCATTGTATACTCTTGCCTCCTTTATCAAAGATAAGGTGACCATATGTGCAGGGGTTTATCTCTGGGCTTTCTATCCTGTTCCATTGATCTATATTTCTGTTTTTGTGCCAGTACCATACTGTCTTGATTACTGTAGCTTTGTTGTATAGTCTGAAGTCAGGGAGCCTGATTCCTCCAGCTCTGTTTTTCTTTCTCAGGATTGCTTTGGCTTTTCGGGGTCTTTTGTGTCTCCATACAAATCTTAAGATTTTCTGTTCTAGTTCTGTAGAAACTACCATTGGTAATTTGATAGGGATTGCACTGAATCCCTATCAACTTAGGGATTAGCAATTTGTAGATTGCTTTGGGTAGTGTAGTCATTTTCACAATGTTGATTCTTCCAATCCAAGAACATGGTATATCTCTCCATCTGTTGGTATCATCTTTAATTTCTTTCATCAGTGTCTTATAGTTTTCTGCATACAGGTCTTTTGTCTCCTTAGGTAGGTTTATTCCTAGGTATTTTATTCTTTTTGTTGCAGTGGTAAGTGGGAGTGTTTCCTTAATTTCTCTTTCAGATTTTTCATCATTAGTGTATAGGAATGCAAGAGATTTCCGTGCATTAATTTTGTGTCCTGCAACTTTACCAAATTCATTGATTAGCTCTAGTAGTTTTCTGGTAGCATCTTTAGGATTCTCTACGTATAGTATCATGTCATCTGCAAACAGTGACATCTTTACTTCTTCTTTTCCGATTTGGATTCCTTTTATTTCTTTTTCTTCTCTGATTATTGTGGCTAAAACTTTCAAAACTATGTTGAATAATAGTGGTGAGAGTGGGCAACCTTGTCTTGTTCCTGATCTTAGAGGAAATGGTTTCAGTTTTTCACCATTGAGAACAATGTTGGCTGTGGGTTTGTCATATATGGTGTTTATAATGTTGAGGTAAGTTCCCTCTATGCCTACTTTCTGGAGGTTTTTTATCATAAATGTGTGTTGAATTTTGTCGAAAACTTTTTCTTCATCTATTGAGATGATCGTATGGTTTTTCTCCTTCAGTTTGTTAATATGGTGTATCACATTGATTGATTTGCGTATACTGAAGAATCCTTGCATCCCTGGGATAAACCCCCCTTGACCATGGTGTATGATCCTTTTAATGTGCTGTTGGATTCTGTTTGCTAGTATTTTGTTGAGGATTTTTGCATCTATGTTCATCAGTGATATTGGCCTGTAGTTTTCTTTCTTTGTGACATCTTTGTCTGGTTTTGGTATCAGGGTGATGGTGGCCTCATAGAATGAGTTTGGGAGTGTTCCTCCCTCTGCTGTATTTTGGAAGAGTTTGAGAAGGATAGGTGTTAGCTCTTCTCTAAATGTTTGATAGAATTTGCCTGTGAAGCCATCTGGTCCTGGGCTTTTGTTCGTTGGAAGATTTTTAATCACAGTCTCAATTTCAGTGCTTGTGATTGGTCTGTTTATATTTTCTAGTCTTCCTGGTTAGTCTCGGAAGGTTGTGTTTTTCTAAGAATGTGTCCATTTCTTCCATGTTGTCAATTTTATTGGCATATAGTTGCTTGTAGTAATCTCTCATGATCCTTTGTATTTCTGCAGTGTCAGTTGTTACTTCTCCTTTTTCATTTCTAATTCTATTGATTTGAGTCTTCTCCCTTTTTTTCTTGATGAGTCTGGCTGATGGCTTATCAATTTTTTTTATCTTCTCAAAGAACCAGATTTTAGTTTTATTGATCTTTGCTATTGTTTCCTTCATTTCTTTTTCATTTATTTCTGATCTGATCTTAATGATTTCTTTCCATCTGCTAACTTTCGGGGTTTTTTGTTCTTCTTTCTCTAACTGCTTTAGCTATAAGGTTAGGATTTTTATTTGAGATGTTTCTTGTTTCTTGAGGTAGGATTGTATTGCTATAAACTTCCCTCTTAGAACTCCTTTTGTTGCATCCCATAGGTTTTGGGTCGTCGTGTTTTCATTGTCATTTGTTTCTAGGTAATTTTTTATTTCCTCTTTGATTTCTTCAGTGATCTCTTGGTTATTAAGTAGTGTATTGTTTTGCCTCCATGTATTTGTATTTTTAAAGATTTTTTCCTGTAATTGATATCCAATCTCATGGCGTTGTGGTCAGAAAAGATACTGGATATGATTTCAGTTTTCTTAAATTTACTGAGGCTTGATTTGTGACCCAAGATATGATCTATCTTGGAGAATGTTCCATAAGCACTTGAGAAGAAAGTGTATTCTGTTGTTTTTGGATGGAATGTCCTATAAATACCAGGTAAGTCCATCTTGTTTAAAGTATCATTTAAAGCTTGTGTTTCCTTATTTATTTTCATTCTGTATGATCTGTCCATTGGTGAAAGTGGGGTGTTAAAGTCCCCTACTGTGATTATGTTACTGTCGATTTCCCCTTTTATGGCTGTTAGCATTTGCCTTATGTATTGTGGTGCTCCTATGTTAGGTGCATAAATATTTACAATTGTTATATCTTCTTATTGGATTGATCCCTTGATCATTATGTAGTGTCCTCCTTTGTCTCTTGTAATAGTCTTTATTTTAAAGTCTATTTTGTCTGATATGAGAATTACTACTCCAGCTTTCTTTTGATTTCCATTTGCATGGAATATCTTTTTCTATCCCCTCATTTTCAGTCTGTGTGTGTCCCTAGGTCTGAAGTGGGTCTCTTGTACACAGCATGTATACGGGTCTTGTTTTTGTATCCATTCAGCCAGTCTGTGTCTTTTGGTTGGAGCATTTAATCCATTTACATTTAAGGTAGTTATTGATATGTATGTTCCTATTACCATTTTCTTAATTGTTTTGGGTTTGTTATTGTAGGTCTTTTCCTTCTCTTGTGTTTCCTGCCTAGAGAAGTTCCTTTAGCATTTGTTGTAAAGCTGGTTTGATGGTGCTGAATTCTCCTAGCTTTTGCTTCTCTGTAAAGGTTTTAATTCCTTCATTGAATCTGAATGAGACCCTTGCTGGGTAGAGTAATCTTAGTTGTAGGTTTTTCCCTTTCATCACTTTAAATGTGTCCTGCCACTCCCTTCTGGCTTGCAGAGTTTCTGCTGAAAGATCAGCTGTTAACCTTATGGGGATTCCCTTGTGTGTTATTTGTTGTTTTTCCCTTGCTGCTTTTTTGTTGTTGTTGTTGTGGTACGGGGGCCTCTCACTGTTGTGGCCTCTCCCGTTGCAGAGAACAGGCTCTGGACGCGCAGGCCCAGCGGCCACAGCTCACCGGCCCAGCCGCTCCGCCGCATGTGGGATCTTCCCGGACCAGGGCACGAACCTGCGTCCCCTGCATCGGCAGGTGGACCCCCAACCACTGCGCCACCAGGGAAGCCCTCCCTTGCTGCTTTTAATATTTTTTCTTTGTATTTAATTTTTGATAGTTTGATTAATATGTGTCTTGGCGTGTTTCTCCTTGGATTTATCCTGTATGGGACTCTCTATGCTTCCTGGACTTGATTGACTATTTCCTTTCCCATAGTGGGGAAATTCTCAACTATAATCTCTTTAAATATTTTCTCAGTCCCTTTCTTTCTCTCTTCTTCTTCTGGGACCTGTATAGTTCGAATGTTGGTGTGTTTAACGTTGTCCCAGAGGTCTCTGAGACAGTTCTCAATTCTTTTCATTCTTTTTCCTTTATTCTACTCTGCAGTAGTTATTTCCACTGTTTTATCTTCCAGGTCACTTATCCATTCTTCTGCCTCAGTTATTCTGCTATTGATTCCTTCTAGAATTTTTAATTTCATGTATTGTGTTGTTCATCATTGTTTGCTGTTTAATTCTCCTAGGTCCTTGTTAAATGTTTCTTGATTTTCTCCATTCTATTTCTAAGATTTTGGATCATCTTTACTACCATTACTCTGAATTCTTTTTCAGGTACACTGCCTATTTCCTCTTCGTTTGTTTGGTCTGGTGGGTTTTTACTTTGCTCCTTCATGTGCTGTGTGTTTCTCTGTCTTCTCATTTTGCTCAACTTACTGTGTTTGGGGTCTCCTTTTCGCAGGCTGCAAGTTCATAGTTCCCGTTGTTTTTGGTGTCTGTCCCCAGTGGCTAAAGTTGGTTCAGTGGGTTGTGTAGGCTTCCTGGTGGAGGGGACTGGTGCCTGTGTTCTGGAGGATGAGGCTGGATCTTGTCTTTCTGGTGGGCAGGACCATGTCTGGTGGTGTGTTTTGGGGTGTCTGTGACCTTATTATGATCTTAGGTGGCCTCTCTGGTAATGGGTGGGGTTGTGTTCCTGTCTTGCTAGTTGTTTGGCATAGGGTGTCCAGCACTGTAGCTTGGGTCGTTGAGTGGAGCTGGGTCTTAGCGTTGAGATGGAGATCTCTGGGAGAGCTTTTGCTGTTTAATATTATGTGGAGCTGGGAGGTCTCTGGTGGACCAATGTCCTGAAGTCGGCTCTGCCACCTCAGAGGCACAGGTCTGACACCTGGCCAGAGCACCAAGACCCTTTTAGCCACACGGCTGGAACAGGAAACTGTTTCTGTTCAATTCTGGAACAAAGTGGGGCTGGAAAGGGGACTTGATTGGGGTTTTCTTTTCAAAATCCTCTTTAATGAAGCAGGAGTGGGTGAACTAATCCAAAGTGAAGTCTGTTATATCTTGCTGGGGCTTGGAGCTGACATCCTCAGGCTTCTCTTGGTGCCTGCAGAACCGGTAGATCTCTGCACCCACCCACGAGATTCTTAAGAATTTATATAGAGGCCTGAACTGGGTTCATGTAGACCATCCAGATGGTCTCAACAATGCACTTCTCTCTCAATGCTGTATTCTTGAAAATGGTTCCCTCTTTATTGGCTTTTTAAGAGACATTATCCTGTATGCTAATAGCTTGTGAAATTATTATAATTTCTGCAGTGAGCCTATGTTAAATAAACTGTTGAGAAAGGCAATATCACTTGTATTCTTTTTCTTTCTTTAGAAAATATTTATTTATTTATTTTGGCTGTGCCAGGTCTTAGTTGCGGCACACGGGATCTTCGTTGTGGCATGTGGGATCTTTAGTTGCAGCATGTGGACTCTTAGTTACAGCATGCATGCGGGATCTAGTTCTCTGGCCAGGGATCGAATCCGAGACCCCTGCATTGGGAGCACGGAGTGTTACCCACTAGATCAACAGGGAAGTCCCCTGCATTATTTTTCAAGGCTTTGGAACCATGCTAGTGATTCTTTTGAGTATGAAATGAAAGGGCATTGGGCTCTGAGTGGGAATAGGTGGACCCGGTGTTATTTGTGTGTTCCAAAATTACAAATTGTGACCTCTCTCTGGAAGAAAAGGCATCATAGGGAGGTTGGGAAGAGTACAGGAAATAATGCTGATAAAGAACTGATACAGTGGCTGGTACACAGCTGTTGCTCAAGAAATGACGACAGCTCAAAGAGATTAATTAGACCTGCTTGGGAAAATAGGCATAAAAGCCTGAAAACGATGGATTGGAATGAAGTAGCGTTGACAGCTTAGAGCAGTGCTTCTCATATTTTGATGTACGCAGGAATCACCAGAGGTCCTGTGGAAATGCAGGTTCTGATTCAGTCAGTCTGGGGTGGGGCCTGGGATTCTGTCTTTCTAACAGAATGTCACCCAAATAACAAAGAAGCATGAAATCAACTAGGTAGATTGTGAAACACAAGTCACAGTTCTATTTTGTAAAACAAAGAAACCCTCTCTAATTTCTTAAGATACAAGGTAAGAACAGAAAAAAACCAGGAGAGCCATCTTGTGGAGAAACCTGTCACCAGTGCTAGAGGCCCTCAACCCACTTGAGTGATCTTAGGAAAGATCACTGTGCCTTGTCCAACCATGGACCATCAGGGCTGGATGGCTCACAGGCCCCACCTCCAACCCAGTGGTTTTAGGAGACCGAGGCCCACAGAGGGGAGGGGACTGACCTAGATCACCAGCTAGTTATGGCATCTACAAGGGAGCCTTCCTGGGAGGCTGGAGGCCAGGGGTGGGTGCTGTGGAGTTGAACTTGAAGGATGAAAAGGAGTTGGATAATGGGCCAGTTTGGTCCAGACCAAAATGGCAGTGTGGTGCAGTGAGTTTGAATCCAGCCTCTACCACTATTTGTTGCTGTGACCTTGAAAAGTTATTGGACACTTCTGAGCCTCAGTTTCCTCATCCATTAAATAGGGGTGACAATGTCTGTTTTGTAGAATTGCTGTGAGGATTAAGTGGGATAATGAATTTAAAAATCCCTGGCCAGAATGTGGGATCATTGAAGGCTGGGGAGGCCTCCTAGAGGAAGCCCATAGAAACTTCTGGGTTTAGAAGCACTGGATGGGTGTGGCCTAGCCTGGGTCAGGGTGGCTGGTTTGGTGGGGACAGCCAGGCTTCTGTCAGTCACCCACTTCCCAAGGGTTTCTCTAATGCTGACTCATGGTCACTTGGGTCTCACCTCCAGGTGCCCCAGGGAAGGTGTGGAGACACAGACTATCTCCAGACAGCAGTGGCTGCAGCAGGAAGATGATAAAGCAGCAGTCACTTCATTCTGCTGGTTCAAGACCATGGACATCAAGGATGGCAGCTGGGCAGCTGTGCCAGCCAACTGCTCCCTGGCACCTCTGCATCCATCAGGGAGGCCAGGGCTTGGAGAGTGACCAACCACCAGCTGTCTGCAGGTTTGGCTCCATCAATGTCCTTTCCACCTACCAGATGTTCATGCTGTGGCTCTTAAATCAGACCAGCTGGGTTAGAACCCTGGCTTCACCACTTACTGTGGGGGGTAGGAAGAGTTATTTACCCTCTCTATGCTTCAGTTCCTTCCCCATAATCTGGTGGTGATAATGTCCATTTCATAGGGTGGTTTGGGGGACAAAATGAGATAATCCACACAAAGTCTTACCATGGGGCTCATTAACTGTTAGCTATTATCATTATGTTATTTTTCAAAGGCCATTCCAAGTACTTCCTCCTCCAGGAAGCCTTTCTGATCTACACTAATGACTGAAAGATATTTGTCCTCCTCTGATCCCACAAGAAATAGCAATGACTTCTTGCCTTGGGATAGAGATGCGTGGGACCCCACTATCCCCAAATCTAAAGAGGCTGTAAATGCCTAAAAGGCAAAGAAGAGAAGACATGGACATCCCCCAGGGTCTGAAGTACAACCCATTCTGATATGTTTAATGTGTATTGTTTTGTTTGTACTGTATGTACCTTTGCAAATCTGTGTTGTTTTGTGTGCAAGCATTTTTATTGGTATTGTGTTTTAGGTCTCATTTGGTTGTTTTACTCTTTCTGCTCAGCACTTGGTGTTTCAGTCCATGTTGCTGTAAATACAGGTGGTCCTTGCATCTGTAGTTGCATAGTAGTACCACATTTTACCTATCCATCTACTCCCCCAGTGTGGACACTTAGGTTGTTTCCAGCTCCCAGTAACCACAAAACAACCCAGCAACAGAATCCTCTTACATGTCCCCTGATGAGCCTGTAAGAGAAGGAACTGGCTTTTAGGGTCAGAGTTCGCTGTGTTTAGTTTCCCTCATTACTGCCAAGACTCTTTGCCGGAATGGCTGCCCCAGGCTACCCCCACCAGCAGTGCACCTGGCCATGACACCTCTCATTCCCCACCACCATTTGGCATTATCCAGTTTTTCTAATTTTTACCAGTCTAATCGGTGTAAGTGGTATCTCACTGTCATTTTAATTTGTATTTTTCTGATTATGAACAAATCCGACCATCTCTTCATATGCCTGCAGGCTTGCTGAGGTTACTGTTCCTTAAATGCCCACCCAAGTGCTTGGGGTCTGACTTTCAGCTCCTGGGGGCGCCAGACCAGGCTCCTGAGTCGCGAGCCAGGGGCCTGCGGGAGGTCGTGCATCTGGGACCGGGAGGCTGGGACAGCTCGCAGAGGAGACATTCCCAGGGGGACCTGCGGAGCCCCAAGTGGCTCCAAACCGCTGGGCCGTGGGCTGGTCGAGGGAGCCCGTAGAGAGACCCGCAGTCTGGCCCGGGATGGGAGGCGGTCGGGAGGTCGGAGCAGCTGCGCCCGCATCATACCCAAGAGCCGAGGAGGGGCGAGGGCTCTGGAGGAATGGCTGCCGCCTGCACTCCGACGCTCCCGGGAGCCTCGTCCTCACCCCCAGCTCAGCTCCTCCTCCCTCAGCTTCTGGGCCCAGTCGGGCGGACGGGCCGCTCGCGACCAGGCAGAACACAGAGGAGCTCCGCAGCGGCGGCATGGAGGAGGAGCTGGCGTGGGAGACCCAGGGCCGTGAGTCCGCGGGGTGGGGGCCGGGACAGGGGCGGTTAGAGGCCCGAGAGGATGCGCCGTAACCCAGCGGGGGCGACCGAGCCTGAGATCTGCGCGGTCCGCGTGGCCACCTGCGTCTTGGGCTTCTTTGTGGCCCCGAGAGGAACTCGCACCTGGCGGAGGGGACATTGGCTGCTCACCTGGGACTGGGGGTGCTCCCCGCCCTGGAGTGGGGAGCTTGGGTGGAGAAGACATTAGCTCGAAAGAAGATGGGAATACGATCCTTTATTGGGTGCTTACTTTGTGTGCCAGCACTTTATTTGATCTCCACGGCAGCCTTCTGGGTAGAACCTACTGTTATCTCCATTTTGCGGAAGAGAAAGCTGAGGCACAAAGTGGTTAAACAAGTTGCCCAAGGTCACACAGCCTTAAAGTGGTCGAAATGCTGAGGGTCCCAGCTCCCTTAGAATGTCGGGGCTGGATGGGGAGTGGAGGAGGTATGGTGTGCTGCAGGGGGGATCAGGGCACCTCAGAGCTCCCTCCAGGAGTGTGCCTGGCTGCTAGGGCCTCTGGGCCAGGCAGTGGCATCCCTGTGGACATCAGCCAGCTTGGGGGACTTTTGGCTGCACTGCCTGGTAAAGGGAGAGAAGGACTGTGCCATTTTCCTCACTGGGATGCAGATGGGAGTGGGGGTTCTATCAGGTGCTAAGCCTTTCAAACAGGTACAGGGTTCTGCTTGGGGCAGACATCACTTGAGCAGGCCCCTTAAAGAACGTGCAGCAATGGATCATTGGGGTACGCAGGAGGGAATTCTGCGCAGAGGACCCAGCATAGGCACAGGCTCAGAGGCCAGAGTGCAGTGTGTGTCTGTTGTGGCCAGAAAGAGGATGCATGGATTGAGATGCATGGAAGAGATGAGACTGAAGTTGATTTCACTGGCACTCTCCAGGGCCTGCATGCTCTCCTTCAGGCTCTTGGCTATTTGCCAACACAAACCAGGCCACTCTCCCAGGCTTCGGTCAAGAGAAAAGGAGTCAGAGCTGGTAGGAATCTCTACAGATCACTTTTTCACCCTCCCCTGATTCTACAGTGGAACTGAGGCCCCCAAGGGGGATGTTTCCTGCTGTTAGAAAGTGGCAGTGCGGGAACTAAACCCCAGCTTCCCTAAGCTTACGCCTGAACTGCCAGATCTTTTGCTGAACCTGGATCGTGGTGGTTTTCGTCCAAGAGTTTAAGGAACGGAATGCTCAGGACACAGTTGCTTCCCGGAGGTGTTTGAGATCTGAGAGGGATTCTTCCAGAAGGACCCTCTCCTCCCCTATGGGAAAGGCAGACCCTTTTAGGGGTGAGGAAGGGTGGCACCATCAATGGGGACCACACTTGGAAGGAGATGTTTCCCCCTTTCCCCTGAAATATTGACATGAAGCTCCCCCTGTCCCCATACACCTCTTTCCTGCCATTTACCTGAGCTTGTGGTTTGGTTTTCCAGGGAACAAATGAGTCTCAACTGGGGCCACATGTTATATAGTTCAAAAGCCCTGAAGAGACTTAATGACTTGTGTGTCACTTATTCATTCAGCAAATATATGCCAGGGCCTGAATTTAGGGATATAGTAGTTAACAAGTCAGACAAAAATCTCTCCCTTCATGGGCTTATATTATAATGGGGGAAGCAGACAATAAAGCTAATAAATATGTAAATATAGCATAGGCCAGTGGTGAGGGGTGGTGTGGAGAAAAGCAGGGCAGGGAGGTGGGTAGGGAGGGTGTTTCCTTGGTTGGGGCTTCACTGGCTCAGAGAGCCCTGAACGAAGGAAGCCCCACCCCCCCCCAGGTCTTTGGCCACCAGAATTTATTCTCTGACCCTTTGTTCTGGAGGAATAATAGTGATGATGACGATGGTACTATTTGCCAGATACCATGCTAGGAGCTTTTCACATACTTATATCCAATCATTACAATAACCCTGCAGGGCAGCTCATGTCCCCATTTTGCAGATGAGGAAACTGAGGCACAGAAAAATTAAGTAACCTAAGTCACACAGCCAGGAAATGGCTCAGCCACAGGGCAGCAGCTCTGAGGTCCATAGGTTGCATCTGTGAGGCCTCAGAAAGCCCCAAACCCTCTCCTGTATTTGGAAAGCCACGTGGAATTTATCTGGAAAAAACAAATTGATGGCAGGCTTCTCTGTCACTTTAATGCATCCCAGCCTTCCCTGCCAAGACACTGGCGACCTGTCCCTGGATACACAGAGGGGCTGGGTCTGGACATTTGCAGTGGACCAAATGTGCAGGATGTAGGCTCAGCAGCAATAAAACCTCAAATTACATGCCCTGTACTGATTGTGCAAAGGGCCAGCCAATATTGGGTTGGCCAAAGAGTTCATTCGAGTTCTTCTGTAAGATGTTACGGGAAAACCCAAACGAACTTTTTGGCCAGCCCAATATTTGTCCCTTGTGCTTGTGTATCTAAGCCTTTCTGAAGTGGGGACAAGCGTCTGTCAGCTTGGGGATTTTCAGTGTCACTCATGGAAGCAGAGTTTTGTGGATTCCTCCATGTGCTCAGCTTTGGGCCCACTGTGAAGTGTGAGTGGGCTGGCAAGTGTCAGGTGTGGCCAGAGCCCCCAAGGAGCTTGAGGTCCAGCCAAAGAGACCGGACATCCCGAGCAGTCAGGATGACAGCAGCATGGGGTTCTGGTGAGATGAGCCCTGGACCACGTCGTCAGGCCTGAGTCCCCCTGGCCTGGCCACCGACCCTCTGAGCCCACCGCTGGCCATGGCAAGGGGCTGGAAGCGGGGCTTGGAGGTTCCTTCTAGTCTGAGACTGAGATGAAGGTGCAGCGACAAGGATGAGAGGAGTGCAGAGACCACAGAGAAGGCAATCAGAGAGGGCCCCACAACCAGGAGGCGAAAGCTGGTTAGGATTAGGGGATGAGGAGAGAAGAGGTGGAGGGACGAGAACAAAGAAGCCGGGTGAACACACGCCTCTGGCCTCGCCCGGGCCTGACGCAGTGGGTGGCTCGGTAAATCCTGGCTGCCTTCTTCACTGATGGAGCCATGGGAAAGGTGGTTATCGACTCCAGTGGGAATGAATTGCATTCCCTTCCTCAAGAACAGCAATAGCAGTCAGGACAACTGGATGACAGGGCACCTCTGAGAGGGGAGGGGCACACACCTGGCTCCTGTGGGTGGTCTTGCCCACGGTCTCCCAGCTTTAGGGTTCTGCCGAGTCCTGGTCACGTGGACATGAGGTACGCTGGAAGGAGAAGCAGCCTGTCTGGGGAAGTCTCCAACATTAAGAAAGAGGAGAAGCATCCACCCACCATTCTGAGCTGGAAGACCCCCTGCCTAGGAGACATTCAAGCCAGGGAGGGGCTGTTCCCCAATCCTCCTTACACAGTGTCGGGGGTCCTCCGCCCTCATCCTGCACCTCTTTTTGTCCCAACAGTGCTTCCTCTGGAGAGGCAGCTCCACGAGGCTGCCCACTGGAACCACGTTGGGAGGATGAAGGAGCCGATCGGGAGGAGAGTACACATCAGGGCCAGAAATCACGTGTGTAAAGGGGCTCCGGCTGGGAATAATGCTATAGTGTCACCTCCATACAGGAGGGACAGTTCCCGGAGCCTGGGGCAGGCACATCGGCACATGTTAACTTGGGGGAGGCTCAGGCCCTGGCCTCCTTGTCCACTTTGTCTCAAAATCTCTGAGGCCCAAAGTCAGGGTCAGGATTCCAGTGCTCTTAACTCTTAATCCTTGTGACCCATCCAGAAGGCTCCTCCAAGAAACAGATTTAGAGTCAGGAGGGCAGGGGGTCAAAGGTCAGGAGTCGGAGGCTGGCAGATAGGGACAGGCACCTGGAGAGACAAAGGTGGCCTGGTGCCTCTGGTCAGAAGTCCAGGGGTTCTGGACCAAGGGAGGCTGATGTGTCAGTGGCAATTTTTTTTTTTTTTTACAGTGTTTTGTTTTAAAATCTTTATTGAATTTGTTACAATATGGCTTCTGTTTTATGCTTTGGTTTTTTGGCCACAAGGCATGTGAGATCTTAACTCCCCGACCAGGGATCCAACCTGCACCCCCTGCACTGGAAGGCGAAGTCTTAACCACTGGACCGCCAGGTCCCTGAGGCATCCTCCCAACGTGGTTCCGGCGGGCAGCCTCATGGAGCTGCCTCTCCAGAGGAAGCACTGTGTGGACAAAAAGGGGTGCAGGATGAGGGCGGAGGACCCCCGACACTGTGTAAGGAGGATTGGGGAACAGCTCCTCCCTGGCCTGAATGTCTCCTAGGCAGTTCAGTTCTCTGAGGGCCCGCTGTGCCTACTGAGTGTGTAAAACTGCTGTGGGCCCAGGCCTGCCCTTGGCCTGGTGGGGAGGCAGACCAGGCCTCAGGGAAGGGTGCAGGTGGGGTGGTTCGCAGCCCCGCTGGAGAAGGGGGCAGAGGGACAAGCCATTCTTCTGGTTGGGGACACTGGGGATGGGCCTGCGTACCACGTGGGGTAGCCTCTCTGTGTGTTGGGGCTTCTAGCTGTCAGGAGCATCTTAGAGGAGATGCCAGGGCCTGGGTGAGAGGTCAGTGGAGGCTGAAAGGGTTGGAGGCAGGGTTCCTGACTGCAGCAGTTATCCTCTGTCTGGTTTGATGTGACAGGGGTACAACTTGGGTCTTCACAGCCTGCCTAGGGCTCAGTAATAGTAGCAGGAATTCTAGGGTGTGTCTGGTGTATTTTGGTTTTCAGAGCACTCATCTACCTGTTTCCTGGTGGTTCTCACTCACCCCTGGAGAGGGGAGGAGAGCAGGGAGGATTGGTCCTATTTATAGATGGAGGCAGGTACAGAGGAGGGCAGCAAGTCACCTTAGGTCACACAGCACATTATTGATGACTGGAGCCTTGGTCTCATCTCCTGGACAAGCACTTGCAAGGAAACATGGACTTGTAAGTTGGACTTGCATCTTATGGATGATAGGATGCTAATGACAGGTTCATTCATTCATTTACTCGTTGAATGATTCATTTGTTCAATAAGTATTAAGGGCTTACTCTGTGCTGGCACTGTGCTAGGTGATAGGGACAGCAGAACCCATGGCAGACATGGTCCCAGCCCTCTTGGAGCTGATAGTCTGGTGGGGGAAAACAGACATTAAATAGAGTATCTCACAAATAGTTCATTCCCACTGTCACAGTTTGAAAGCATGTGGGCATCAGAGGGGCCCTCTCGGCGAGAAGTCCTCCCAAGGAAGTGGCATTTTTGTGGGAGCCAGTGAAAAAGGGCAGTGTTTTCAGGCAGAGGGGACAGAATGGGAAAGGAAGGGACAGCTCGTCCCCAGAGAGACCACACAGAAAATTAGTGTTTTCTTTTGTTGCCCCATCACATGCTGAAAACTGTGGAGGGAAGTGGGTTCATGGGTTGGAGGCTGGCCTCCCCCAGGCCTGCTCAGATGTGCTGAGGGCCAGAGACCAGGGTGAACTGCCAGGGCGGTCTGACAGTGAATTTGGGGGTGGGGGGTAGGTCAGAACCCTTCAACCCTCTTCTGAAGGAAGGAGGGGACAGAACCCAGGCACTCAGGATTCCTCAGGGACTTGGAAAATAATCCTCAGACACAGGTGGGTGCCCAGCAGAGGGAGCAACAGGAACAGACTTAGAGACAGGATGTTGTCTGGCATTTCTGAGAAGCAGTAGCCAGGCCATGCAGGGCCTCATAGGCCCAAGGTTTAGGCGTTTGATCCAAGAGCAGTGGGAAGCTGGGAAGAGTTTTAGGTGGGGGACAGACGGATCTAGACATGGTGTTTTACTACATTCATTTCAGCAGCTGCAGAGTGGAAGAGGAGGGGGTCAGAGTGGGGCTGTGGCCCCAGCCGACTGGTCGCCAGAGCCAGCAAAGGTCCTTCCACCCCGCAGACCAGTTGTCCTGGCCGAGAGGTAGGGAGGCTGTGCGAGGTGGCCAGGCAGCCAGCTGGTGCCTCACAGGTTTCCTCTCCCTCCTGGCAGGTGGGCAGGGTGGCCCTGCACCGGGCTGCGGGTGCAGGGCACGAGCAGGCTGTGCGGCTGCTCTTGGTGTGTGTGCATGTCTGTCTTCCTGTCTGTCTCAGGGTGGGGCAGGGGCATCTGGGTCTATGAGCCAGCTGTCATTGCCGAGGTTGTCACTGATACACAGACGAACAGGTGCAGGCTGGGCAGTGGGTGAGTCTTCAGGGGCCAATGACACTGTACCAATCCTACTTTCCCTTTGCACAGTCATAAAGATCTCTTCATTTCAAGGGCCTTTCAGTTCTCAGCCTTTTCAGTCCCTCGTGATGTCATGTGAACAGGGAGAAATATGGGCTATAGAACAGGTAATTGGGTGGGTTGACAAAGGCCTCATTAGTAAAGTCATTGGGAGGGAGGTCTCTCATGATATGACACAGGGCTCTGCCTTGGCAAACACTAACCCACAACCTGGATAAAGACTAACAGTCTTACTTAACAAATTGGCAGGGAGCACACTGCTAAGAGAGAGAGCAGAATAATAACAAGGTCTACAAATTTATCTCTACGGGTTTGGATAAAGAGCTGAATCTGACAACGGCATTTGACAGGGATACATTTTTTAAAAATTATAAACTTTTCTGCAGAAACTTAGCTTCCATGGAAATACTTTTCTTTGTCCTGACTTCTCTTTGCTCTGAGGACCCACCATGAAGGGGGCTTGATTACAAGTCAGGGCTGGGGGTGGGGCAGCAACACCTACCTCCCCACTCCCTCACCCCATCTCCTCCCTGCTCCTGCTTAGGCCTCATTTAGAGATGACCCTGGAAAGAGAGTGTCTGGTTTCCACAGTCTGAGCGTCCCAATAAACCACTGGAACTTCTTGCATCAGCCTTTTGCCCACAAAGACCCTCACTGTTGGGACTTCCCTGGTGGCATAGTGGTTAAGAATCCATCTGCCAATGCAGGGGACACGGGTTCGAGCCCTGGTCCGGGAAGATCCCACATGCCGCGGAGCAACTAAGCCCATGCGCCACAACTACTGAGCCTGCGCTCTATAGCCCGTGAGCCACAACTACTGAGCCTATGTGCCACAACTACTGAAGCCCGTGCGCCTGGAGCCTGTGCTCCACAAGAGAAGCCACAGCAATGAGAAGCCCGCACTCCGCAACGAAGAGTAGCCCCCGCTCGCCGCAACTAGAGAAAGCCCGCGTGCAGCAAGGAAGACCCAACGCAGCCAAAAATAAATAAATTAATTAATTAAAAAAAAAAGACCCTTACTATCACCACCATGCTCTGTTATTTCTTCCTTGAGGGACTGAGTGAGAAAAGAAGATACGAGGGAGAATAGTAAGAGAGGGTGCTTACAAATCTTCTCTGTTTCCTTTGCAAACAGCAATAAATACGTTTTGAAAAATAAGAAGGCTGGTAAGCGTGCCTACTTTAATAACAGGAGGGGAGGGTAGAGGAGACACTGGAGAAGGGAAATCCTGTTGTTGGGGGGAAGGTCTCTAGTGAAAAGCCACGGGGCTCTGTCCTAGATAGCTCCTGGAACTAGGACAGTGAGGTACCTTGGGGTTCCCACTGGCAAGAGGCTCTGTCTCCCATGACTCTCCTCCCCCAGCCTTGAGCCTTGACCCTTTTCATTCCCAAGCTCCTGTGGGCTTCTCCCCTTGGACTCTGTCCTTCGTCAGCCAGCCAGCCCCCAGTTACTGATATTCTACCAGTAGCTGAGCTCTGAGCCAGTGCTGGGTCTCCTGGCCTCTTTGGTTCTAGCTGAGACCAACTCTAGTCCCCATCTGAGGTGCTATGGTGGGTCCAGCACCTTCCCAAGGTTTCAGGAGGAAGGGCTTAAATTCTCGTGGTCACTCTTGACTCTTACTTCCAGCTTCTGCTCGGTTTTCGCTGTCCTCTTGAAATTTTGCACATAGTCCTTTGTCTCTCCCTTGGCATCACCCCTGACATGGATCACAGTCCTTCTCCCCACTTTCCATAGAGACCCCATTCACACACTTTGATGTGGGGCAGGCTTTCCAAAATAAGAGGTGGAGGGGATTTACATTACACACAAAAACAATGTAAAAATCCTAAAATCCTGTTGACATTCCTGTTCTTTATTATTTTCTTTCCTTTACCATATGCTTTCTTTTCTTCTTTATTTTAAATTTATTTTTTAAATTGAAGTATAGTTGATTTACAATGTTGTGTTAATTTCTGCTGTACAGCAAAGTAACTCAGTTATACATATACATACATTCTTTTTTATACTATTTTCCATTATGGTTTATCCCAGCACACTAAATATAGTTCCCTGTGCTATACAGTAGGACCTTGTCCATCTATTCTATATGTAACAGTTTGCATCTACTGACCCCAGACTCCCAGCCCATCCCTCCCTCCTCCCCACCTCCCCCTTGGCAACCACAATTTTGTTCTCTGTGCCATTCCTGTTCTTTAAAGTCCCTTGGTCCTTTCCTTGTCTTGGGCTTGGCCTCTTCCCCTGCCCCACTTTCAATGCTGTTATTGTCTGCACCGTCCCCACCCTGCCTCCAAATTCCTGCCATCATGCCCAGTCAGTCCTTTCTGGGTTTCACCTTTCATCCCAACCACTTGTCACAGCTTTTACCCAAACCCAGTTCTGTCCCTAAGAGGGATTCTGGTGCCAACCACTAAGACCCCTTTTCCTGGTGCTCCCCCAGGAGCTCTTTGTGGAGCCAAGTGGGGAAGTGGTTGTGACTAGGGTGCTCTGTGCAGGTGCTGGGGTGAGGCACCCTTTCCCCCAGAGGTCCAGACTGTGAAATTGAGGCTGATTCAGGACTAGGCCAACCCTGTTCTTCTGGCAGCTTAGAGTGTGCTGGGGATGAGGACACATCAGGGGACACTGATCCCTTAGCCCTTCCTGAGGTGGGCTCTGCATTTCTGCTCCCAGCTGGACTTGGGAGCATTTTCCCACTGCAAGCCTGCTTATGCTTGTGGGGAGATTCTGTGGCCCATCAGTACCAGGTCACCCTGTGGGCTCATTCTATGAATGACAGGCCGTTGGCCTCACCAGGGGACCCAGAGCCACACATGACCCTGTTTCTGTGGGAAAATATGTTCTGGTCTTTGAACGCCCAACTTAGAGACAAACTTTGGGGCTGTCCAAAGCTGAGGGAGGCCAGTGCGGTCTGTAGGCAGAAGGTGGTGATGATCTCCCAGGCCTCTGTTCTGCTCAGACCCTGCCACATCCCACCACACTCAAGGAAAGACAGAGAAAAACCACTTCTAAGAGGGTGGCTGGCTGTCAGTGCATCCTGGGAGGTGAGTTTGGAGGCCTGGGGGTGCTCTTCACAGAGAAGGAAAGACTCAGTAGAGGTGGGGATGAAGCCTGCCCTCAGATGCAGAACCCCACGAAGGTGGAGGGCAGTGCAGGGGCTCTGGTGACCTGGAAACACTTTGCAGATGTTGAGGAAGAGCATCCTGCAAATAGGATCTGGGCTGCCATCAGAAGAAGGCCTAGATCTATTTTCAGTTGCTCCAAAGGGCCAGTAGGGTGGAAAGCACAGGGATGCAGATTTCAGTTCCGCATGAGGAGGGACTTTTCACGGTGAGAAGTGTTTGAGGTGCAGTGGTTGTCTTGTGCAGCGGCGAGATGCCGTCCCTTCATGTGCGCAGACCTAAGCCATCTGCCTGGAGGATGTTTCGCAGGAGATTCAAACAGTTGATTCTCAAATGCCAGTCCAGGGTGAGGTCTTCACCAGTCACAGCAAATCAGAAAATTGGAACAATGCAGTGTATGTTTCATGAAGCTGTATTTGGAAAGAGTATCCTCTGAGATCAGCTCCTTTCAAACTTTTTTGTCGTAAAACGGTCCATCTTTGTGAACTGGTGGTGAGAGGAGATGGCAGCTCTTTTATTTTTAAGGTGTATTCGGTATCCCCACAAAAGTTTGCCGTTGGTGGGAGAGTAAATCCTCAGAGTTATCACAGGGAGAAAATCTTTTTCCCTTTTTTCTTTTCTTTCTTTTTATTGTATCTATGTGAGAAGATGGCTGTTAGCTGAACCTACTGTGGTGATCATTTCACAATATATGTAAATCAAACGATCATGCTGTGTGCCTTAAACTTATACTGTGATGTATGTCAATTATTTGTCAGTAAAACTGGAGGGGGGGAAATGTTTGCAATAGTATATCAGCCTCTGTTTAAAACAATTTCCTGGACTCTAAATTCCTAAGGCCCAGAGCTCCCCGGCCTGGGTGGCACTTAAGGTCCCTTATGGTTACACGATTGTGCAAAGCACACTTGGGCCCAGGTGGCACAGCCACGCCCCCTCATAGTCTCCTCCCTCCACCCCCCACCCCCACCCCCAGCCATGTCCTCTCCCCAAGTTTGGGATGAATGCGCTTCTCCTGTCTGCCTGGTTCAGTCACTTACGGATCCTCCAGATCCTGGTCAACTCCGGGGCCAAGATCCACTGTAAGAACAAGGTAAGGCCTCAGCTGGCAGCCCACTTGCCCGCTCTCTACCTCCTGCTGCACAGGGCTGCCCCCACCTCTGCTGCCTGTCCCCATCACTGCCCCCTCTGTCCCCTCATGTGCCTCTGCCTGCCCCAGCTTGCCTCGACCCTCTGAGAAGCGTCCTGAAACCCCAGCTGAGCTCAGCCTTGTGAAGCTGAGACCCTCACTACTTCCACTGGGGCTGGGAGAAGGGCCTGGGGATGCCTCTTTCATCAGCATTGAAAGCCCCTGGCTTCTGATCCCCCTACTCTTTACCACTCTGTGATGTTGAGACAGTCCCCAGTCCTCTGGCCAGCCTCTTGTTCACAAAGGGGAATTAAAGAAACACCCTCAGAAGATTAAATGAGAAGGAGGTAGGGCCTTCTCCCTCCCACGGGGCTCCAGCTCCCTTGCGGTCAGTATGGCCAGGTAGAAGGAGCCAAGCACCATTTACCAAACTCTGGGACCTTGGGCAAATTATTTTACCACCCTGAGCCTCACTTTTCCCATTTGGAAATAAGAGTGCTAGTACCCGTCTCTGAGCTGAGGCAGAAGTAACTGCAGTGCTGTGTCTAAAGTACCTGGCCCAGTGCCTGGCACGTTAGCGACCCTGGCAGTCCCCCGTTGCTCACTGGTGTGTGCTATGGTTTGAGGGAGGAGAGCCCCAGGGAGTCAAGAGTGCCCAGAATCCCTGAACTGGTGTCTCAACTTTTAGGGGGTTGGTGGCCCTTATGAAAATGCAAACATTTCTGGGCCAAATACCTTCAGCCAGGAGTTCTCAACCTTGGTCCTTAGAGAGACAGAATTTGGGGATCCATGAACTTTGAAGGGAAAACAAGGACCTTTTTCTTTTTTTAAACTGCCCTCTGCTTAAAATTTTAGCATTTCTTTCCATGATGAATGCAGGTAGAATTAATATACCTGTGACATTGTCTCTAAGACAAAATGTAGCTCTTTTCATATCACATTACAGTTTTTGCAGTTATCTCAAAATACTGTTTACGCTCATATCATTACTTTGAAATCATGGCGGTAGTTATTAGACCTTTCACTAGATCTTGTTGTTTAATGGATCAATAAAGCATATATGCTACTAGATAAAAAATTTGGGTTTTAATATTTTGATAATTCTATTTCAATATCATTGTTTTTCTTTTCTGGTAGGCAGAATACTGTCCGCCCCAATATGTCCATATCCCTATCCCTAGAACCTGTGAACTCTAGAACCTAACATGGCAAAAGGAATTTTTCTGATGTGATTAAGTTAAGGACCTTGAGATGGGGAGACTATTCTGGATTATCCACATGTGCCCACATGTCCTTTTAGGGGAAAGAAGGAGGGAGGCAGGAGAGTCAGAGAAGGAGATGTGATTGAAGGAAGCAGAGGTTGGAGTAATGTGACCCACAAGCCAAGGAATGCAGGTAGCCTCTAGAAGCTGGAAAGGCCAGGAAATGGATTCTCCTAGAAACTCCAGAAGAGAAGCAGTCCTCCCAGCCCATTTTAGACTTTTGACCTCCAGAACTGTGAGATAATAGATGGGTGTTCACCAGACACCAAAAAGGACCATGGCACACAGGAGGTCTGCCCTATACCATTGTTAGGATCTTGTTGGCAGTGGTAGAAATGTCTGACAGCTCTCAGTGAAGGATACCCCTAGGCTATGGGCCACAGGATCCAAGCCCAGAGTGTGGGATCCAAGCCCAGTTTCAAGCTGAGGGCCCTCCTGTCCAGTCCTGCCTGTCTGGCTTAGCCTTAGAGAGAGTCTCAGCGGTCTTGCAGAATCCAGTAGCTGTTGCGATGAAATTTGCTATCAACACAGAATGAGCCTCAGTGTTCTAGAATGAGGGAGGTGAGGTCTTAAGTGTGTGTGGAGGGCAGGGCTCTGAGTAGTGGATCTTCTAGTTAAGCAGGTCCACTCCATATTAGTTTTCTGTTTTTGGTAACAAACTACTCTAAAATGTAGTGGCTTAAAGTAACATTGACTTATGATTTTTCATAATATCATTGGCTGGTCAGTTCCTCCGGCCTTGCCTGGGCTCACTTATGAGGTCAGCACATGTCTGGGGCCTCTGCAGGAAGAGGGAACGTCGCGGATGGTGTGGCCAGTGTCTCCAGGTGGTAGCTGACATTCATGGAGACTTCCTTCTGTGACAGCCCCAGGACATCAAAAGAGCAAGAGTAGAAGTAGCAAGGTTTCTTGAGATATTATTTCTACCGCATTCTACTGGTCAAAGCCCATCACAGGGTCAGCCTCGTTTCAGGGGGAGGAAAATATCGGATTCCTCCTCTTGATGTGAAGAGTAGCACAGTCCTGTTGCTTGATCTTGGGACAGTTTCTCAGTCCATCCTGTTTTTCATGACCTTGCCACTTTTGAAGAGTACTGGTCAAGTATTTTGTAGAATATCCTTCAATTTGGTTTTGTCTGATGTTTTTCTCATGATTAGATTGGGGTTATGGAATTTGGGGAAGAAGACCCCACAGGTCAAATGCCCTTCTCATTACCTCCTATCAGGGGGCATGTGATACCATTGTGATTCGTCACTGGTGATGTTCTCTTGATCCAGTTCTGACACCAATTCCGATGTGTGTTTTTTCCAGATCACCAAGCAGTTAACTCAGTTCCCCGTGGACACTGACCAGGAGTCCACAAATTTAACTCACTTCTGACACTACTTGGAGATAGTGTCAGATTCTGCCGGTTAAGGGTTCAGTCCTACAAGACTGCCCACGCTTTGGATGTCAATCACAAGCCCAGGTGGTTGCCTAGCTATATAATTGCCTGTAAATCAGAAGTTCCCACGACCCCCTCCCCAGGTTCGGTTAATTGCTAGAGCGGCTCTCAGAACTCAGGTAACCGGTTTACTTACTATATTTCTGGTTTATTACGAAGGATATTAAGGATATGAATCATCAATGGCCAGATGAAGAGATGCATAGGGCAAGGTCCTGAACGCAGGTGCTTGTGTCCCCACGGAGTTTGGGACCCGGCACATGGATGTGATCTGATTCACCAACCTGGAAGTTCTCCAAGCCCTGTCCTTTTGGGGTTTTAATGGAGGCTTCATTACATAGACTTGATAGATTAAATTCTCAGCCCTTGGTCATTGACTGAACCTCCATTCCCTCTCCTCTCCTCAGAGGTGAGGAGGTGGGACTGGAAGTTCCAACCCTCTAATCACTGTTGGTTCCCCTGGCAACCAGCCCCCCATCCTTTATTTACTTAGGGGCTTCAAGTCACCTCGTTAACATCATAAAAGACACCTTTATCACTGTTACCATTTAGGAGATTCCTAGGGTTTTAGGAGCTCTGTGCCAGGAGCCAGGACAAAGACCGAATATATATTTCTTATTATAAATCATAATATCAAGCTTGATCACTTGGTTAAAGAGGTGTCGGCCAGGTTTCTCCACTGGAATGTTAGCATTTTTCCCTTTCCATACTCTATTGTTAGAAACTCTTTGTCGTTTTAATTTGCATTTCAATAATGACTAATGATGTCATATATTTTTTCATGTGCTTATTTGTCATTCCATATATCTTCTTTTGTGTGCAGATTATTTTTTAATTGGGGTAATTTCTTATTGATGAGTTTTTAGAGTTCTTTGTAGATTTTGGATGTATTTCAAAATAAATGCAGACATCAATGTATTTCCCCCTAAATATGTCAGCATGCGTATCATTAACTAGAGTTCAAATTCTTTGTATACAATGAAATACAAGCTGAGTCTTTTTTTTTTTTTTTTTTTGCGGTACACACTGTTTTTTGTGTTTTTTTTGTGGTCTCACTGTTGTGGCCTCTCCCATTGCGGAGCACAGGGTCCGGACGCGCAGGCTCAGCAGCCATGGCTAACGGGCCTAGCCGCTCTGCGGCATGTGGGATCTTCCCGGACCAGGGCACGAACCCACGTCCCCTGCATCGGTAGGCGGACTCTCAACCACTGCGCCACCAGGGAAGCCCAAGCTGAGTCTTTAAAAAAATATTTATTTATTTATTTATTTTTTATTTGGTTGCACCAGGTCTTAGTTGTGGCTTGTGGGCTCCTTAGTTGCAGCTCCAGGGCTCCTCATTTTAGCTGCAGCTTGCCAGCTCCTTAGTTGTGGCATGTGAACTCTTAGTTGCGGCGTGCATGTGGGATCTAGCTCCCTGACCAGGGATGGAATCTAGGCCCCCTGCATTGGGAGTGTGGAGTCTTATCCACTACACCACCAGGGAAGTCCCTACACACTGAAATTTGACAAGTGCTACTCCTCTGTAACCCAAACCACTGTCAAGATGTAGAAGACTGTTCCATTGATTTTTATGACCCATTGATGGTTACAGTCTATTTAGAAAAGTACTCCAAATAATCTAGCTGTAATGCAAGGCCAGGGTAGAAGCTCTGGACTATAAACATAGGATCTGCAAACCTCCCTCACTTAAATATTGCTTCTGGGGCTAAGAGACCTTCAATAAAGCGAAGCACAATAAGCCTGTATTATCCTAACTTGACCTATGAGGAAATGGGCGCTCACAGAGGTATAGGTAACTTGCCGAAGACCCCAGAGCTGATAAATGCTGGAGCTGGGATTTGAACTCTGGCATCCTGAGTCCCACCAGCCCCCGTGAGGCTAAGTGGGTCCTGTGGATGTCCCAGGGGCCTATCCCCATTTTCAGTGTGGTTTCCTTTGGAAAGCTGTTCTGATCACAAACACTCATTGTCTGGGAGACAGCCAGTGTGTGAGCAAGGCCTCCCTTCGCAGACTGCAGGGACCACCCTGGGCTTGTTTCCAGGACAGCCTGACCTTACTGCACTGCGCAGCCCCAAAAGGCCATGTGCCAGTGCTGGCGTTCATAACAGAGGACCTGGAGGACGTGGCCCTGGACCACGCTGACAAGGTGAGTGTGGCCTCAAGGCTGTGTGTCCTTCCCATCGGGCTTGGGATTCCTGGGGCCTCTCCTGTACATTCCTTGAGTGCATCCCTTGAGCCATGGGTAGTGCAAACTGGACCCCACCTCAGGGAGTTGCTGGTCTAGAAGGGGCATTAGGCACAAATGAGCAGGACGCCAGCAGCACATGGTCAGTTCCCTCAGAGAGACTCTGATATGGACTAGACAGGTTAGAGAAGGGAGACAGTGCTTTCTGCTTCCTGGAGGAGGTGGAATTTGGTAAATGAATAGATTTCATCAGTAAGATTAGAAAGCAAGGGGCATTCCAGATGGAGGAGAGACAATTGCTAGAGCTTTAGAGGAAAAGGGCTTTTGGTGTGTGAGTTCAGATGGGTTAGAATCTTGGGAATGAAGCCCTGAGAGGTTGTTAAGGGCCTTCATAGAGATCTCAACCCGCAGCCTCAGAAATGGGTCCTTTATTCAGGAGCCACAGGAGGATTTCAGTGGGGGAGGGACCCACCAAGTGGGGTCTTGTTGGGAAGACGGTCTGGGCTTTCCAGGCAGGGTGTATAAGGCAAGGTGGGGGAGAGTGTCTGGAGCACTGCAAGCCCAGTGTGGTTGGGAAACTGAGGCCAGGTGGGCAGGGCGAGGAAGATTCACTTTCTTCTCCTCCCCCGCCAGCTGGGAAGTACAGCATTTCATCGGGCTGCAGAGCACGGGCAGCTGGATTCTCTGGACTTCCTTGTGGGCTCTGGCTGTGACCACAGTGTCAAAGACAAGGTACTGTAACCATGGGTCCCAGGGGGAGGGCCGGGCTCTGGGCTCCTGACCTGGGTGGTCACGGGCAGCTCACCTGTGTCTACTGCCAACTGCAGCGTGCTAGAGGGGCTGGTGGCCCAAAGACCAGCGTGTGTCTGATGCTCATGCAGCAGGCATTTTTTGGGCACACACTATGGGCCAGCCGTGTGCTATGGGTGAAGAGCACAAAGATGCCCAAGACACAGTTTCTTAATCAAGGAATTCAACCACAGTCCTAGGAGAGAGCTGTGAGCCATTGTGGGGAGCCAGGATGGCAAATCTGATTGGTTGGTAGTGATGCCTGGAGTGGGTTTGAGTGGGGCTGTGATTCCACTGGGGATGTCTGTTGCTGGGGGGAATGGGGAGGAGTTGGGGGACGATAGCCACATGCCTGCTGGTTATTTGCTTTCTTTGTGTTTTAGTAATCTACTATGATTATGGCAAAAGTAGGATGAGACCGCTGAGGAGGGAGCAGTTCATTCAGGGTGGAGAGCTTATAAGCAGGAATTCACCTATCTGAGAATAGATGAGGGGTTGGGACCCAAGGGGACTACCCTACAAATGACTTGTATCAATGGACCATTGCGAATCATTAGGCAGATGTGTTGCAGCAAATTCTAAACAGTGCTTCCAACAAAGGGAAGAATTCCACTGTTAATTTTCTGATTAATATGCTTGGCTAGGATACAAGGAGTTCTGTTTACAAAGCTAGTGACAGAGCTCACAGACCAATGAATCACAGGATCTTAGATCAAGGGCCAGTTCAACCTTCTCGTTTTACAGATGTGGAAGCTCAGGCCCAGAGAAGGGGATACTGTAGCCAAGGTCACACAGCAAGACAAAGGTCGAGCTGGGTTTGGAGCCAGCATCCTGATGCCCCGCTGTGCTCCTCCTTCATCAGGCTGCCTCCTGCGGCCCTGAGCCCTGGGGGTCTGCACCAAATCTGTCCACCCACACTCAGCCTTTCAGGATGAAAAGGCTAAGTTAGGTTCTGAGATTCAGATCAGGCTGATTTCCTTCATTTCAGAAACATGGGCAGAGCAGGTTGTGCTCTGTGCCAGGCCCTGAGCCAGGAACTGGGAGTACGGACAGGGGTAAAGAATGACCCTCACCAGGACACATCTACCCAGGAGGCGAAAAAAAAAAAAAAATGATGTACTCAGGGCCCCAAGAGAGCAGAAGCACCAAACTAGAAAGCAAGAAAAGTTCAGCTTTGGTGAACTCACCCAGAATCTTGCAATCAGAAATGCTAGGAAGAAGCTTTTAAAATTACATGTCCCTGTTAATTGTTGTATTTTCCAATGAGGAATGTTTTCATTTTGAATTTCATTTGGGGAGAGGGCACAGCACGCTTTTCAAGGCTTTGGGCCACTGAAGGCCTGACTCGTGCTAGGACCCGCCAGCCCGTGTAGGGGGACAGACCTGTCAGAACAGATGACAACATACCTCACGCTGCAGGTGCTGTGGTAGGGAGGCATTGAGAGCCTGGAGAGAGTGATTAATTCCTCCGGAAATGTCAAGGAGAGGCTGACAGGGCCCCACAGAGGTGGAGAGGCTGGATGTCCCCACGGGTGGAGGGGAGAGGCCAGGCCCAAGGCCAAGGCCTCCTTCCACCCAGCCCCCTGTCCTGCCTGGGCAGAGTGTGAGGACCCTGGGCAGGGGGTCCATGCCATCTGCAGCTTCAAAGGGTAGGAAGTAGATATTTATAATCCAGAAGGAAGAGGGAAGCCCTGTCCTGTTTCCACAGCTCTGCTAACTGGGGGCACGTGCCAAACCCCAATGTTCACACACTTCCTTCCGGTCTCTTTGAACACAGAGACTTCAGACTGTGGCTACACCGCCCACAGCCTGACCCTTGCCTGCTGTGGCGAGCCGACCACGGAGCGGGTGGGAGAAGAGCCGAAAAAAGCTGTTGAGGGGATTTTTTAAACTTAATTTTATTTATTAATATAATATAATGATGATCATAAAGGAAATGTAGATGTTTCCTCCTTGACCCTGTAAGATAGTTATAGCTGTTTATGTGTGTGTGTTTATCTATCATGGGGGCGGGGTATATTTTTAACTACTTTAAGTACTGCTTTGGCTTCTGTATGTGTTCACATCCTCATTGGGCCTTTTATAGATATCTGTGCCTAAACACACAGGGAAGGTACTGAGACAGGCCAGGGCAGAGGAAAGCACTGGTTCAGCTCGATCGTCCCCATGGCCTTGTGGGCATGATACATGGCTGAAGCTGGGTCCTCCCTTCTGGGTGCTTTTGTGGGTCCCTCCAGGGTCCTTGTCCTGGTCCCCCATCTGTGGTTCCTCTGTAGGGACATACCTTTTCTTGGGCTGGCCATGTCCAGCTGCCTCTTCTTCCCTGGAGCCCCTTACCCTCCTGCAGCAAGTTCCCTTTAAAGACGATCCCAGATAGGCTGCCCTCTGTAGGACCACTTCCAACACAAAGAACACTGTGCCCTTTGCCCGCCCAGTGGAGCCACCTCTCTTGGCTCTGTCACTGTCACCTTTAGACTTCTCAAGGGTGAGGCTGCTCCCAATCCTCTGGTTCTCGAGTTCCAGGAGACACAGGTCAAGCTCTCCATCACGTTATGTATTATCATTGAACAAATATCTACTGAGTGTCTGTCACGTGCCCAGGCCCTATTCTAGGCACTTGGGGAAATTTCAGTGAACAAAATGGACAAAAATCCTTGCCCTTGTGATGCTTATTTCCAGCCAATAAACAACAAGCATAGTATACAAGTGGATTGTAGAGGGTGTTAGGTGGTCGGTGCTATGGGGGGACAGGAAAAGTGGAGCAGGGTAAGGGGATCAGGAGAACAGGAGGTGGGAGTTGTGGTTTTCAGTATTGTGGTCACGGTGGGCTGCACTATTCAATGAGAAGCTGACATCTTGAGCAAAGGCACAGGAGGCGAGCGATTGGGCCGTGTGGCTGCTGGGCACAGCCTGAGCACAAGGAGAGTCTCTGGGGCTGTAGCCTGAGCAGAGAGAGGGGATGCATCCGGGGTCACTGAGTTGGGACTGGCTTTAGACTGGAGCATGGAAAAATAGGGATTTAAAAAAAATTTTTTTTTAAGTAATATGTCCGTCTTAAAGTGTACGAAAAGAGACCAGAACTTGGCCCTTGAAAGTGCCCCTGGTTTTTGGTAGTTTTTGGCACAGTTCTCAGAGCAGGGTGGCATTGGCCCAGCGTGCAGGGCTGCAGCTCGTCACCAACTTGCTCTATAACCCTGGACATGTCTCCCCTCTCTGGATCTCAGCTCCAGCGGGTCCCCAGGGCCTGCAAGGGTCTGTGATTCCACTGACCCCTCAGGAGCCCTTCTCCCTGCAGGAGGGGAACACAGCCCTTCACCCGGCCGCCCGCTGGGGCCACCTGGCCGTGCTGCAGCAGCTTATGGACATCAGGCTGGACCTGGAGGAGAGGAATGTGGTGAGTCACCACCTGGAGGATGCAGAGATGTGTGACACTAGCTTGCCCCCTGCCTTCCAGGAGCCCGCAGCCCATGGTGCAGCCTGGTTTCCCCTGGTAGGGGCTCTGAAGCCAGGAGCGAGGACGTGTTCTCAAACAGCCTATAAGGAAAAGATGAGCAGGAGCACAAAACTCCAGGCTCGGAGGGGCACCAGGCCTGAGGGATCACGGAGCAGTCATACGCACAGTGTGCGTTCAAAGAAGGGAGAGGTCACTGTGGCCAGGATGGAGTAGGAGGGAATAGACAGAGCGGGGATGAGGGGGCTTGGAGGGCAAGGAGAACATGAGCAGAGCTGTGGCGGAGGGAGTGAATGCACCATATGCCCCTCAAGGTAAGAATCAGGGGCGGGGCTCAGGGAACCACAGATCACCAGGTCATGTCTGCAGTAGCAGAGAGGGGAGAGCTCAAAGAGCCCTGGAGCCCTGGCAGAAGGGGTGTCCTCCGGTCTTGGGCTCTGGCCTCAGCCTCCTGCCAGCCTCACACCACTCCCCCGTGTTTCAGGAAGGTCTGACTGCCCTGCACGCAGCTGCTGAAGGGATCCACCCCGACTGTGTGCAACTCCTCCTCGGGGCCGGGAGTAGCGCGAACGCCCTCACCCAGGTAGCCGGGCCTCCTCACGACTGGTGTGTGCCCTCGGCTGCCTGCAGAGACGTGACTGTGTCAACTGTAGGAGCCACGATGATTCCTGAACATTGTGTGAACAAGGCTGTGAGGGAACAGGCTCAGCTGTTGAGCTCTGTGACTTTGGGCAAATTACTTAATCTCTCTGAGCCTTGTTTCTCAACTATAAATTGGAGGTGATATATACTTACTATTTTATATTGCTATGAAGGCTAAATACCTAGCATATTGCCTGGGACATAATAGGAGCTCAGTACCCATTAGTGTCTTATTGCTGGGCACGTGACAGTTCACAAAGCCCTTTCATAATTATTACCTCAGAAAAATTCCCCCCATTTTACAGATGAGAGAGGTTCAGTGACTTCCCCAGGTCACAAGTTGGTAAGAAGCAAAGCTGAGTCTGAAAAGCCTATTCCCCTGACTCCAGAGTTCATGGCCTGAAACATTTGCCTTGCCCAGCGGGGGTAGGGGTGGGGTGTCCGCAACATGAGGCCCACACCGCAATTAGAGCTGGAGCCTGGGTGTGACTCTGGGACAGGCCTCTTTCTCCCTTACCATTGCACTCTATGAGTTGGCCATTAGAAATTCTCTGTGTCCTTGAAAGGGGGGTTGTGGCCTTTCTTTAGGTAGGAGGTTGGTGTTTTTGTTTTGTTTTGCTTTTTATTTTTAGATCAGTGACAAATACTCTTTCTTGGCTGGTTGAACAGCTGCAGAGTCTGGAATTCTCTTTTTCTAAATTTCAATAATGTAGCAAAAATAATATTAATAGTGAATAATATAAATAATAGCAAAAATAGTTTAAAAACAGAGGAATGAAAATGATATGCTAAAAATATTTAACACAAAAGAAGGCAGTCAAGGGGAAACAGAACAAAAAAAAACAAGAGACATTCAGAAAAAAAATAGCAAAGGGAATTCCCTGGTGGTTCAGTGGTTAGGACTTTGCACTTTCACTGCCGAGTCGGGGAACTAAGATTGACAAGCTGCGCAGCTCAGCCGGAAAAAAAAAAGAAAAGAAAAGAAAAAGAAAAATGGCAAATGTAAATATAATAATAATATAAATCGTAAATTCCCTTAAATGTGAATAATGCTTTATAAACCACAAAACATTTAATTTGCTCCCCTGGAAGGTGTGGAGACTACTACCCCAGGGACATAGCGGGGGACATTACAGCCAAGAGGGGGAAAGTAGCTGTCCCAGGGCACCAGCCGTGTCCTTCTGTTGCTGGTGAATTTAAGGTTCTTTCTTCATTGCAAAAGAATTTGGAGATGAAGTGATAGGTAAGAATCAGATTTATTTAGAGAGAAACACACTCCACAGACAGAGTGTGGACTATCTCGGAAGGCAAGAGGCAAGAGGCTTCAAAATATGGCGTGGTTAGTTTTTATGGACTGAGTAATTTCATAGGCTAATGAGTGGGAGGATTATTCCAACTATTTTGAGGAAGGGGTGGGGATTTCCAGAAATTGGGCCACTGCCCACTTTTTAGCCTCAGAACTGTCATGGCGCTGGTGGGTGTGTCATTTAGCATGCTAAGGTATTACAGTGAGCATATAATGAGGCTCAAGGTCTACTGGAGGTCGAATCTTCTGCCATCTTGGACCTAGTTGGTTCTCATTAGTTTTCATCATGTACTGTGGCTATGTCATTCTTTTTTTTTTTTTTTCCTGTACATGGGCCTCTCACTGTTGTGGCCTCTCCCATTGTGGAGCGCAGGCTCCGGACGCGCAGGCTCAGTGGCCATGGCTCACGGGCCCAGCCACTCCGCGGCATGCGGGATCCTCCCGGACCGGGGCACGAACCCGTGTCCCCTGCATCGGCAGGCGGACTCTCAACCACTGCGCCACCAGGGAAGCCCATATGTCATTCTTTTAAAGGTTGTGCCCTGCCCCCTTCACTCCTGTTTCACTTCGATCAGCAAGGTGTTGCTCCTTAGTCAGAAAGGCCCTTTCTCTGTGCCCAGCACTAGGCACTGGGAGGGGGCACAGACAGGTCATGCCATGGCCACCTCCCCAGCAGTAACAGCACAGGAGCTTAGAGACTTAGGGGGTTAGATCCAGCTGG
Source organism: Pseudorca crassidens (assembly GCF_039906515.1). Classification (NCBI taxonomy): domain Eukaryota; kingdom Metazoa; phylum Chordata; class Mammalia; order Artiodactyla; family Delphinidae; genus Pseudorca; species Pseudorca crassidens. The sequence goes on from NC_090296.1 coordinate 113,124,964, forward strand.
TGGTCGTTGGTGGCTTGGAGCTGCCCACCTCACTGGCTCTCGTGCTCCAGCCTTGACTTGAGGTTTCTGGCAGAGGCCACGGTCTATTCTGACACTCCCACCTCTGGCAGTGTCGTGCAGCAGGGTCTCTGAGGAGGGGGCAAACCCAAAGTGATTGCATTTCCCACGGGGAGGTGGATGGATTCCCACCCACCCTGTAAACTTGCTCAGACTCGACTTTGGGAGGGTGACCAACTCATCCTGGTCTGCCCATACTGTCCTGATTTTAAAACAAAGTCTCACATCCAGGGAACATTCAGTCCCAGGCAATCTGGGACAGTTGGTTACCTAGTGGGTCCTGCCTGAGACGAAGTCTCATCCAGGAGGAAGCCCTCCCTCTGGCCCTGCCAGGCTCCTCTGTGGATGTGCTTAGACCAGCTCCAGCTGGACAGTACATGCTGGGTGGGATTTGCCCTGTACAGGTAAATCTTATTGGTCCCCCTCCTTGAAAACCATCTCCTCAGCATCTATACTCCACGTGTCTTTACTGGCTAAGGAACTGTGAAGGCTTTGGCCTTTGTTCCGGAGTCTGTGACTGGAGGTGAGGAAAATCCAGAGACCATAGTGAACTCCTTTTACTAGTCACCAGGCCTAGGCAAGTCATTGATTTCTCCTGCCTCAGGGTTTAATGGGGATAATAGTCCCATGGGGGTTGTGAGCTGTGAATGGGATAATGAACCTCAAAGTGCTTTGTAAACCCTGCTGTGAGGGGTCCTTAGGATGCTGCATTGATGCCTGTTTCCCTCTAGAAAAAGCAGAGCTGCTTCCACTACGCAGCCCTCGGTGGCTCTGAGGACATGACCTGGGCCCTCGTCCATGCAGGAGGAAGCACTAACGTGGCTGATCACGTACGTGTGGGGCCTGGATGGAAGGTGGGGAGGCAGGGGATACACTGCCGAGTCTCCCAGGACCTCACTTCTCAACATAGAAATGGAGAACAGATTAGTGGTGGCGGGGGGCTAGGGGTGGGGGCGGGGGGCAGAGAAGGGAGGAGGGTGTGGTTATAAAAGGACTACACAAGGGACCCTTATGGTGATGGAACTGTGCTGCATCTTGACTATGTAAGGGATACACGAACCTACACGTGTGATAAAATTACATAGAACACACATGTATACAAATGACTACAAGTGAAACTGGGGACATCTGAGTAAGATGGTGGGTATTATCAATGTCAGTGTTCTGGTTGGGATATTGTACTGTGGCTTTGTAAGATGTTACCATTGGAGTGGGGAGAACAGAGCAGACGGGTGTTGAGGGTGGGAAGAAGGCTTTTCACCAGATACCTTTTGTTCTTTCTGGTTCTTTAGGTTTCTATAAATAAAATGTAAACCAATGAAAAGCAGTACTTGCTCTCTTTCCACTCCCCTTTCCTACCACATTCCCACAGACCTATTTCCAGGATGATGGAGGCCATATCCAGCCTCTTTGGTTATTTTATCTCCGTGGCCTGCTGCTTCCTGGAGAGCCACCATTAGAGCTCTGATGAGTTTCCTAGCTCATCCGCGTTGTGCACTTGAGCCAGTTTCCAGTGTCTGCCCATTCACTCTCACAGGAGACCTTCTTTTGGCCTGATTTTGATTTCACAGTTATCTAGCAATGATCTGAGGACACTGCTGAAATCCTGTGGTAGTTTTACCTAGGTTTTTAAATTTTTTTCTAGATGTGTTTCAGAATACTTTTTGTCATTTATTGCTATTTGGGTTTGGGATTACATGAGCCTGTAAATAATATAAGAGAAAATGGTCATCTTTGTAATATTTTATTTTTTCACTATAAACATGTCTCGCCATTTCTTTATGTCTTCTTTTGAATCCCTCAGTGATGTTCTATGGTTTTTGTTTGCCTTTGTAATAGCCATTTCCAATTATACTCTTCATAGGTACTTTATATATTTTGACCGTCATTGCAAATAGACTCTTTTTAAAATATGTCGTTTCTTGTGGGCATTCAATACAGGAATGCTACTGATTTTGGTATTTTTATCTTCTATATGATTTTCATTGATTTTGCTAGAGGTTTTTTTTTTTTTTTTTTGGTGGGGGTATAATAACTATTTTGACCTGTGTAGATATACAGTCACGTTGCCTACAAGTAATCATATAGTTTAAATCTTCTTTTCCAATATCCGTAAACTGTTTTTTTCTGGCCTAAACTAGTAATGGCAGTCATGGGCATTTTTGTTGTATGTGTGCGTGTTCTGTTCTGTCACCTTTTGGTACTCAACATGTGAGGGTGTTTTTCCACAGTAAGTATAGATCTATCCCATTGATTTTTCTGGCTTTGTACTGTTCTACTAGATGTGTGTCACCATATACCTAGACAGAAGGTTGCTGTGGCAGTATCTCCACTTAGTCATGTAGTCAGTGCTCACAGGGAACCACTGGAGATGGAATCCTCCAGCCTTGAGTGAGGCCTTGGGTAAATGTTGGGTTTGGGTGAGACCTCTGTTCCGGTCCCGGCTGGCTCTCTCATTCATTCATTTCATACATAAATAGTGGTTGAGCACCTACCTAGATGCTGGGGGTAGAAAGTCCAGTAACACAGGGTCTCTGTTAGTTACGTGTCCTTCGGTGTGTCATGTAAGTTTTATGAACTTATTAAGTGTTCTCATTTGTAAGGTGAAAGTACGAATAAGAATACCATTCCTATATACTTGCTAGGTTCATGTGTGGAGTAAATGAGATAGCAGAGAATCTTAAGGTGCTGTTGCTAGAAGGGACCTCAGCAAGCATCACTTGCCAGATGAAGATGACTTGCCCAAAGTCACGTAGTGAGTTCCTGGCATGGCAAGCTCTCAAACTTGGGATTTCAGGCTCCCGCCCACCATGAGGATCGATTGTGGCCCAAGGGATTCAGGCTGTGGGCTGTAAATTCCTCAGGCCACTCATGTCATCCGAGAAGTGAGAAGGTCCAAACTCAGAAGCACTATCTATACAGTAAGTCCCCTACACATGAACCAGTTCCGTTCCGAGAGCACATTTGTAAGTCCAGTTTGTTCATAAGTCCAACAAAGTTTGCCTAGATACCCAACTAACACAATTGGCTATATAGTACTGTACTGTAATATGTTTATAATACTTTTCACACAAATAATACATAAAAAACAAACACACAAAATAAAACATTTTAAATCTTACAGTACAGTACCTTGAAAAGTACAGTAGTACAGTACAACAGCTGGCATACAGGGGCTGGCACTGAGTGGACAGGCAAGAAGAGTCACTGACTGGAGAGGGGAGAGGAGGTGGGAGATGGTAGAGCTGAAGGATCGTCAGCGATAAGAGACGGAGGGCAAGCTGCAATTTCACTCATGCCTGACTTTGACGGCAGAGGTTCTGGTTCCTTGCTGGATTCAATTCTATCTACCCTCTTTAAAAAATGATTCAGTGATGTCTGGGTAGTAGCTCTTTTTTTCTCATCATAGATGACATAGCAGTACTGGGTTGCATTCTGAACGGCTGCTGCAACTTTCGTGTACCTTTCTGTGTTCGGGTCCTGTGCCTCAAAAACTAACTGTGGGGCTTCCCTGGTGGCGCAGTGGTTGAGAGTCCGCCTGCCGATACAGGGGACGCGGGTTCGTGCCCCGGCTGGGAAGATCCCACATGCCGTGGAGCGGCTGGGCCTGTGAGCCATGGCCGCTGAGCCTGCACGTCCGGAGCCTGTGCTCCGCAACGGGAGAGGCCACAACAGTGAGAGGCCCGCGTACCGAAAAAAAAAAAAAAAAAAAAGATACAAGTTGTCAAATGAAAAAAAAAAAAAACAACTGACAGTGCCTCCTCAAATGAAGAAAATCCCCTTGCCATTTCCTGCGTCGTGAATCACTTCGTTTCTTCAGTTACCTCTTCTTCCTCTTGTGTCTCTTTGTCCTTTCTCTGAGCCTCCAGTTCCATCAGGTCTTCATCAGTAAGCTCCTCGTGTTGCACAGCAACAGTACTGTACAGTAAAGTACACAAAAGCACGACTAGTAGAGGATGCACGCATGTGACAATGTACGCCAGACGTGAATTAATTTATGTGATCGGACACGCGCACGCATGCTCGCATCTTTGAAAGTTCGCAACTTGAAGGTTCGTACGTAGGGAACTTACTGTACTCCTCCCAACTCCCATCTTCTAGCACCAGCCTGCAGCTGGGCAGTCCTGGGAGGGACCCATCAACTGATCTGTGCCTCTCCACCGCCCCCAGCAGGCGCCTCTCCTGTGCACATCACCGTGAGGCACAACTTCCCCGTCCTGGTGCAGCTCCTTATCGACACCGGCAGTGACCTGGACGCCGTTGACAATGTAAGTGGCTGCAGAAACCATCTGGGCCCCATGGAGCCTCTGGGCACCCTCCCAGGTTAGCAGGGCTTAACTGTGGTCTACTAGCCTGGCCCAGAATTGAGGAATCGCTCTTTCAGCTTGTCAAAAGTTGTTTGAATATTTGTTGAAGGTAGCATTATTTTATCAACCATTCCTCTATTTTGAACATTTGAGTATTTCCAAGTTTCTGTCATGATGTATAGAACACTGTGGTAAACATTTTGCTACATGCAACCTTTTCCTTTCATTGATTTTTTTTTTTTCCCCTTAGGGAAAATTCCCAGGGCAGGGGTGACTGGGTTAATCTTGTATAACAAGAGGCCTCTGAGTCCTGAAGTTGTGATCAATCAGGAGCGTTTTAAAATCCCCATCCCCACAATCCACCCCCCAACCATACAATCCTCAGGGCCGCCACACACAACCACTAGTGGTGGAAAGCAATTTGACAGAATATAACATATACCTTTGAAATGGTCAGTATTTGCATGTCTGAGAATTGAGCCTCAAGAAATATATTAAGAGCTCATGTAACAAGATATTTGTTGTAGCAGTCTATCAGTTTTCATTTCAAAAAGGGCCCCAAATACTTAATAAGAGAGAAGTGCTCGGTTAAATTATGGTATAGGCATAGATAGGCTCTTATGGAGTTATATAAAAATGGTGTTTATAGAGTTTATAATATGCAGGAAGTTATACAGATGCAAAATGTATATACAGGATGATCTCAAATATGTAAAACCATAAAACTAAAAACATTCTGCCTTAAAGAAAATACTAGAAGAAATGTACTAAGACTGTTAACAAAGGTTGACTTAGGTGGGATAGCGAGTGGTATTTTTTCTTTGTTCTTTCTACTTTTTTGTTATTTACTGAGTTTGCTGAGTATTATGTTTATGATTAAATCCAGTTTACCCTCCCACATAACTTCTTTTTTTTATATAAATTTATTTTATTATTTTTATTTTTGACTGCGTTGGGTCTTCGTTGCTGCATGTGGGCTTTTCTCTGGTTGTGCCAAGCGGGGGCTACTCTTCGTTGTGGTGCGCAGGCTTCTCATTGCGGTGGCTTCTCTTGTTGGGAGCATGGGCTCTAGGCACCTGGGCTTCAGTAGTTGCGGCTCATGGGCTCTAGAGCACAGGCTCAGTAGTTGTGGCACATGGGCTTAGTTGCTCTGCAGCATGTGGGATCTTCCTGGACCAGGGCTCAAACCTGTCTGTGTCTCCTACATTGGCAGGTGGATTCTTAACCAGTGCGCCACCGGGGAAGCCCCACATAACTTCTTAGAGAAACTCTGTTAAGGCCCAGTTGGGAGTGTACCCACCTTGGTCCTGTCCTGGCTTTGAGCCACAGACCATCTCTACATGCTTTTCTGCTCTCCGTCCTCTTGGCTTCTTTTCCAGAGGCAGTAGACACCCCTCACCTTGCCGCCGAGCACGCCTGGCAGGACATAGTGGGTATTCTCCTCATTGCTGGGGTTAACTTAAACCTGAGAGATAAGGTACCTCTGCTCACAACCAGCCTCCCTTGCAAGCTTTCATGACTCCCTCTTTGCCAGAGATCCTGATGCAAATGCCTCCTGCTCCCAGAATGTTCAAGGCTTCCCATCTGTTATATATCAGCTCAAAGGCAACCTCCTCCAGGAAGCCTTCCTGCCCCTCCATCACCTTCCCCTGTGTCCTCTGAGGTCCCTCAGCACTTGGCCCACCCCTCTCCTGGTCCTTGCCTGTGATATGTTTGTCTTCTGTTTCATGGCCCACATCAGACTTTGAGCTCCTTGAGTCATCTGCTGGGGAGAGGGGAAGAGAGCTAGAGGAATAGCATGTCACCACCCCACAACTCCGTACGTGTGAAACAGGGTTGGGGGAAGCTTCCTGGGTCACGGTGCTTCTGGGGTGGCCACCTCCTCAGGTGGCCAGAAGTTTGAGAAGAGCTGAAGGCTTAGTATGAGGCTGAAGAGGTCACAGGCTCATGAGGGGAAGGGTCCTTGCACACGTGGCCCAGCCCTTGGGATGGTGTGGGAAAGAGATGGGGGCAGGGAACAGGCCCTGAGGCTGGACCTGGGAAGGGCTTCCGGCTTCCTGGGAGGGAAGCTGGGGCCCGGGGCAGCTGGCCAAGCTTGAAGAGGAGCTTCCCATCTCCCCGCAGGTCCCTGGAGGTGGTGGAGGCCAGCACTCTGCCAGAGGCCTGGAGCAAAGGGCTGGAAACCTGAGGGGAGGCAGCAAACTTGACACAGGAGTCCAAGCCCCTTCTCTGGGTTCTGGTTTCATCTGAGACATGAGGCTGGTAACATCTATCTCACAGGTGACCTTGAAGACTTATGCAGGCTGAGTTTTATAAGCTTTAAGTCCTCCTATTCTAGAAGAACACAAGAGGTGGTTGCTGGAATTATTGCCTTATTCTACCTGTGACTTTTCCACACCCAGAATTACTGCCAGAAAACCCTTCTGCTCTCCAGTGTAGACTGCTGGAAACCACTTTCTTTGGGTAGGAGGGTCTGTAGTCAGTGCTAGAGGCCACCCTATACCCTCTTATAGGAACTCTGGATTCCCTTCTCCCTTCTTACCCGCAGCAAGGAAAAACCACCTTGCCAGTGGCCACCCACATCAACCATGTCAGCCTGGTGGAAATGATCATAAAAGCCGATTGCTTCTACAGATGGGAGAAGGTACTGAGACCCGGTGCTTGGTCTCTCCATGTTGGAAAGGGAGTGGCCATGGCTTCAGGTGGAGTTGGTTTTGAACCCCAGCCCTGACCAATTCAGGGGCCCCTCAGTTTCCAAGCGAGTGATAATCCCTGCCTTACCTAACACTAGGGTTCTTTGAGGGCATCCAGAGATGGGTGAACACCCAAACCACAGTGAAATAAGGCTGACTGAGGTCCGTGCCAGTGTGGAGATACTAGTAGACCCTGCTGCAGCTCCTGGTTGATGGATGAATGCATTCATGCATGAATAAAGAAATGGCAAATTGTTTCCAGCTCACTGTCAGCTCCAGGTGATTGGAATTGTGGCTTGGGGTGTTCTATTCAGGCAACTTTCTGAGCCCAGAAGGAAAGTGTGCTGCGATTGATTAGTGATATCTGCTGTGGATTTGGGAAAGAGGAGTGGCAGTTGTAAGGTCCTGCATTTACAGCTTCATGTCAGCAAATGGGGGTGGGTTGAGAGATTTTTTGTTGTCCTTAATGGTTGCTTTTATACACAGAAAATAAATTTTTGCATTTATTTCAGTTTTAGAAATTAATACTAAATTGTTTACAAAATTTAAATCCTACTTTTCCTCAAACTTTTAAATGTATTTTTACAATCTTATTATTATATTTATACAACTAGTAAATTTTAAACAGTCACTTTCAAGGAAGCCTTTTGATTAAAGTTTGGTCCCATGTTTAAGCTTAGTTAAACTACCTTAAAGGTTTTAAACTGAAAGAATAAATTTAATATAATAGGTTTTCTTTTCAAGCACTTCAAATGCTTCCTAAATTCTTAAATTATCCCATTAAATCCAATAAATTAAACCTATAAAGTGAATCTCGAATATCATAAACATTCTGATATTGTTTACAAATTTAGTAAATTTCTCTTAACACTTCTCAAAAAAATCACTGTCCAGAAATCAATCAATTGATAAATTTCCATAGGAATCATAAGATTTTCTCTTTCACTGACGTGCTGGATTCTCGTAAATATTACAACCCCTTTACATACAACAGATTACTCCTAAATATTAATACCAACGGTTTGATGAACTGATTCATCTCTATGCTTAATTTTAAACCACCTCAGGCTTTAAAAGTTTTCAACACTAAGGCAGTGGTGCAGTTAGAATCACAAATCCCTCCTTCCTACCCCTAGACCAATTCAATCAGAATCTAAGGGATAAGGGCCAAGCTTCTGTGGTTCTTAAAGCTCCCAGATGATCCCAATGTAAGATGCAGTTGAGAACACAGCTCGAAAGAAACAGTTTTTACCACCCAAGGAGAGAGCCAAGCTCCCAGGTCGTCACCTCCCAGGTGACTGGCCAGACACAGTTAACCAGGATGTAAGATTCAGAGCTACAGATGCTAGAACTCACCTGACCTTTTTTTTTTTCACACACACACACTGTATTTTATTTTTACAAGAGATAAATAAACTGACACCAAGCATTGTAAATGGATGACCACAACAAAAGCAAAAATGATTGCAATTAATAAACACGAAACACACTCATACTATGTCATAATATTGACATTCCGTCCAGTAATCCTCCACTGTAACAGTTGCTTTACTTTGCAGTGGTCACCTGAGCTTTTTAACAACTAGAAATCTGCATCCACATCCTTTCGAGGGGCTTTTGTGGCTTTTTTTTTTTAATTTTTGAATTTTATTTATTTATTTTTTATACAGCAGGTTTTTTTTTTTAACATCTTTATTGGAGTATAACTGCTTTACAATGGTGTGCTAGTTTCTGCTTTATAACAAAGTGAATCAGTTATACATACACATATGTTCCCACCTCTCTTCCCTCTCGCGTCTCCCTCCCTCACACCCTCCCTATCCCACCCCTCTAGGTGGTCACAAAGCACCGAGCTGATCTCCCTGTGCTATGTGGCTGCTTCCCACTAGCTATCTACCTTACGTTTGGTAGTGTATATATGTCCATGCCACTCTTTCCCTTTGTCACAGCTTACCCTTCCCCCCCCCATATCCTCAAGTCCATTCTCTAGTAGGTCTGTGTCTTTATTCCTGTTTTACCCCTAGGTTCTTCATGACATTTTTTTTTCTTAAATTCCATATATATGTGTCAGCATATGGTATTTGTCTTTCTCTTTCTGACTTACCTCACTCCGTATGACAAGACTCTATGTCCATCCACCTCATTACAAATAGCTCAATTTCGTTTCTTTTTATGGCTGAGTAATACTTCTGTGGGTTTAACTTAAGTTATTACATAATTTTTGGTAACCTCTCATTTTATCACCTGCTTTGCATAGAAAGAATTCTGTAATCCAGACCTTCTCTACTTGTTGTCATTTGGCAAGTTTAGTTCGTGCCTGATTCTTGGCTTGCCTGGTTTTAGCCACAGCTGCTGAGTCATTCTACTGACACTCGTGCTATATGAACACAAAGAAAAGAGAGAAATGGGAAGGCTTCCTGGAAGAGGTGGCACCCAGGTGGTCTTTTGACTGTGGCAATGGGATTGAGAGACAGGGAGGTGAGAAAAGGAATTCTGGATGAAGAAACAGTGTAAGCAACTCAGTTTCCAACACTCAAAGCAAGGCACAGAGTCAGAAACCAGAGTAATGGACACTATGCCTCAGGCCTGTGATGACACCAGTTCTGTGTCCAGGCTCACGAGGGACAGCCTGGCAGGGATTTCCCCCAGACAGCTGCTGCACTTCTGGGATCTGCCCCACAGGACCAGCTGTCATGCAGGGACCTCTGTGACCCCTCTGGGAAGAGCTTGACCTTTAAGCAGGACCATCGGCAGGAAACACATCAGCTCCGCTCTGTGCTGTGGTGACTGGCCTCCAGGTACCTGCAGCCCCACGAGTGGAAGAAGCTGGCGTATTGCTGGGAGTTCACCGAGGCCCACGTCCACGCCATTGAGCAACAGTGGACAGGTACCACCTTGCCTTGGTGCCCCAGAGCAACCGGGTGGAGGGGTGGGGGCACGTGGGGTGTGTTCAGTTTTCTGTGCTTCTGGGGGAAAAGCCTTAGCAAGCCACACGCCACTTCCAACACATCACGTGCTCTTCCCCTCTCCAGGCCTTTACACAGACTGGGCCCTCTGCCCCTCCCTCCACATTGACCTGTGAACTTCACATTCTTCACGAATCAGCTTGAGCTGAAACCCATCATTCACACATGAAACTAAAGGTGCTCCCTGTAAAAAGGAGAGGAGCTGCTGTTGCCACTATTATTTAACATCTATTTGGAAATTCGGGCCCTGGTATTAAGGCATGAGACAGAAATAGAAATTGAGTGTAAATACTGGAAAGGAAGAGAGAGATTTATTAATTTCAGATGAGATACACACACACACACACACACACACACACACACACACACACACACAGGAAGTCCAGAAGAATCAACGGAAAAACTCTTAGAATAAAATAATTCAATGAAATGGCTAAACATGATTAAATACACGAACACCATAGTATTCCTCTCTACCATCAATAAGTGGGCAAAATATATAGAGGTATGTATATGTAAAAAAAAATATGTAAAAATGTATATTTTAAATATATTAAAAATTTTTTTAAAAAAATATATAATATATATTAAAAATGTATGTAAAAATATACTCCATTTACAATAGTGTGTGTTTCTAAGAAGAAATATGAATGACATATGAGTAAGACAATACAAATTATTTGAACTATAAAAGAAGACTTGGGTAAGTAGAATGACATTCTGTATTTCCAGCTAAAAGAAGTGTCATGTAGATATTGATTTTCCCCGTATTAAAGCTTTGATCCAATTTTAATCAAAGCAAAATAGGAGGTTTTTGAAACTTGACTAAAGGATTCTACAGTTCGTCTGAAAGAAGAAACAGGGAATATATAAATGAATATTCTGGAGGAAAAAAGCGAAGAGGGTCTAACTCAACCAGACTCAATGTTAGAAAGCTAGAATATTTAACACAGAGATACCTGACAGAAACATAGGCAAATCAGGTAGTGGAATAGAGTGGGGAGTCCACAAGTGAACTCTATTACCCATGCGGATTTCATAGACGATAAAGGAGCACTGGTAAATTACAGGGCTGGGGACAAGGGGTAGTGAATAAACGGGTCAAATGAAACTGCTACATCACGAGCAGCACCAGGAGGAAGTGCCTGCTGGAGGCCCACGGACACCAGAACATCAGGGACGCAGTGGCTGACTGACTTGGACCTGATGGCTGTGCCCCCATGGCTGAGCCAGCCCATCTGTCCCTAGCTGGGAGAGCTGCCCTGGTCACAGTTGAATAACAAGCTAACCCCACCACCAGCACTGAAGAGCATGGGCACTTATTTTCTAAACATTGTAATCACCTGGGAAGGCTTAACACTGATCTGTTGCCTAGGCCACACCCAGACCCAAGTACTAGGAATCTCAGAACGGGGAGGGGGACCCAGGTGTCAGTGTTTGCTAAAGCCTCCCAGGTGTCTCCAGTGAGCACTTATGGCTGAGAACCACTGGTTCGGGGGAAAGAACAGGGCCGCTAGCTTGCAAGTCACAGGTTATTGTGAGCCGCCAGAGAGATGAACTGTACAGTTGTGTGTGCATCGTGGTACCACAGTGAATGCCAATTCTTTCTCTCTTCCCAGTGACACCAATAGGATAGATGGTGGATGCTCAGGGGAAAGCCTGGCACTGGGGAGATCCAGGTGTCCCTGACACGAAACTCCACCCCCATCCCATCTGAGGCTGCTCCTCCCCTTCCTCCCATGCCCTCCCCATATATGGGCTGAGTTCTGCTAGCGCTTAGAGGAGGGTCTGATGTTCTGGTGGCGGTAAGGGGTGTGCTCAGGCCTGGCTCTGGTGAGGTAGGCGGGGTTGGCGCCTTCTCTCTCTCTTTCTCCCCTCGTGATACTCAGGCACCGAGAGCTACCGGGAGCACGGGCACCAGTCACAGCCAGTGAGAACCCCAGCAGAGTGCTCTTCAAAGGCCTCGTCGCCATTGGCAGGAGGGACCTGGCTGGTAAGTGTCCCCCCGCCCGCCTGCTGCTCAGGGCAGCCCCGGGTGCGAGTCAGAGTTGCATGGCCCCGCTGGAATGCAGCAGGGCCCTCCAAGGCTGCTCAGACCACGGCGCTGTGGCGCTGGCTCTGAACCTTTCAGATTGATGGTCCTAGCCCTGCCTCCTCCTGGAACCCAGACGGAGCCTTGGGCAACTCACAGTACCTCCTGGCCCCAGTCTCCCCATCTGTGCCGTGAGGGTGACCCAGACGATCCCTATCACCTTCACAGCCCCAACGCCACTGAAGCTACAATCTCTTCCTATCCAGCTCTCTATACTACATTGATTTGTTTTTTTCTCCAGTTTGGAGTAGGGTGGGAACAGCCTGCAGGCTTGTTTTTCACAAACATTAAGACCTATGGGCCAAAACTGGCTTAAGATGAGTTGAACCAGTAAGATCTGGTCAAATAAAATTTCTGAGGCCGTCACAACCTATTTGAGTCTGTCAATCCCAAAAGCGTTTTTTGGGATTTGCGATTCAGGGCACCATGTAGAACCATCAGGTAAGCGGAGTAACAGGTTCTAGTAATGATCCCTCATTAAAAACAAAATTGGCTCATGATGAAAAAGGCTTAAACTCTGTAACCTCCATTGCCATGGTGCGTTACAGGGCAACCACAGGATGGGGTACTAGGCAGCCATCCATAGTAATGAAGGTACATCAGTCACTTGGCAACAAGGAAAAGCGTCGATAGCACGTTATCAAGGAGCAAGAGGAAAGTCCCCTGTGTGGTCGATCTCCCCCAGCTGCCACACACAAGGTGAGAAAACAGTCACTTCAGAGGGGAGGAATTAGGGATGACTTGGTTCTTCTTCCAGCATGTTCTTAAATACTACTCTGCATCTTCTTTTAACACAAACTCTTGCAGGCAATTAAAACATCAAACTAGCCTTGTGAGGCAGCGCTCAGGCAACAAGAGGCAACAGGATTCTTGTCTTTGGCAGAAAGCATCAGGAAGAAAGCAAACGATGACTCTAGCGCCCCAAGGAGGTGCACAGCCATGTAACTGGAGGGACTGGACATTCAGGAGCATGGAACCTCAGAGTGGGGGCCACTGAACAGAGGAGGACCACCGTTTAAGGGCTTAAAAAGCAATTACTGTAAACAGACTTCCAGCTGCTTCCACTGAAACCCATATTAGGACCAGCAGGCAAGTGTTTGTGATCTTTTTCATGGAGGCCTGTCTCAGGTTTTGCAGGTAATCCCTTCCCAGAGGTATCGTCGTTTGCAGCTCTCAGTTTACTTTCATCTCCTGCATCTCACTGGAGCCTCACAGCAGCCCTCTGTGGTGCAAGGGATGTCTTTTCAGAGAGGACTCTGGGCACAGGGTGGATAAGCAGCTCATCAGGTGGTGAGGTCAGGGGCCAAACTGAGCATTCCTGTCTCCCCAACCTGGTGAAGGGCTCCATCCATCCCTTATGAGAAGGACCGCCCTTAATTCAATCCCTGATTTTTATGAAGGCTGTGCTTACTCCACAACTGTTTCTATTCTCAGCTTATTTGTACATTTTGACAGTTCCAGGAGGCACACACGCATTTTTTCCCTCTTTTTCAAAATACCTTTTAAAGTTTTAAACTCTTAATTTTAAAATCATTTCAGACTTACGAAAAAGCTGCAGAAATAGTCCAAAGAATTTCCAAATACTCTTCACTCAGCTTCCCCAAATGTTAACATCTTACATAACCAGGAAATTAACACTGCTAGGATACTATTTTTTTTAAACCTTTTTGTTTTTTAGATGTTGGGGGTAGGAGTTTATTAATTAATTTTTGCTGTGTTGGGTCTTCGTTTCTGTGCGAGGGCTTTCTCTAGTGGCAAGTGGGGGCCACTCTTCATCGCGGTGCGCGGGCCTCTCACTATCGCGGCCTCTCTTGTTGCGGAGCACAGGCTCCAGACGCGCAGGCTCAGTAGTTGTGGCTCACGGGCCTCGTTGCTCCGCGGCATGTGGGATCTTCCCAGACCAGGGCTCGAACCCGTGTCCCCTGCATTAGCAGGCAGATTCTCAACCACTGCACCACCAGGGAAGCCTGCTAGGATACTATTAACTCACCTTCACACCTTATTCAAATTTTGTCATTTGAGCCGGGAAGTTCTGCCTGAAAGCTGTTTCTGTCTAATGTGAGCTCTCCTGCATGTGGCACAGCTGGCTGTGGCCAGTTTCGGAGCCCATATCTTAGAAAAGCTCCCCACAAAGTTAGCCTTTGGGCCTGCGTCCTGGGAAGAAGACAGAATAAAAACTGCTAGAGCTGAAAGGGGCTCCAGTTCTCACACATGGCTGGTGGGAGTTCACAGTGGTACAATCCTCTGAAAGGCAATTTGGCATTATCCACGAAACTACAGATACATTTACCCTTTGACGTAGCAGTCCCACATCTAGGCATTTATCCTACAGAGAAACCTGCAAACGTTATATAATACTAACACACATGCAAGTGAACAAAGGTGAAACTATGCTGTGAGATGGATGTATGGGAACTGTGTACTATCTGCTCAGTTTTCTTTAACCGTTTTTAAAAAAATAGTCTATTTTTAAAAATAACTGAAACTAAAACTTACAAAAAGAAAATGAGGCTTTGAAACCAACCCATCAGGTTGATGATTTGAGAGGTGTGTCTGGCCTGAGGCCTCACAGTTTGCGGTGGGATTCAGTCCCCAGCACAGCACACAGCCTCCCTGCCATTGTGGCACCCTTCATCTGCACATGCTGTGTTGAGATGGAGAACCTTCTTCTACCATCTATTCCATATGAGAAAGGTATTTCATACCACATGGGACTTGGATCACTTACCTGGATGAATTTTGTTTTTTGTTTTATTTTTTATTTGGTTTTGGCTGCATTCGGTCTTTGTTGCTGCACACGGGCTTTCTCTAGTTGCGGCGAGTGGGGGCTGCTCTTTGTTGCAGTGCATGGGCTTCTCATTGTGGTGGCTTCTCTTGTTGCAGAGCACAGGCTCTAGGCACAAGGGCTTCAGTAGTTGTGGCACGCAGGCTCAGCAGTTGTGGCTCATGGGCTCTAGAGCACAGGCTCAGTAGTTGTGGTGCACAGGCTTAGGTGCTCTGTGGCATGTGGGATCTTCCCGGGCCAGGGCTTGAACCCATGTCCTCTGCATTGGCAGGCAGATTCTTAACCACTGCGCCACCAGGGAAGCCCTGTTGTTTGTTTTTTGAGATAAAAAAGCAAGTCCATAAATAAAGTTTAAACGTTGAAATATATCTCTCAAGTTCAATACTTATTTCTTTTGTTTGGGAAATCAATAGCAAAATTTCAAACAAGCTATTGTGGATTTTTTTTTTTAAACAGGATTTACAAGATTGATTTATAGAGTTCTCATGAATGATCTCTTGTTGCCTACTCAATCAACCTGTAAACAATTTTTTTAAACTTAAAAAATTTTTTTTTAACTTTTAAAAATATTTAGATCAATAATTTTTTATTGAATTATAGTTGATTTACAATATTGTGTTAGCTTCAAGTGTACATCATAGTGATTCAGTTTTCTGATTATATTCCATTATAGGTATTTATTAGATACTAAATGTAGTTCCCTGTGCTATACAGTAAACCCTTGTTGCTTATCTATTTTATGTATAGTACTTTATACATGTTAATCCCATATTTCTAATTTGTCCCTCCCCACCTCCCTCACTCCTTTGGTAACCATAGGGTTTTTTTCTTTGTCTGTAAGTCTGTTTCTGTTTTGTAAATAAGTTCATTTGTACTATTTTTTAGATTCCACATATAACTGATATTATATAGTATTTCTCTGTTTGACTTACTTCACTAAATATAATATTCTCTAGGTCTATCCACGTTGCTGCAAATGGCAATATTTCATTATTTTTTATGGCTGAGTAAGACTCCATTGTATATATATACCACATCTTCTTAAGCTGCTCACCTGTTGATGGACATTTGGGTTATTTCCATGTCCTGGCTATTGTAAATAGTGCTGCTGTGAACAGCACTATTCATAGTGCATGTGTTTTTTTGAATTAGAATTTTCGTCTTTTCTGGATACATACTCAGGAGTGGATTGCTGGATCATATAGCTGCTCTGTTTTTAGTTTCTAAAAAATATTTATTTATTTGTTTATTTTTATTTATTTGGGCTGTGCCAGGGATCTTAGCTGCAGCATGCAGGATCTAATTCCCTGACCAGGGATTGAACCCAGGCCCCCTGCCTTGGGAGCCCAGAGTCTTCACCACTGGACCACCAGGGAAGTCCCTATTTTTAGTTTTTTAAGGAACCTCCATACTGTTTGCCATAGTGGCTGAACAGTTTACATTCCCAACAGTGTATTAGGGTACACTTTTCTCCACATCCTCTCCAACATTTGCTATTTGTGGACTTTTTGATGATAGCTATTATAACAGGTGTAAGGTGATATCTCATTGTGCTTTTGATTTGCATTTCTCTAATCATTAATGATGTTGGGCATCTTTTCATGTGCCTATTGGTCATCTGTATGTCTTCTTTGGAGAAATGTCTATTTAGATCTTCTGCCCGTTTTCTGATTGGGTTGTTTGTTTTTTGATGTTGAGTTGAATGACCTGTTTGTATATTTTGGATATTAACCCCTTGTATGTTGCATCATTTGCAAATATTTTCTCCCATTCCGTAGGTTGTCTTTTTGTTTTGTTGATGGTTTCCTATTTTTTTCTCTCTCTCTCTCACACACACACACACACTGTATTTTATTTTTACAAGAGATAAGTAAATGGACACCAAGCATTGTAAATGGATGATCACAACAAAAGCAACAATGATTGCAATTACCAAACACGAAACACGCTCATACTATGTCATAATATTGACATTCAGTCCAGTAATCCTCCACTGTAACAGCTCCTTTACTTTGCAGTGAAAATTGATTTGTATATTTTTTGCCTCTGAGTCCTTGTGGGATTTTTTTTTATTCAAACAAAGTCACAAAAATTATAATCATCCTCATCAGTTCACTCAGTCCCATGTAATAAATTTTTTTTTCATCTTGATCTTTTGTTAGCACTTTTATGAATTCATCACTTTTCCATTAGAGTTCTGAAAATGCTTATTCATTCAGTTCAGCAGTATAGTCAGTTACCAGAAACCTGTACTTGTCAGAGTCTTTTCCATGAATTCCTTGAAGATGAAACCCTTTTATAGGAACATTTTTGCAGAAGCATCAGAGTACACCCAGAACTGTCTGTAAATGACAAAAGACATAAAAATGACCACGGTTAAAGATTTGATGAAAGTCCATAATAATGCAAATGACAAGGTAATTTAGTTATTTCTGAGATACACTTTTTAAGGTAATAACTAGAATTATGACTTATAACATTATACTAGAACATATAAGATTTTTAGAAATTTCATGTAATGCCTGAAACATTCATATTAACAAATTTCCATACAAATAAACCAAAGAAAGTTTAGTATTAGTTTTTTTGGTTGGTTTTTATATTGCAGGTTCTTATTAGTCATCAATTTTATACACATCGGTGTAGACATGTCAATCCCAATCGCCCAATTCAGCACACCACTATCCCCACCCCACCGTGGTTTTCCCCCCTTAGTGTCCATACGTTTGTTCTCTACATCTGTGTCTCAACTTCTGCCCTGCAAACCGGTTCATCTGTACCATTTTTCTAGGTTCCACATACATGCGTTAATATACGATATTTGTTTTTCTCTTTATGACTTACTTCACTCTGTATGACAGTCTCGAGGTCCACCCACGTCTCAACAAATGACTCAATTTCGTTCCATTTTATGGGTGAGTAATATTCCATTGTATATATGTACCATAACTTCTTTATCCATTTGTCTGTCGATGGGCATTTAGGTTGCTTCCATGACCTGGCTATTGTAAATAGTGCTGCAGTGAACGTTGGGCTGCATGTGTCTTTTTGAATTATGATTTTCTCTGGGTATATGCCCAGTAGTGGGATTGCTGGATCATATGGTAATTCTATTTTTAGTTTTTTAAGGAACCTCCATACTGTTCTCCATAGTGGCTGTATCAATTTACATTCCCACCAACAGTGCAAGAGAGTTCCCTTTTCTCCACACCCTCTCCAGCATTTGTTGCTTGTAGATTTTTTTTTTTTTTTTGCTGTACTTGGGCCTCTCACTGTTGTGGCCTCTCCCATTGCGGAGCACAAGCTCCGGACGCGCAGGCTCAGCGGCCATGGCTCACGGGCCCAGCCGCTCCGCGGCATGTGGGATCCTCCCGGACCTGGGCACGAACCCATGTCCCCTGCATCGGCAGGCGGACTCTCAACCACTGCACCACCAGGGAAGCCCCTGCTTGTAGATTTTTTGATGATGCCCATTCTTACTGGTGTGAGGTGATACCTCACTGTAGTTTTGACTTGCATTTCTCTAATAATTGGTGATGTTGAGCAGCTTTTCATGTGCTTATTGTCCATCTGTATGTCTTCTTTGGAGAAATGTCTATTTAGGTCTTATGCC
Organism: Pseudorca crassidens; assembly: GCF_039906515.1. Classification (NCBI taxonomy): domain Eukaryota; kingdom Metazoa; phylum Chordata; class Mammalia; order Artiodactyla; family Delphinidae; genus Pseudorca; species Pseudorca crassidens. The sequence continues at coordinate 113,143,477 of NC_090296.1, forward strand.
CATTTTTGGATTGGGTTGTTGGTTTCTTTAATTTTGAGCTGCATGAGCTGTTTATATATTTTGGAGATTAATCATTTGTTGATTCGTTTGCAAATATTTTCTCCCATTCTGAGGGTTATCTTTTCGTCTTGTTTATGGTTTCCTTTGCTGTGCAAAAGCTTTGAAGTTTCACTAGGTCCCATTTGTTTATTTTTGTTTTTATTTCCATTACTCTAGGAGGTGGATCAAAAAAGATCTTGCTGTGATTTATGTCAAAGAGTGTTCTTCCTATGTTTTTCTCTAGAGTTTTATAGTGTCTGGTCTTACATTTAGGTCTCTAATACATTTTAAGTTTATTTTTGTGTATGGTGTTAGGGAGTGTTCTAATTTCATTCTTTTACATGTAGCTGTCCAGTTTTCCCAGCACCACTTATTGAAGAGGCTGTCCTTTCTCGACTGTATATCTTTGCCTCCTTTGTCATAGATTAGTTGACCATAGGTGTGTGAGTTTATCTCTGGGCTTTCTATCCTGTTCCATTGGTCTATATTTCTGTTTTTGTGCCAGTACCGTATTGTCTTGATGACTCTAGCTTTGTATGTAGTCTGAAGTCAGGGAGTCTGATTCCTCCAGCTCCATTTTTTTCCCTCAAGACTGCTTTGCCTATTCGGGGTCTTTTGTGTCTCCATACAAATTTTAAGATGATTAGTTCTAGTTACGTAAAAAATGCCATTGGTAGTTTGATAGGGATTGCACTGAATCTGTAGATTGCTTTGGGTAGTATAGTCATTTTCACAATATTGATTCTTCTAATCCAAGAACATGGTATATCTCTCCATCTGTTGGTATCATCTTTAATTTCTTTCATCAGTCTTATAGTTTTCTGCATACAGGTCTTTTGTCTCCCTAGGTAGGGTTATTCCTAGGTATTTTATTCTTTTTGTTGCAGTGGTAAATGGGAATGTTTTCATAATTTCTCCTTCAGATTTTTCATCATTAGTGTATAAGAATGCAGGAGATTTCTGTGCATTAATTTTGTATCCTGCAACTTTACCACATTCATTGATTAGCTCTAGTAGTTTTCTGGTGGCATCTTTAGGATTCTCTAAGTATAGTATCATGTCAACTGCAAACAGTGACAGTTTTACTTCTTTTCCAGTTTGTATTCCTTTTATTTCTTTTTCTTCTCTGATTGACAGGGCTAGGACTTCCAAAACTATCTTGAATAATAGTGGTGAGAGTGGACATCCTTCTCTCGTTCCTGATCTTAGAGGGAATCCTTCAGTTTTTCACCATTGAGAATGATGTTTGTGTGGATTTGTCGTATATGGCCTTTATTATGTTGAGGTAGGTTTGCTCTATGCCCACCTTTCTGGAGAGTTTTTATAATAAATGGGTGTTGAATTTTGTCAAAAGCTTTTTCTGCATCTACTGAGATGATCATATGGTTTTTCTTCTTCAGTTTGTTAATATGGTGTGTCACATTGATTGATTTGCATATATTGAAGAATCCTCGCATCCCTGGGATAAATCCCACTTGATCATGGTGTATGATCCTTTTTTTTTAACATCTTTATTGGGATATAATTGCTTTACAGTGGTGTGTTAGTGTCTGCTTTATAACAAAGTGAATCAGTTATACATATACATATGTTCCTATATCTCTTGCCTCTCCCTACCTCCCACACTCCCTATCCCACCCCTCCAGGCAGTCACAAAGCACCGAGCCGATATCCCTGTGACATGCAGCTGCTTCCCACTAGCTATCTACCTTACGTTTGTTAGTGTGTATATGTCCATGCCTCTCTCTCGCCCTGTCACAGCTCACCGTTCCCCCTCCCCATATCCTCAAGTCCGTTCTCCAGTAGGTCTGTGTCTTTATTCCTGTCTTACCCCTAGGTTCTCCATGACATTTTTTTTCTTAAATTCCATATATATGTGTTAGCATACGGTATTTGTCGTTCTCTTTCTGACTTACTTCACTCTGTATCACAGACTCTAGGTCTATCCACCTCATTACAAATAGCTCAATTTTGTTTCCTTTTATGGCTGAGTAATATTCCATTGTATATATGTGCCACATCTTCTTTATCCATTCATCCGATGATGGGCACTTAGGTTGTTTCCATCTCCGGGCTATTGTAAATAGAGCTGCAATGAACATTTTGGTGCATGACTCTTTTTGAATTTTGGTTTTCTCAGGGTATATGCCCAGTAGTGGGATTGCTGGGTCATATGGTAGTTCTATTTGTAGTTTTTTAAGGAACCTCCATACTGTTCTCCATAGTGGCTGGAACAATTCACATTCCCACCAGCAGTGCAAGAGTGTTCCCTTTTCTCCACACCCTCTCCAGCATTTATTGTTTGTAGATTTTTTGATGATGGCCATTCTGACTGGTGTGAGATGATACCTCATTGTAGTTTTGATTTGCATTTCTCTAATGATTAATGATGTTGAGCATTCTTTCATGTGTTTGTTGGCAGTCTGTATATCTTCTTTGGAGAAATATCTGTTTAGGTCTTCTGCCCATTTTTGGATTGGGTTGTTTGTTTGTTTGTTATTGAGCTGCATGAGCTACTTGTAAATTTTGGAAATTAATCCTTTGTCACTTGCTTCATTTGCAAATATTTTCTCCCATTCTGAGGGTTGTCTTTTGGTCTTGTTTATGGTTTCCTTTGCTGTGCAAAAGCTTTGAAGTTTCATTAGGTCCTATTTGTTTATTTTTGTTTTTATTTCCATTTCTCTAGGAAGTGGGTCAAAAAGGATCTTGCTGTGATTTATGTCATAGAGTGTTCTGCCTATGTTTTCCTCTAGGAGTTTGATAGTTTCTGGCCTTACATTTAGGTCTTTAATCCATTTTGAGCTTATTTTTGTGTATGGTGTTAGGGAGTGATCTAATCTCATACTTTTACATGTAGCTGTCCAGTTTTCCCAGCACCACTTATTGAAGAGGCTGTCCTTTCTCCACTGTACATTCCTACCTCCTTTATCAAAGATAAGGTGACCATATGTGCGTGGGTTTATCTCTGGGCTTTCTATCCTGTTCCATTGATCTATCTTTCTGTTTTTGTGCCAGTACCATACTGTCTTGATTACTGTAGCTTTGTAGTATAGTCTGTAGTCAGGGAGCCTGATTCCTCCAGCTCCGTTTTTCGTTCTCAAGATTGCTTTGGCTATTCGGGGTCTTTTGTGTTTCCATACAGATTGTGAAATTTTTTGTTGTAGTTCTGTGAAAAATGCCAGTGGTAGTTTGATAGGGATTGCATTGAATCTGTAGATTGCTTTGGGTAGTAGAGTCATTTTCACAATGTTGATTCTTCCAATCCAAGAACATGGTATATCTCTCCATCTATTTGTACCATCTTTAATTTCTTTCATCAGTGTCTTATAATTTTCTGCATACAGGTCTTTTGTCTCCTTAGGTAGGTTTATTCCTAGATATTTTATTCTTTTTGTTGCAGTGGTAAATGGGAGTGTTTTCTTGATTTCACCTTCAGATTTTTCATCATTAGTATATAGGAATGCCAGAGATTTCTGTGCATTAATTTTTGTATCCTGCTACTTTATTTACCAAATTCATTGATTAGCTCTAGTAGTTTTCTGGTGACATCTTTAGGATTCTCTATGTATAGTATCATGTCATCTGCAAACAGTGACAGCTTTACTTCTTCTTTTCCGATTTGGATTCCTTTTATTTCCTTTTCTTCTCTGATTGCTGTGGCTAAAACTTCCAAAACTATGTTGAATAAGAGTGGTGACAGTGGGCAACCTTGTCTTGTTCCTGAACTTAGTGGAAATGCTTTCAGTTTTTCACCATTGAGGATGATGTTGACTGTGGGCTTGTCATATATGGCCTTTATTATGTTGAGGAAAGGTCCCTCTATGCCTACTTTCTGCAGGGTTTTTATCATAAATGGGTGTTGAATTTTGTCAAAAGCTTTCTCTGCATCTATTGAGATGATCATACGGTTTTTCTTCTTCAGTTTGTTAATGTGTGTCACATTGATTGATTTGCATATATTGAAGAATCCTTGCATCCCTGGGATAAATCCCACTTGGTCATGGTGTATGATCCTTTTAATGTGTTGTTGGATTCTGTTTGCTAGTATTTTGTTGAGTTTTTTTGCATCTATATTCATCAGTGATATTGGTCTGTAATTTTCTTTTTTTGTAGTGTCTTTGTCTGGTTTTGGTATCAGGGTGATGGTGGCCTCATAGAATGAGCTTGGGAGTATTCCTTCCTCTGCAATTTTTTGGAAGAGTTTGAGAAGGATGGGTGTTAGCTCTTCTCTAAATGTTTGATAGAAATCACCTGTGAAGCCATCGGGTCCTGGACTTTTGTTTGTTGGGAGATTTTAAATCACAGTTTCAATTTCAGTGCTTGTGATTGGTCTGTTCATATTTTCTGTTTCTTCCTGGTTCAGTGTTGGAAGGTTATACCTTTTTAAGAATTTACCCATTTCTTCCAGGTTGTCCATTTTATTGGCATAGAGTTGCCTGTAGTAGTCTCTTAGGATGCTTTGCATTTCCGTGGTGTCTGTTGTAACCTCTCCTTTTTCATTTCTAATTTTATTGATTTGAGTCCTCTCCCTCTTTTTCTTGATGAGTCTTGCTAATGATTTATCAATTTTGTTTATCCTTTCAAAGAACCAGCTTTTAGTTTTATTGATCTTTGTTGTTTTCTTTGTTTCTATTTCATTTATTTCTGCTCTGATCTTTATGATTTCTTTCCTTCTGCTAACTTTGGGTTTTGTTTGTTCTTCCTTCTCTAGTTCCTTTAGGTGTAAGGTTAGATTGTTTACTTGAGATTTTTCTTGTTTCTTCAGGTAGGCTTGTATAGCTATAAACTTCCCTCTTAGAACTGCTTTTGCTGTATCCCATAGGTTTTGGATCATCGTGTTTTCATTGTCATTTGTCTCTAGGTATTTTTTTGATTTCCTCTTTGATTTCTTCAGTGAATCTTGGTTGTTTAGTAACGTATTGTTTAGCCTCCATGTATTTGTGTTTTTTACGTTTTTTTTCTCTATAATTGATATCCAATCTCATAGCGTTGTGGTCAGAAAAGATGCTTCATATGATTTCAATTTTCTTAAATTTACTGAGGCTTGATTTGTGACCCAAGATGTGATTCATCCTGGAGAATGTTCTGTGCGCACTTGAGAAGACAGTGTAATCTGCTGGTTTTGGATGGAATGTCGTATAAATATCCATTAAATCTATCGGTCTATTGTGTCATTTAAAGCTTCTCTTATTTATTTTCATTTTGGATGATCTGTCCATTGGTCCATTGGTAAGTGAGGTGTTAAAGTCCCCTACTATGACTGTGTTACTGTCGATTTCCTCTTTTATAGCTGTTAGCAGTTGCCTTATGTATTGAGGTGCTCCTATGTTGGGTGCATATATATTTATAATTGTTATATCTTCTTCTTGGATTGATCCCTTGATCATTATGTAGTGTCCTTCCTTGTCTCTTGTAACATTCTTTATTTTAAAGTCTATTTTATCTGATATGAGTATAGCTACTCCAGCTTTCTTTTGATTTCCCTTTGCATGGAATATCTTTTTCTATCCCCTCACTTTCAGTCTGTATGTGTCCCTAGTTCTGAAGTGGGTCTCTTGTAGACAGCATATATATGGGTCTTGTTTTTGTATCCATTCAGCAAGACTGTGTCTTTTGGTTGGAGCATTTAATCCATTTATGTTTAAGATAATTATCAATAGGTATGTTCCTATACCATTTTCTTAATTGTTTTGGGTTTGTTGTTGTAGATCCTTTTCTTCTCTTGTGTTTCCCAGTTACAGAAGTTCCTTTAGCATTTGTTGTAGAGCTGGTTTGGTGGTGCTGAATTCTCTTAGCTTTTGCTTGTCTGTAAAGCTTTTGATTTCTTCATGGAATCTGAATGAGTTCCTTGCCTTGCTAGAGTAATCTTGGTTGTAAGTTTTTCCCTTTCATCACTTTGAGTATATCATGCCACTCCCTTTTGCCTTGTAGAGTTTCTGCTGAGAAATCAGCTGTTAACCTTAAGGGAGTTCCCTTTTATGTTATTTTTCATTTTTCCCTTGCTGCTTTCAGTCATTTTTCTTTGTCTTTAATTTTTGCCAATTTGGTTACTATGTGTCTCGGCATGTTTCTCCTTGGGTTTATTCTGTATGGGACTCTCTGCACTTCCTGAACTTGGTTGGCTATTTCCTTTCCCATGTTAGGGACGTTTTTGACTATAATCTCTTCAAATACTTTCTCGAGTCCTTTTTCTCTCTCTTCTCCTTCTGGGACCCCTATGATGAATGTTGTTCTGAATGTGAATGTTGTTGCGTTTAATGTTGTCCCAGAGTTCTCTTAGGCTGTCTTCATTTCTTTTCATTCTTTTTTCTTTATTCTGTTCCACAGCAGTGAATTCCACCATTCTGTCTTCCAGGTCACTTATCCGTTCTTCTGCCTCAGTTTTTCTGCTGTTGGTTCCATCCAGTGTAGGTTTCATTTCAGTTATTGTATTGTTAATCTCTGTTTGTTCTTTAATTCTTCTAAGTCTTTGTTAAACATTTCTTGCATCTTCTCGATCTTTGCCTCCATTCTTTTTTTAAGGTCCTGTATCATTTTCACTATCATTATTCTGAATTCTTTTTCTGGAAGGTTGCCTATCTCCACTTCATTTAGTTGTTTTTCTGAGGTTTTATCTTGTTCCTTCATCTGGTACATAGCCCTCTGCCTTTTCATCTTGTCTATCTTTCTGCGAATGTGGTTTTTGTTCCATAGGCTGCAGGACTGTAGTTCTTCTTGCTTCTGCTGTCTGCTCTCTGGTGGATGAGGCTATCTAAGAGGCTTGTGTAAGTTTCCTGATGGGAGGGACTTGTGGTGGGTAGAGCTGACTGTTGCTCTGGTGGACAGACCTCAGTAAAACTTTAATCCATTTGACTGTTGATGGGTGGGGCTGGGTTCCCTCCCTGCTGGTTGTTTTGCCTGAGGCAACCCAACACTGGAGCCTACCTGGGCTCTTTGGTGGGGCTAATGACAGACTCTGGGAGGGCTCACGCCAAGGAGTACTTCCCAGAACTTCTGCTGCCAGTGTCCTTGTCCCCATGGTGAGCCACAGCCACACAGCCACCCCCTGCCTCTGCAGGAGACCCTCCAACACTAGCAGGTAGGTCTGGGTCAGTCTCCTATGGGGTCACTGCTCCTTTCCCTGGGTCCCGATGCACACACTACTTTGTGTGTGCCCTCCAAGAGTGGAGTCTCTGTTTCCCCCAGTCCTGTCGAAGTCCTGCAATCAATTCCCACTAGGCTTCAAAGTCTGATTCTCTAGGAATTCCTCCTCCCATTGCTGGACCCCCAGGTTGGGAAGCCTGACGTGGGGCTCAGAACCTTCAGTGGGTGGACTTATGTGGTATAAGTGTTCTCCAGTTTGAGAGTCACCCACCCAGCAGTTATGGGATTTGATTTTACTGTGATTGTGCCCCTCGTACCCTCTCATTGTAGCTTCTCCTTTGTCTTGGATGTGGGGTATCTTTTTTGGTGAGTTCCAGTGTCTTCCTGTCGATGATTGTCCAGCAGCTAGTTGTGATTTTGGTGTTCTCACAAGAGGGAGCGAGAGCGTGTCCTTCTACTCCACCATCTTGGTTCCTCTCGATCGTTTCCTTTGCTCTGCAAAAGCTTTTAAGTTTGATTAGGTCCCATTTGTTTATTTTTGCTGTTATTTCTTTTGCCTTGAGAGGCTGATGTAAGAAAATATTGCTATGATTTATGTCAAAGTGTATTTCACCCATGTTCTCTTCTAGGCGTTCTATGCTGTCATGTCTTACATTTAGGTCTTTAAACCATTTTGAGTTTATTTTTTGTATGGTGTGAGGGAGTGTTCTAATTTCAGTTGATATACATGTAGCCATCCAGCTTTCCCAACACCACTTGTTAAAGAGACCATCTTTTCTCCATTGTATATTCTTGCCTCTTTTGCATAAATTAATTGGCCATGGGTGTGTGGGTTTAGTTCTAGGCTCTCTATTCTGTTCCATTGATCTATATGTCTGCTTTTGTGCCAATACCAGGATGTTTTGTTAACTGTAGCTTTATAGTATAGTCTGAAGCCTGGAAGGGTTATACATCCGGCTTTTTTCTTTTTCCTCATGATTGCTTTGGCAGTTCTGGGTCTTTTGTGGTTCCATATAAATTTTAGGATTATTTGTTCTAGTTCTGTGAAAACTGTCATGGGTAATTTGATAGGGATCACATTAAATCTGTAGATTGCCTTGGGTAGTATGGCCATTTTAACAATATTAATTCTTCCAATCCAAGGACATGGAATATCTTTCCATTTCTTTGAATCATCTTCAGTTTCCTTTATCAGTATCCTGTAGTTTTCAGCATATAGGTCTTTCAACTCCTTGGTTAACTTTATACCCAGGTATTTTTTTACATGATTTTAAATGGGATTTTTTTTTAAACTTTCTGATTTCATTGTTCATATAAAGAAATGCAACAAATTTCTGTATATTAATCTTCTATCCTGCTACCTTGCTGAATTCATTTATTAGTTCTGGTAGTCTTTGTGTGGAGACTTTGGGGTTCTCTATATAGAGTATCTTGTCATCTGCAAATAGTGACAGTTTTACCTCTTCCCTTCCAATTTGGATACATTTTATTTCTTTTTCTTGTCTGACTTTGTGGCTAGAACTTCCAATAATATGTTGAATAACAGTGGTGAGAGTGGGTATCTTTGCCTTGTTCCTGAATTTATTGGGAAGACTTTCAGCTTTTCACCATTGAGTATTATGTCAGCTGTGGGTTTGTTGTAAATGGCCTTTATTATGTTGAGATATGTTCTCACTATACCCACTTTGATGAGAGTTTTTGTCATGAATGGATGTTGAATTTGTCAAATGCTTTTTCTGCATCTATTGAGATGATCATGGTTTTTGTG